>NC_090875.1:27845643-27848143 GCF_036669935.1 Montipora foliosa
GAAGTACAAGGAAGGCCCCATTTCCATTAGTAGGGCTAACGCTCACATGGTTTTTTTGGGTAGAAAAGTACCACTTCACGTTATCCTCTAATAGTTACGTCTGTTGAAATATAAGTGCTACACGGCCAACGTTTGCAAAAACGTAACCCTTCCTTGTACTTGTGCATATTCATTGCCGTGACATTGACATATTAAATTCGCACGACCTGCTCCCGTCTGACCTTGTGGCTCAGTTCGTAGAGCAGCGGTGATCTAAGCCGAAGGTCGTGGATTCAATTCCCACCCTGGTCACAGTTTTTCTCTGTCCTTGTGTGGGTCCATTTCCATTAGTAGGTCTAGCGCTCACGTGGTTTATATGGCTAGAAAACTAGCACTTCACGTTACGCTCTAATAGTTAAGTCTGTTCCATTGATACAAGCCTCGTAGCTGAAGGAACTACCGACGTTAAATAAAGTGACTTTACGTTTTTTTTTATTTTTTCCCTAGCTGAAGATATCCTGTTTAGATCCTGTTTCAACTTCTTTCCTATGATCGCAGAAAGCTAATACAGTTGTCTTTCCGTTCATATTGGATTCCTGAGTCCGTTGTATTTTAGTCCCACGGTTTCATGTGAAACCCCTCGGGGTCATGGTCAGAGCATGATTGATTTCACCACAACCTGAAAAGATTAGATGGCATATCTCTTATAGTTCCCGAATGTTCTGTTTGCAGGAAGAGACATCAAGAAGGCTACGCTAATCAAGAAAGCCACGCTGAAAACAGTTCGAATTCTAGACCTACAGATATACCAGTAAGGAAATGTTTTTTGACCAATTTTTAATTGATTTTAAATCACTAATAGCTCCGTCTTATTGTTTTAACAGGCTGATGAAGTGACCGAATCCCCGAATGATAATTCACATGTGAATAGTGGCGAAGAACATGTCTACGCCGCCCTGAGAATGGACAAAAGAAAACAAGGCAAGTTGGTACATTTCCTCTTGAAAAGGAATTCCACCAAAAAACGATCCTCCTTCCACATGGCCCTGTTCATGAAATGGGAGGAATGGTTGGGTTTGCTGTGGATTTCGATTTGCTTCCGGATTGATCTAACATTGATTGGTTGGTTTTTTTTTTCCTTTTACAAAAAATTGCTACCTAATTGCTCACTTGAAGCCGTTGTTTCGGAAGTGTAGAGGGAAACTGCATTTGCTCTTAAGCTATTGAACCGAGTTCGATATCGTTCTATCAACTTTTTCACATTTTCTAGGGTTAATTTTAAAATTAAATAATTTTCAAAAAATAAAAATATATTATTATTATTATTATTATTATTATTATTATTATTATTATTATTATTATTATTATTATTATTAGAGCGATGTTCAATTGAGTGTCGAAAGAAATTAGCGAATTCCTTTGGTTTTGCATTACTTCACTCAGTGATTGGTCCAAAGTTCTTGCACCACTTTTTTAACCAACCAGAAGTGAAATCAAAACCAATCGTGGCTTGCGCCGAAAAAAATACTTTGGTTTTGGTTTTACGACCCTCGATTGAAACTCGCTCCATTCTTATTATTATTACCATTATTGTTGTTGTTGTTCTTGTTTTTTTTATATGTCTTGTCTCCACCCACACCACACGGGATGGGGAAAGGATGAGGAAAGATAACTTTGGGACACCAATATGGCTGCCAAAAAACTAAAAAACTCTTTTTCTTTTCAGAAATATACTCATCCACATACTGCGTTCCAAAATCCCCAGCTGTTGAAGACGCTCCCGATGCAAGTCTTGGCTTCTACCCACATCCGGAGACTGCGAAGAAACAAAACAACAACAAATGTCAGGGGAACACTGAGGAAAGTGTTTACGACAATGAAATGTCACCGAGATGTAAACCAGCCTCAAAAAACAATGAGCCAACTGATAAGGAACTTACTGTGGTGAAAATAACAGAGGAAAGTTTCAACACGGGATCAGCTCAATCGAATGTCCTTAACAACACACAGAGCTTTGGTCGACATTGCTACGAGAACGTTCCCGAGCGGGCTATGTACATAAATTTGCAGCAACCCCCCGTAAATGGCCCACTTGAAAACAACAGCGATTCTGAAGTCAGTAATTATAACTTACATTGAAAGAAGGCTGATTCAATGTTGGGTAGATAAGGTGATGATTCATTTCATTGTCTTGCTTTAACAGGTTGATGAAGTGACCAAATCCCCGACTGATAATTCACAGGTCAATAATGGCTATGAACATGTCTACGCCGCACTGAGAATGGACAAAAGAGAACAAGGCAAGTTGGTACATTTCCTTATGAACAGGAATCCCACCAAAAAACGATCCTCCTCCCACGTGGCCTTCTTCATGAAAATTGATTCATAATGACTGTTTTAAGGGAACAGGGATGGCACAGTGGGGAGAGCACTTGATTCCCAGACTCGGCGTCACATGTGGGTTGTTGAGTTTGTTGCTTCCGAGAGGTTTTTTCTCCGGGTACTCCGGTTTCCCCCTCTC
>NC_090875.1:27853143-27893143 GCF_036669935.1 Montipora foliosa
GATCCACTGATAGTGGATTCTTATCAAGGCGAATGAACATTGGCCGACTGTTATCAGTTGAGAAAAATGAAGGGTAAACGAGAATTAGCCAAAAATGAGAGAGAAAGGCGGGACGGTCGACCATGGACTACGCGGGTAAGATCCTCGGCCAGAAAAACTATAAAGGGCATCATGAAGTAACTTGGGAAGAACAGATTCCTTCAAAATTCCATCTGCAAATTGTAGGAATTACAAGTCTTCTTGGGTAAGGACTATAACCAGTAGGGTCCATCTCATAAGATTTGGTAGTAAATCTCATTCTTTGAAAAGAGTGGAAGACTATCCCTGGTGTTGTGGTCGCCATTCCCTCCCACCCCCCACCCCCCAAACTTCATTGTAAATTAGTCTTGAAGAGCCCAGTCGGGGTGCTTACCAAAATGGGATAACTGCAGTGATTCTCGGCAGGAAACGTTCTTCATGCAAAAGACACTCCCCTGCCCTAAATGAAAGGTGCTTTTTCATTTGCAGTTAATCAGAGACCTTTTTTCCCAGATACGTGTGCGTCCACTTACCAAGTTCTTCGACAAATCAGAAAATCATCCATTCACGAAGTGTCCAACCCCATAGACATGGATATTGACCCAATGCACCTTTACGAACTAATCGACGTTCCCATAAGACATTTCTCCAGGGGCTCTGGCATGACACTAGGAAACGCACTTATTGCATCAAGCCTCAAAAATCATCGATCCATCAGTCTTGGGCAGCATGTGTACAATCTCGTTAAAGAGATACCTGCAACTTGCTTTGCCAGCGACGGTACCAACGATGGCCACAATACTGGTATGACTGCAGGCTATCACAGCGATGGTAATTGCACCACCACCGGTAGTTGTATTGTTGAAAGGAGGACAGAAATATCTCAGCATGAAATTCCTACGGAAGATCCTGTTTATTGCACGTAGGAGCGACCATATAAAGATATCTCGAAATCGACTTCTGAGTGTTGATCTTATGAATCTTTAGTGGCCTACAAAACTAAAAGAAAAATACGCAATAAAAATGAGTTAATAAGAACAATACTAAATTAATTAAGTAACAATACATGAGGAGGCTCTAAAATGGTAGAATATTCTGTCGTGAAAGATTCAGTTTCCGGCTCTCAAGATATTGATGAAAAGTTGTCAAAATATGAGTTTGTCTGCTGTTACAGCAAAAGGGAAAGAAATAGTACGAAAAATCCACTCGATGAATGTGTAGTTCTGCTTAGAACCTCTATTTTCGACAGTAATGACGGGTGTTACAAGCTCTGAGTGCCAGCAATGTTTAAAATGTTCAATAAGCCTTCTTCTTTAATCGTAGACAGAGAGTAATTAAAATGATATAATCGTACTTCGGACCGACCCTCACAACCAACTTTCAACGTTTCTTGTGTGCAAAAGGAAAAATATAGTTTAAAAAGAATCTAACAAATAGTTCATCGTTACCAAGATCCAGTGGAGTATTCTCCCCCAAAATTTCAGTTACGATTGTAACCAAAGAGTTGTATCCTCGTGGGAAGACCAGGTTTTGATATTCTAAATTAATCTTGATGAGTGCAGTGAAAATATTCAACACCTAACATCCCAATGATGAATTGATCGCTGTTGTCTGATTTAAAAGGATTAAGTTGTCTACTTTGAGACAAAAAATAAGATGAGTGGGGAAAATATCCGAGAATGGCATGCCAGAATAAACTTTTTAAAAAATATTGGTTTACCTGGATTAAGGTAAAAACACCACCGTTGGAAATATCTGGGAGTTGACGTTTCGAGTGTTCGCCCTTCGTCAGAGCGTTCGCCCTCCGTCAGCCGTCTGTACTTCGCTACGTAGCCTGCACACAGGCTCTCCGTGCGCCGAACGGCACAAGGGCTTGGGAATTGGAGCAAACAATTCCCCAGCTGTTGAAAGCGCGCCATTCAAACGCATGGAGAGCCTGTGTGCAGGCTATCCTCAACGGGCTCATTATGAAGGCTCACAAAGTGTCCCTCTCTCAGGTGGCTATAAGCTCAATTGGTAGCCGGATCACATGCAAATGATTGGCAGATGCCCTGAGTGGTGTGAATGACGACGTAAAATGGTGCTCTTCTGCTTACTTATGTCGAGAAATGCAAGCCCAATTTTGATATCCAAAACGAAGTGTCTCTTTAAGTCTAAGCATCTCCTACCTATTTCAAACAATACGGTAAGGGTAAAGGGAAAGGAAAGGAAAGGAACTTTATTTAAGTGTCTAATCTTCTAGCGCTGTAGAGCACTAATCGGAGACACTGTAAATTTAAATTAACAAATTAACGTAAATGAAATCAAATGTTGGTTTTTGAGGAGAGGGGAAACTGGAGTACCCGGAGAAAACCTCTCGGTGCAGAGTAGAGAACCAAAAAACTCAACCCACATATGACGCCGAATCTGGGAATCGAACCCGGGCCACATTAGTGGGAGGCGAGTGCTCTCACCACTGCGTCATCCCTGCACCATCACTGCGCCATCACTGCGCCATCACTGCGCCATCCCTGCACCCCATCAAAGATTAGCGTTATTTTTAGCTTAGGGTAAATGCAGCTGTTTATCCTTACTTGAGAAGCAGCATTTGGGAGACACCTTGTGACGTTAATTATCTGCATTCTCATTCATGTTAAGGACGGTGCCTACTATTGTTATTGCGCATACCTTCTGCGCATCTCCAGATACTCGGATTTCCTAGCTGTAGTGTTTACTAATGCAGGGATATTTTTGCGCGGTTAAAATTTATGCGGAGAACACAGAACTTAGCAAGGCCTCTTGGTATTCAAAAAGAAAATTGGTCGTAACCATGAATTTTTCAGAGATAATTAAGCTTTAATTTGGAAAGGAACGCCATACATTGCTTTGTGTTATAAAGCTTTTTGCTAATATTGTTGATTAATTATCTTTGAAAAATGAGTGGTTACCCCCAATTTTCTTTTTGGATTTTAATAACACTTGTTGAGATCTGCTTTTCCCGCATATTCTTAAAACCGCGCAAAAATACCTTTGAATTAGTAGGCACCGTCCTTAAAATTGGGGACTTGAGAACAGCAAGGGGACACTTCGTGACGCTTATTGAAATCCGCGTGCATCTCAATGCTTGTTTTTTTTTTTACAGATGGAAAAAAAATCCACGACGAACTTCTCCATATTTCGATGTCGCAATTTTCTTTTCTCCAGTGACTTTATGTCCTAGTATTAGTAAGATAAGGAAATTAGAAGACAACTGGACCGACAAAAAGGAAGCCAGAAGTTGCAGCCTTTTCAAAATGTACCTACAGGACCTAGTATAAACCGAAAGGACGCCTTTCCTTCAAGCCATACCAATCTCTCTTAAATTCCAAAACATTTGATAATTTTCTCATGTCTTTGCACTTAATGCAGCAAAAATCTAATTCGGCAAACGTGCTAAAAGCTCTTATCGATCCAATTGAAACATTCGTGTCAAGCCCCCATCTTTTTTCGAGTATGGTAATCCTAAATCGTACGTCCGGAGCAATGATGTCCCCACCCATAGGCAGAAATCATTCCACGCGTGCGAAATTCTGTATCTCCACTGAGTCATGTAGCAGCTCTCGTAACGTATAATGTGATTGGCTCGCTACCCTAGCCAAAAACAAAAGACTAAACAATTGAAACACAATAGCAGCTTACGAGAGATGCTACACTACTGTCTCCTCTTGCCCCTGTTTTGTGCTGTGTTGAAATGCCCCAAATTAGATGCGCGCGGATTTCAATAAGCGTCACGCAAGTGTCCCCTTGCTCTTCTCGCCAACTTCAACATCACTCATGTCGCGGAATACAGACAATTTACGTCACAAAGTGTCCCCCAAATGCAGCTCTTTAAGTAAGGATTAACTGCTGCATTTACCCAAAGCTAAAAATAACGCAAACCTTTACGCTTACCTTATTGTTGAAAATAGGTAGCAATTGATTAGACTTAAAGGGACACTTTGTGTTGGATGTCAAAATTGGGCCTGCATCTAATTAGGTTCTAGTGTTCATTAGTGTTCATTGAAACCTTCTTGATGAGTGTAACGATATCGACGAAAATGGAAAAGATCATCCGAACAACAATATCAGAAACGGAGGGTAGACAGCAACATTTATTCTACGAGCCTCATTTGGTTGGTATCATTGACACGAGTTTACAACTTTGTACGTGTATGTTTTCCGAACTTTCGTTATTGAGACGAGATCTACAACTTCGTTTGGTGGTAATATTTGGCTAGAGCCGAGGAACATACGAGGATAAGTGGATGTCAAGGCTTCATAACACAGCAAAACCTCGTCCAGATTACATGAAGAATTGCGTGCAAGATCATGATCATTTTACACGACGGAACAAAGTTCCTGAACAAATCCAAATATTGTACTTCAGAATTTAGCAGGCAACTTGTCATGTATAACAAACTGTGAAACAATATCATATTTTTACACCTCCCCTAACATTGCTGTAAAGATGTCCCAGATAAACTGCAAACGATTTCGAAGAAATCATCTTGAATTTAAATGAAATTCTTGCGTGCATTGCTTTGTATTCGTAAAATGCGTCCAGTTAGATCATTTAAGAAACAAAGAAGATGAACACAGCTCTACCAGCAAAGCATTCTTTCTGTTATAATTACTGTAAATTGAAGCAATACAGAAAAGCTCTGTGAATAGTGACTGATTCCCTTTAAGGTATTCAACCTCGTAAATGCTTTTGATGAACATCAATATGAGCTCGCCAAGACAAATTAGAAAAAAAGAGTTGAGTTACATCTAAATTAGTGTGGTTAGAAACCTCAGTGATCTTTTTTCCATTATGGAATAAATCTGGATGTTGCTCTTTTAACCTTTTACCTGAAAACGTAATGCATTCAGTTTTGAAAGGGATTATAGTAACTAACCATTTCCTAGCCCAGTTTTTGCCGAATCGGCAGGCAAGTCAACAACTTCAAAAAGCGAGATATCATCAGCACAGAGTAAACACTGAGACTGAAATCGTCTGTAATATCATTAACATATATTAGAAAAAGCAAGGGCCTAAAGGTTGTGCCTCGTGGAACACCTGAATCAATTTCGTGCCAGTCAGATGATTTACCATCTATAACAACTCGTTGTTTACGATTACACAAATAACTTTCAAACTGTTTTAGCAAAGACCCCTATATTCCTGTTGATTGACTCGAGCTTAAAAAGAAGCCAGACCGTTATGTCAAACCTTATCGAAAGTTTTGCTCATATCCAAGAACAACATCTGCATTAAGCCTAAATCCTAATAAGCCTAATAAACCATGACCTTTTCCATTATTTTATAAAGAAAAAACAAAAGGGCTACCGGACGATAATTAACTTTATACTGACGGCCATCTTTCCTAAACAACGGGATAACATTAGCAAGCTTCCATTGAAGTGGATAAACGCCTGCAGATAATCAAATGTTCAAAAACTTTGAAAATGACGATGCAATGCCACTAGAACAAATTATAAGAACACAGTTCCCGATACCATCAGGTCCACATGCCTTACTAATATCTAAAAATATTCAGAAGATCAAAAACCTCCCTTATCGGACAAAACATCACTAGTAGTAAAATACTTAGCATTCTTGAAGACATGTAAAGCTGCCGTTGACTTTTCCTTACCCCGAAATTGAATACTTGTGACTCAATATTTTCCAGTGATATTGTCCAGGTAGTCAAGACTTCCTTATACGAGGATACCTTAGAATAACAACACTTGATTCAGTGACACTGCAGTGAGAGAATATTAGACTTTCCATTTTTTCACAAGTGACGAGTTCGTGTACCTTCACGGTTAGATCGACAAAACTTGTACTTAGAGCGCAATAATTACAGGACGTTCCGGTCTGATTCAATTGGGACCTTAATAATCCGTGGTGAACAGAATTATTCTTCAATTGTTTGAGCGCCAGTAGCACTGAAGTTGGAACTGGATTTCAAAGAATGGCTTTTTCTTGCATCCTCGTCTTGCTCTTGTCTGGTTCATACTTGATGGTTCAAGGAACGCAAATACAACTCGTCCGAGAGAAAATTCAACCGGAAGACGACATCCTTCTGCTAAAAGACTCTGCTGAATGTCCTAAGGTCGCAGACCAATTCTCTCCTAAATGCAACAAATTTAGCGCCGCACCGCTTGGCGCAGGGTGCTGGTGCCAATGTGAGACATCTACTGGAAAAAACACATTCTTCGAGCCTAACAACACCTGTGTTCCAGTCACTTATGCTCGTCAGACGTCAGGTAGGGGAAATAATACAGGGACTTTCAAGAGGTTTTTTTTTCTAGAAGGACGAACCTTACTTTTCGTTTTCTAAAAGCCTCGTTAATCGTAACCTGGTTTGAGTTCTCTGAGTTTGAGCGGCACTCTTAAAACTGTTGAATATTTGATACAGCCACGGGTATCGCTAGAACACCATCACACGTCAGAGAGTCCCGTTACCGATCAGTGCCTGGCAACAAATAATTTCTTTTCCAATTGACTTCAAAACGAGTCCAAGTGCGACATGCAGTTCTCCGAAAGGCTATCGCGATTGGTTCAGAAAACAATGGACACAAAGAACGATACAAAAGAAGCAATGGACCATAGGTCCTAAAGGAATCCAATGAAATTAGAGGTTATAAAGAGCTGCGTCCTCACAGGCGACATAAGGCGAATTCAACCCGCTAAATTGACTCATACAAATAATGCTTTATATCCCTTTGAACTATGTTCCTATCTTGGCAAATTGCCAGGACTACATTTTCATTTATAATAAAGTTTCTATATAACGCGCGCTCTCATTGGTTTAAAAAGCGTGCTTTATGAGAGTACAAAGCAGGAACAAACGAAAGCCCACGCCATCATCCGCAGAAATGGCAGACGAATTTCCGAAGTTTTCCTTGAAGCTGTCAGTTAAAGGCTTGCTCAGATATTCTGTCAAGTGCTTTGGATGGAAAATCTCAGCCGTCGCCCGGTCCAGCAGTTCTTTCAAGCTCAGAATGTCCTCACGCTGGAGTTCTTCATTTACAAAATTCCCAACAGATTTTCAGATTCCAGCCGCAAGCAATAAACAAAATGTTTTCTAATTGTCATGTCGGAAACATGAAGGTTTTCATGGGCAACAATTCGGCCGGTTTTCACTGAACTTAATTATTTAGATCCTCTTTTTTGCTGTTTTTTACAGACTGAAACCGAACATTGAGGCACTTGTTTTTCCATAAATTCGAATTTTGTGTGATTTCTGTCAAGCCACTTTCCAAATGATTGATTTTTTGACAAGCCTTCGTTTCATTAACCAATTAAATAATTTTAAACATTCTTACAAGCGCTCTGATTGGTCGAAATTAGCGTGCTTTATCAGAGTATAAAGCACTGTGCTGACGACACCTCAGTTCGCCACAAGCAACGCGCGCTTTGAAAATAAAGTAGAATTTTTGAAGAAAATTACTTGTTCTTTATCATAAAACAAATAAAGAAGCCTTGACTGTGCTCTGTTCTGTTATAAAGCACGCAGGAAGCGGCTAGAGCACGAAAGAAGTGTAGGGGGATACACGAGCCGATAGGCGAGTGTTTTTCCTTACTTCTTGAGTGCTCTAGCCGCTTCCTATTTTCTTCGCCAACAGGATGCAACATACTATTTGCTGGCGAGACGACAGAAGGCTTATTGACATTTTTTCCATCCACTGGAATCAATCAAAGAGCTGTCATGGTGCCTGAAAATAAAACATGCAGCTTACAATATGGCGGCAACTTGTATTTGCAGTACCTCGATTGCGACGGATCCTGGAAAGAGATATCACACCAATCAGCAAATGACAGCTTGGAGGTGACCCCGGGTTGGTCGATAAGGCGTCTACAAATCAGGGTGAGTATTCTAAACAGACAAACAAGGAAAATCTGAGAATCGAAGTGCTTCTGAGTATGATTTTTATGTATTTCCTTTGAGAAGTACGCACTATTTAAGCGTATTTAAATTAACCTAGAGGGCTTATTAAAGAAACGTGTTAGACAATGCAATTAAATGACCGCATTCCAGCTTTTCTTCGTAATAGTATTGCCTAGCAGTGACGTGGACATCTCAAATGTGAAATCTTTTCTCTCCCGTAAGACGTGCTTTTCATTCCGCCCTTCCATATCAAACGCCAAACGCTTGCAATTTGGCAGTTTGATGAAGTTTTGGCGAGATTTTCATTGCCCTCTCTTTCACTGGATCACGTTTTAATAAAGATTCTTTTGTTCTTCCCTTTCATAAAACCGGTCATTTCGCTAAATTATTGGGAATGGGTTTTTTGCTGTCCAGAGAACAGACGGTAGTAGAGTTTTGTACAGGATTCTAAAAAGAGCAGCAATAAAATTTGATCATGTTTCTGGTTTTTCCTTTTTTTTTTTCTCAGTCTAAACCTGGCGCCACATTTTTTCCGAACATCTCAGGTCGTATTCTCCGAATGGCAGTGCAATGTCGCCATTTAAATAACGTCAACATTTCTGCTAACAGTTCCACATGTGCGATGTTCAAGGTGGAAGGAAGAGTTACATGTAAGCTAAAGGTTATTAAAAATAAGAGAAAAGTGATTGAATGAAAGCGAGAAAACAGTTAAAATACTCCTGAGGAATTCCAATGGATTTTTTTTTAATCAATTGACAAGTATTCAATAATTAATTAATTATTTATTTATTTGTTTGTATATTTATTTATTTATTTATTCGTTTGTTTGTTTGTTTATTTATTTATTTATTTAAGTTTTTAAGTGGAATGACCACGTAGAGCAAGCTATTGAAAAGGCCAACAGGAGACTGTATTTCCTAGTCCAGCTGAGAAGGGCTGGTGTGGGGCCGAAAGCCAAATTAAATTTTACTGCACGGTTATACGACCTGTTCTTGAGTATGGGGCTCAAGTGTTCCATCACAAACTTCAAGATTACCTCTGTGAAGAATTTGAGGGTTCAGAAACGGGCTTTCTGCGCCTGATATTCCATACCAGCTCTGTCTAGATAGTTTTGAATTGGAGAGCTTAAGCGTCCGACGTGAGAAGCTGTGTTGCAAACTATTCAATGAAATATCTGATGAACAAAACAATCTCCACAGCCTTCTGCCTCCAAGATATCATTCATTATACAATCTCAGGCGGCAAATAACTTTTAGCCTGCCAGGTTTTAAAACTGAACGTTTTAGAAAGACATTTATACCTGCAATGTGCAGCCGTCACAATCCAGCGCTGCCAATTTAACACTACGTATTTACACTAGCATAATTTTAAATTGTATATAAGACTTTTCTAATATTTTTTGTACATAGTTATACAATTCAGCCTCTGGCTGCGATTTAATTATTTCAATAAATCTATCTATCTATCTATCTATCTATCTATCTATCTATCTATCTAATAGTATCTATCTATCTATCTATCTATCTATCTATCTATCTATCTATCAATCAAGATTGATGCAGCCCTAGTCATATTGATCACAAGAAAAGGTTCTTGAGTCTCCTACAATTGATAAAAATTTGTCTCAAAGTGATAATACTATAACCTCCCGTGACGGTTGCACTCATCGACTGAACCAGGCCAAAGCGAAAAGATTTTCATGTTTGACATGACCCATGATTTTTCTTTTCTAAAGGTCCTCTTCCCCAGCAAAGTCCCACGGGCCCCTCGGCTACTTTGCCAAAGCCAACTGCAGGTGAATTAATGATCTCAGAAGCAATGCTTCCTTTACTAGCGACAACCAAGCAAACGTCTAGAGCAAGAGAGTCTCCTACAAAGCCACCTACGGACCCCACGGCTACTTTGCCAAATCCAACTGCAGGTGAAATGATGATCTCAAAAACGACGCTTTCCTCAATAGCGACAACCATGCAAACTTCTAGAGCAACAGAGCCTCCTACAGAGCCACGTACGGACCCCTCGGCTACTTTGCCAAATCCAACTGCAGGTGAAATGATGATCTCAAAAACGACGCTTTCTTCAATAGCGACAACCATGCAAACCTCTAGAGCAACAGAGCCTCCTACAGAGCCACGTACGGACCCCTCGGCTACTTTGCCAAATCCAACTGCAAGTGAAATTGTGATCTCCAAAACGGCGCTTCCTCCACTAGCGACGACCATGCAAACTTCTAGAGTAACAGACCCTCCTAAAGACAAGGTATGAGACCTAAATACCACTGATTAGTCAATTTAAACCATTATCATCAGAATCATCATTATGATAATAATTTTTTTTGAAATTGTCTGAGAGATTATTAGTGAAAGATTTCTCTTGCCAAAAAGCAGGATGTTGGCGAAAATTGACTCCATACAAACAAGGTGCGCGATCGTCATTTGCGCAGATCATGTATCTTAGATGCGTCTGCACGTTAATGTTGCAATGTGAGCCTAATGATGCTTCAGTGTATATGGAGATGTATAGAATGGGGCATGATACATCAAGTAAGCAACATAATATTTCTTGATCAAAATTCCGGCGTCAGATGTCAACATTCCAAAGGATCGGACACAATATGATGAAGACTAACTTGACGCAAAAGAGGTTGAAAATTCTTCGAATTCTTTCTAATTTTCCCGTGAGGAATGAATTGATGAACGCTTCTCAACACAATTGCTAAAACTGCGTCCATAAGGACGGATCATAGCTTTACTTGATTTCATATCCACAGTTCAGTATATGAGTAATTTCATATATCATTTCGTTCATGGATTCATTCCTCACGGGAAAATTAGAACCAACAAATAATCAGCTCCCAACGTCAGTGGCTTCATAGCTCAGTTGGTTAGAGCGTCGCACCGGCATCGCGAGGTCACGGGTTCAAACCCCGCTGAAGTCCTGAATTTTTCAGGCTTATCCACGCAATTGCTAAATTTGCGCCCATAACTGCGAAGATCATGGCTTTACTTGATAACAATACCTAATTAGCAAGGCCTAATGCGCCATTTTAGCTCGGTATATGAAAGTCTACCCAATAAAACACACAAAGGACAATGGTAAGGAATTTATTGCCTTGATTTGAATACACAAAGGTACGTCACTCCGGTCCGCCTTAACGACCTCCTCAACCAATTTCGTCGGCCAGAAGTTCAAGCTCTCAACATTCATGTTTACGATATTTCAATTCAATGACTGGATTTTAGCTAAGTCGAACTTGAAGGAACATTGCTCTGTTGAAGGATCCTTGTTGTTCCTTGATATCTGCCACTCAGAGAAAGCCTTAAACGCCCACTTTGTTGCGTTCCTGGTCGCCTTTGAGATGCAGTCTTCCAAGTCTTTTTATCTTGCTCTTCTTTGGTGACCTAAACTGTCGTTTTGGAGGCATGTTGTCCGGCACGGTTCGAGAGCCTCAAAACACTTAACCAGAGCGTTTTTTACGCTTAACGGCAACCGTGAATATAATTTTTATACATCGCTGAATTACATTCCTCTGATTCTCAGGTGAACTGGACTGGCGCGTCTTCTTATGTAACACTAGGCAATAAGTTTTCTTCATTGTTCAGGGTGTTTTTCGATTCCCAGGCGAACTGAGCTAGGCCGCCTTTCACAAAGGAATAGTCTTTTTCCATCACGATTGGTCAAAGTGGCTATTGAATATGGAGAATTATTTTAAGCCATTTAAAACACGCGCAGTATGTGTTTCATTAGATACAAAAAGATATTATTAATTAGATATAAAACATCCCTCGGGTTTCGCCCTCGGGTTTCGCCCTCGGCCGGGTAGAAGGGTTAGAAGCAAACTGCAAGGATTGAATCGACTAAAGCGATGCGCGATGCTTCCTTTTGATATTTAAATCTGCGGAAGAAAAGAATATATAGATATTTCTGCTGCGAATTTAAGTCTGGACGGCTCATTCATAACAACGGATAACATATCGGTGAACATCGCTTAGTGTTTAATAATAAATTCAATGGGTCACCTAGCAATAGGAGTAGTTTTATCGGATCGAAAATAACGTGAATGTGTCGTATGCAGCGTAATATCAAAAAGAAACCAATGAGGCACGGGAGAGTGAAACGCTAGCGTAGCAAGAGAGAAAATTTGTGAAAAACCATTCTTGTAATTAATGTGGCTAAGGCAAAGAATCTGGGGACTATCACGTGACTATATTATAAACTGCGTATGTGTATTTAGAAACATACCAGGCAAAACAAATAATTTATGTTTTCACTTTTTACATCGCGTGTCATGCCTCCCCAGATTTTCAAATGACGTGGTACCCCTTCTGAATTATTTTCTTACACAAGGAATATACTTTGGGCCAAATTTGACGTTTCTCCCACTTCTTCCACTTCTGTAAACGAATCACCTAAAAGTGAAGCTAAACTGCCTCACTACCGGTCGTTTTTATTTGAAATGATTGAATCTCGCATTTGCATGGTGCCATTTCCCATTATGACGTTTTAAAACACTTTTTTGAGACCTTGATTTTCAGTGAAAAGACTTAAAATTTAGTATCAACTATGTTGATACGACGAAGTGGCAAATAGATCATAAGTTACTGTTGCGATTGTCTGTTTTTTTAGTATCTCATGAGCTTAGTGGCTAGCACTTTTGACGAACTAATGTTATACATGTCAGCTTATGAATCTCTGTACCGGCCCTGACCGATTCACGTTCTAAGTCAGTACAAAATAAATTTCGTACATTTGATCAGTAAAACGCATAGATTGTAATTTCACCACCATCATCATCGTTATCATCATCACCAAATACTGTTAAAACACGCCCCTCAACTCTCAAAGAGACCGTTACTATTTCTCGGCAATTGGGGTCACGATTTGCTATTCAAGTAATCGCACGGTATTTAAGGTATTCTCGGTTTTCACATGACGTCACGACCGCCATGTTGGTGCCCAGAACAAAGAAAAGGCGGCCATGTTGGTGCCCCGACCAAATCCTCCGGGCATTTAACTCTATTATTATGCAAACGCTTCCTTTTGTTTTCGTTGAAAAACATGGCTGTTGATCACGTGAGTGAAAACCAGCAATTTGTTAATTTTAATTTGCTCTTCGTTTCCAGGCTCCTTCGCCACAGCCGACCACACGGTATCTTGTTGACAACGCTTCACATTCCACTGACGTCACGGCAGGAATTACTGTCGGCTCTGTTTTATTTGTCATCATAATTGTTAGTTTATAATTTGGTCTTGTCGATGTTTCACCTCAAGAACACTAACAACAGCTGCAGATGGGCATGTCGTCAATGACGACTCATTAAGACGAACGAAAGCTGCTTCGCTTATATATCATCTGATTTATAAAGGGCTTGTAAGCTATGAAAATTAAACTTAGATGGCCGATTGTATGTCAATGTATGTCAATACAATGTTTTCGTTCACTGTTTTCGTTCAAGTTCGCAGAAAAATTTGACATTATACTCTAAGAAAAACAATCATGATTTGAAAATGGACACAATCTTTGGTCCGTATTATCTTGGATTTGTTGCTTGCCAAAGAACTGTTAACAATAAAAAGATTAACCTCAAACACAGCCAAATAGCGGAAACTCGTGAATATGGGGAAAAATGAAAGTCGATTTTGTATGAAATTGTATGTGCCTAGTCAGTGCGATTTTCAAAAAAAAGGAAAAAAAATACAACTTGGAGAAATTACCAAGGAAAATTAGTGTTAAAATACTTCATTGAAATAAATGTATATATATATGATATAAATATCTAATTGTTATCAGGTTTAAAGGATGTTGAAGTCAACATCCACAAAAAAATTTAGGTTTGAAAAGAAAAAGGTGCATAAAAAATATGACTATTTTCGAGCGCATAGAATCCAAAGATAAACACGACTTAATTTTGTCAACACATCGTCTATTTTCAATGAATAATTATTTTTCCATTGATAACTATGAAAACGACAAATTTTCAAGAGCAATTAGCCAGTATCAAAAGTACCATAACACTCTTTGTTTGTCACTACAAAATTTTGCTCCATTCAAAACACAGAGAATTTTAACCACGGAAGATTTGAGTTGGGTACAACATTTAGGCTATTGTTTATTTTGGTCTAAAAATTGACACTTATGACGCTGATAGGGGCAATGGACTCTTGTCGAGCCTGAGTCTGAAAAAGCCCCCACCTCCCTCAAACGGTATTGTAAATTAGTTCTGAAAAGCCCAGTAGGGGATGGTTAAGAATTTTCTTCTTGCACTGCTACAAAAATAGGATACTGCAGTGATTATCAGGGAATGTTCTTCATGCAAAATATGTATAAGAAGGTAACGCTATAGGGCGTTTCGCTGGATTCAGAGGCTCAAATCTTGAAGTTTCACATCGATTTAATATCAAACACGCACTACTCACTGTAAATACAACAACTCGAACGAGAACGAACTACGAACTCACATGATTCGCAAGACGTGTTACTCATGTGACCCGATGTCACGGGTAACACCGTACTGTCCGTAACAAAATACACATACTATTACAAGTCTCTGATTACAAGTCTTCTTGGGTAAGAACTATAACTAGTATGGCCTTTCTCATAAGATTTGGTAGTAAAACTCATTCTTTGAAAAGAGTGGAAGACTACCTTGGTGTCGAGGGGTCGAGGGTCGAGCCTTACTCTGACCAAGCCCCCCGCCCAACTTCATTGTAAATTAATCCTGAAGAGCCCAGTCGGCATGCTTACAAAAATGGGATACTGCTTTGATTTCAGGAAAAGTTCTTCATGAAAAAGACACTCCCCTGCCCTAAAGGAAAGGTGCTTTTTCATTTGCAGTTAATCAGAGACCTTTTTTCCCAGATACGTACGCGTCCACTTACCAAGTTACGCAACAAATCAGAAAATTAACCATTCACGACGGGTCCAATTCCATGGACGAGAATTTTGCCACAAAGCACTTTTACGAGCCAATTGACGTTCCAATAGGAAATTTTTCCAGGGGCTCTGACATGACAGTAGGAAACGCACTTATTGCATCAAGGCTCCAAAGTCATCGACCCATCAGTATTGAGCAGCATGTGTACAATCTCGTTAAAGAGATACCTGCAACTTGCTTTGCCAGCGATGGCACCAACGATGGCCACAATACTGGTATGACTGCAGGCTACTACAACGATAGTACTTGTGTCACCAACGGTGGTTGTATTGGTGACAATAATGAAACGGATCCGGTAATTTGCGTTATAGAAGAAGTTATTTACAGGAGGACAGAAATATCTCAGCATGGAATGAAAGATCCTGTTTATTGCACGTTGGGCTGCCACCATATGAAATTATCTCGAAATCGACTTCTGAGTGTTGATCATATGAATCTTCACTGACCTACAAAACTAAAAGAAAAATATGCAATAAACGTAGGTTAATAAGAACAATACTAAATTAATTAAGTAACAATACATAAGGAGGCTCTAAAATGGTAGAATATTCTGGAAGATTAAGTTTCCGGCTCCTCAGGATATTGATGAAAAGTTGCCGTCAAAATACGAGTTTGTCTGCTGTTATAGCGAAACGGAAAGACAGACTCTTTGAAAATCCACTTGCATGATAAGTGTGTGGTTTTCCCTCGAACCACTATTTTCGACAAGCTCTGAGTGCCAGCAACGTTTAAAATGTTCACTGTGCCTTCTTTCATCTAAGAAAGTGAGTATACCTAGAGTGAGATTTTCGTGCTTGGTCGACGGACCTCCAAATTCGAGTTTCTGCTTTCCGTGTGTGCAAGAGCAAAAATACAATTCATCGTTATTAAGATCCAGACACTCTTTTTCCCAACTTTTCAGTTACGCGTGTAACCAATGAGTTTTATCCTCCGGGGTAGACTAGCTCTTGATATTGTAAATTAGTCTTGCATAAAGATGAGTACAGTAAGAATATATAACAATTAATATCCAAATGATAGACAGATGTCATATCTTCTGCGCTTTTGTCTGGTTTGAAAGGATTAAGTTGTCTACTTTGAAACAAAAATAAACCGAGGAGGCGTGGGAAAATATCCGAGAATAGCACAACGCAAAAAATACAATTCCAAAAATATACTGGTTTACCTTAATCAAACGAGTTGTTTAACTAATTAAGGAAAATACACCACCTTTGGAAAGATCTGTGAGCTCAGCGAGGGTTCCATCTTTGTCGGAGCGTTCGCCCTCCGTCAGCGTTCGCGCTTTGTCAGCAGATTCGCAGTGACGACGGGCTAACGCTCGAGACGTCAGCTCGCAAAGTACTCTAAGAAACTAGTTTCATAACACTACATTTTCGTTTTTCACTTTCCACCGACGCAGTACCAAAGTTTTTTTTGGAAAACCAAGCACATCAGAATACATTTTGCACACCGAAGGTTCATCCAGGGATTAAGTTGTTTTCACGTGACGTCATGGCCGCCATGTTGGTGGACGAAAACAAAAGATCCCTTCTAAGGTCCTTTAGTTCGTAAACCAGCAATTGTGCATGAAACACTTGCTTTATACGAACGTCTAATTTTGGAACTGAGGCAGAACGTTCTTATATATTTTTGCGATATGAGGTTGAAAATGTTCTTTAAGATGTTCTTAAATTTACGTCAGACTTTACTTTCACCTGATTACGTTCATGGTGTAGAAGTTACTTCGGATCGATTATAAATAAGAACTGCTCATTATTACAAACTGAGTTGTGTATCATGCAATAAGAAAACCATTGTTATGTTGGACAAAACATGCTCTTTAAGTATTTCGGTTAATTTACATTTATTTACCTTTATTTTATGCTTTCATTTAAAATACAAATGAGCAAATTAAAAACGTTCTTAACTTACACTCGTCTGAGGAATGTTCTTAAAATATTGGTCAATCTCAGCCTCAACGTTCAGAATTCTTATAAAAAAGGTTCCTATAAAGTGTTTTCACTCGCGTGATCAGTAACCTTGTTTTTCCACTGAAACAAATGAAAACGTTTGCATGATAATAGAGCTCAATTCCCAGAGGATTACTTGGGTACACCAACATGGCCGCCATTCTATTGTTTAGGTAAACCAACATGGCCGCCGTGACGTCACGTGAAAATACTCTATAAAACAAAAACAGTGTACATCATCTTTACCTGGGGCTCCAGAGATTGGTTGTAAACCACCTATACCAAGCCTTCTTCGTAGGAGGTCTGTTGCCCCTTCGTTGCAAGTTATGTTAAGGACCTGGATAAACCATGACAACTCTGCAAATGAATATAGTTCAGTAAGCCTTTTTCCGATGTATTAAAATTCAACTTGAAAGATAGGTTCAGAGGACCATGGCAAAGGATAGGAGATGATATGTAAATATTTTTCACATTCATCCCAACGTGTTGCTATTCTTGGTTTGCATCCACGTGATAAGACGGCCATATTGGAGTACAAAACAATAGCAAATTATGGCTCATGTTTGCATTAGAATTCTTGGTTTGCATCCACGTGATGAGACGGCCATGTTGGTGTGCAAAACAATAGAAAATGGCCCCACAAGTTTCGCATAATAATAGAGTCAAATTCCCAAAAGACATGTGGCTGCATTGTTCTGTACATCAACATGGCCGCCGTGACGTCAGATGAAAACCATCAATTGTTTTTGTCCTCACTGCCTCACTATCAAGCTGAGTAATGATATTTCGAAAATGGCCTACTCCACGGTTGTGGGGGGGGGAAAGAATTGGGACATCAAAATGGTCCCCTTCCTTTGTTAATAAATGAATCCACCAATTTGTGTACTTCACTGATATCTTTATCCTCTGAGTAAAATGCACACAGGCTCTCCGTGCGTCCAACGGCGCGCGGTCAACAACAAGATTCGATCCCATCCCGTTGAGCCGGTTGATCGTGAAAAGCCCTTGTAGGGAGGGGTCAACAAAGCGCACATTTACATTTACATTTACATTTACATTTACATTTACATTTACATTTACAGAGATTCAAGATTCCCCAGTTGTTGATGGTGCGCCATTTGACGCACGGAGAACCAGTGTGCAGGCTATCCTCAACGGGGCCATCATGAAGGCTCACAAAGTGACCATCCCTCAGGTGGCTAATATAATTAGCTCAATTGGTAGCCACACTGCAAATGATTGGCAGATGTCATCAGTGGTGTGAATGACGACGAAAAGTGGTGCTTTTCCACTCACTTATGCCCAGAAATGCAAGCCCAGTTTTGATATCCAAAACGAAGCACTTCTGATTGGTTGAAAAAATTGCACGAAAACTTTCAACCAATCACTGAGTGAAGTAATCATAGAGCGATTTTCAATTGAGTGTCGTAAAACCAAAACCAAAGTAATTACTTTGGCCAATCAAAAAGGACGAAGACAATCCAGTAAACCAATCAAAACTCGAAGTAATTACTCGTAGCCGACACAAAGCGCGGGAAAATGTGCACGCGCAAGCCACAATTGGTTTTGGTTTCACTTCTGATTGGTAGGGAAAATGGCGCGAGAACTTTCAACCAATCACTGAGTGAAGTAAATGCAAAACCAAAGCAATTCGCTAATTACTTTCGACACTCAATTGAAAACCGCTCTAAACCAAAGTAATTCTCTATTTTCGAATTCCCCATAATACACTTTGTTTGCACCCCAAATTTTGCATAAAGTATTGTTTTGAAATGCTCTTGGGGACGCTGCATATTCCCAAGAGCATTTGAAAACAATGATTTATGCAAAATTTGGGGGGCAAACAAAGTGCATTATGGGGAATTCGAAAATAGAGAATTCACTAATTACTTTCGACACTAAATAGGCCTTATTCACGATAGCCGCCATGTTGGTTTTCATATTGTCATGCAAATTAGCCATGCGTTATGCTGGGGGCAAACATTGAAATAAGAGCAATTTGCGGAAAATCGGCTCAATGAAATATTGGAATAACATTGCAAAAAGTCCATTTTAGTATGTAGAATTGGGTTATAAAATTTTTTTATCTTTTGATTGCCTTTGACATTTTGACTTTCTACTTCGTTATCTGCTCATTTTTCACTAAAAAAACGTCGAAGTAACTTGTGTAATGATTGTATTTTACTGCTTAGGTGATAAACATTCAATGAACGAGAAACAAATCATCTGTGTGGCTAAGGTGTTCGTTATAACCTCTCGAACTTGTGTTGTTTGCCCCCTAAGAAGTGTGTAGCTAATTTGCATGATAATAGCAAATCCAACATGGCGGCCATCGTGAATAAGGTCTATTGAAAACCGCTCTAATTACCATCACAAAAACTTCGCACTTGGACTCGCTTTGAAGAGGAGGCAGACACGAACTCGGAAATGGCTTATTGGGGAGAAGAGAAAGGGACACTTCGTGACGCTTATTGAAATCCGCGTGCATCTCATTTCTTGTATTTCTAGACATATCTACTTCAGCTCGATTTTTTTCACAAATGGAGAAACTAATTTTTTTCCATGTATTCCACGCCCAACTTCTCTGTGTTTCGATGTTCGCAATTTTCTTTTCTCCAATGTCCTATAGCATTAGTAACCTAATGAAATAAGAAGACGACTGGACCGACAAAAAGGAAGTCAGAAGTTGCAGCCTTTTAAAAATAAATCAAACAAGAAATGGACATACAGAGCTAAGTATAAATTGAAAGGACACCTGTCCCTTAAGCCATACCAAACTCTCTTAAATTACAGAATATATTTCATAATTGTCTCATGTCTGCACTTAATGCAGCAAAACTTCGATGAACGTGCTAAAGGCTAGGTGCTTTAAGCTTTTTTCGATCCTCTTCAGACAACAAGTCATTCGTTCCAAGCCCCCAGTTTGTTTCGAGTTCATGCTAATCTTAAAACGTACGTCTCATTTGCAGGGCAATGGTGTGCCCATACATAGGAAAAAGGCATTCAACACACGCGCAATTCGTCAACTCCTCGTGCAACTGTCTTCTGCTGTCTTAAAACTTACTTGATGCAGGCATGGGTGCAAAGAGTTTGACGAAAATGGAAATGCTCAATCGAAAACAATATCAGCAACGCAGTCCTGGGTAAACAGCAACTTTCATTCAACGAGTGTCATTTGGTTGGTATCATTGACGCGATTTTACAACTTTGCGCAGGTATGTTGCACGAATTTTCGTTCTTGAGGTGAGATATACATCCTCATTTGGTGAAAATATTTGGCTGAAATATCAAGAAAAAAGTACAGGAATATACGAGGATAAGTGGATGTCATCGCTGCATGACACAGCAACCTCGTCCAGATAATGTGAAGAATTGCGTGCAAAATTATTTGACACAACTGAACAAAGTTGCTCAACAAGTCCAAATATTGTACTTCATAATTTGGCAGGCAACTTGTCACGTATAACAAACTGTGAAGCAATATCATATTTTCGCAGCTCTCGTAACATTGCTGTAAAGATGTCCTAGATAAAATGCAAACGACTCGAAGAAAACATCTTGAATTTAAATGATATTCTTTGCGTTCGTTCAAATGCGTCAATTTAGATCTTTTAAGAAACAAAGACGATGAACAAAGCTATAATAGCCAAGCATTGTTTCTGTGATAATTACTGTAAATTGAAGCAATATAGAAAGGGACTGTGAATAGTAAATTTGTTATGAAAGTTTAGACTTATATTCTACCAGCTTTTCTAATAATAAATACTATACGAAACAATGTCTGACACAAATAACCTTTCCACGTCTTAGTCCCAAAATAAGGCTTCATAGCCTTGCAGAAATTACAAGGACTCAAAAGTCATTAGTTGACTTACGCAATGTCCTTTTCCTATTCGCTCAACCACAGAGGTTCGACTTTGAGGTAAACGAAGCACGGACGACTCGCATATTTCAAGAACGTAAAGCGGAGGTTCCGGTAGATTTAACCAAGTTGAATGTGAGGTCATTTCCAGCAGTGAATTACTTAAAACAAAAGAGAAACTTTTTTGAGAGGAACTAATGTTGTCTCTTTTGTTGTGGTTTAAAGCAATCGCGTTTTAATTTAATGGCACGGAAACATTGAATCGATGAAGACAAAAAAGACACTTCAAGAAAAAAAATCATTGAATAAGTAAAGCAATTACCAGTGCTCATTTTGACACTTTATTCATGAATTATTTTTAAACTGTAGATTTAAAGAAATCCAGTCACGGTGACTTTATGATTAATCCTTGTACCCCAATGAAAAAATCCAAAATCCACTTATTTTTGTGAAAGTAGCGTTTAAATCTAACTTAACAACATAAGGCCTCGTCTCCGAAAACAAATGATTTTATGATGTCCCTGTTTACGATCATTATAAATTGTTTCGGAATAACGCTTAGAGTATACAGACCAGCAAGCATTAAAGTTCAACATTAAAGAGTCAAGAGGACAAAATCTTGGGAAATGTGAGTGCTGTTGAAATAAGTCTCCTCGTCTTCTCTTTACGGTGAAACAAACGATGCATGGAGCGTTCTTTTCAAACGTCCCGAAGTAATGTTATTTTTCAGTGACAGCGAGAACAGTCTTCCGTGTCGGATCATAGATCTCAATGAATAATTTTCACAATTGCTTACGTGTAACAGGTGTAAATATTAATTTTTGCGAACGTTCTCGCGTTTTTGTGATTGACTAATATCTTTTTCGATTAGGGACTCCAAAGGGGTGAGGAATTGTTCTTTTGAGAAATTTAACAATGATTCCAAATTCTCACGGAATCATTTAAAGCGGATATTGAACTTAATTTAGGAAGTTAAAAGTCGACACAATGTTCGTAACATTTTCTTCGCAATTTCTTTGAAGTTACCAATCTTCGTTTCGTTTCCGTGGAAATGACGTCCTAGAGTATTTGGGCGCTGAAGACATAAGCTTCCACATTGCAGCTCGTCAACTGTTTTGACGAAATGATGAAGACTATCGCAATATATTCCCTGGCTATGTGGTGACCACATCACTGCCCACAGGGGTCCCACAACCAATTAGACAAAAGAACCCCGTAATTGCATCCTTTTGATTCAATATTTTCAGGTGATATTGTCCTAGGCAGTCAAGATTTCGTGATACGAGGATACCTTAGAATAAGTAGCACACTTGGCGAGCGCAACACGTAATTCAGCGAGAGAAAACGAGACCTTCGTCCTTTTCGCTAGTGACGAGTTCGTGTAGCTTCACGGCTAGATCGACAAAACTTGTACTTAAGAAAGCACAATAATTACAGAACGTTCCGGTCTGATTCCATCGGGACCTTAATAGTCCGTGTTTGACAGAATTATCCTTCAATTGTTTGACCGCCAAAGCACTGGATTTCAAAGAATGGCTTTTTCTTGCCTTCTCGTCTTGCTCTTCTCTGGTTCATACTTGATGGTTCAAGGAACGCAAATAACACTCGCCCGAGAGACAATTCAACCGGACGACGACTTCCTTCTGTTAGAAGCCTCTGATGAATGTCCCAAAAACGGAAACAAATTCTTTCCTAAATGCAACAAATTTAGCGCCGTACCGCTAGTTGGCACAAAATGCTGGTGCCAATGTGTGACATCTGCTGGAAAAAACACATTCTTCGAGCCTAACAACACCTGCGTTCCAGTCGCTTTTGCTCGTCAGACGTCAGGTAGGGGAAATAATACAAGGAGTTTCAAAAGTTTGTCCCTTTTTTTCTACAAGGACGCACCACATTTATTTTCGTTTTCTGAAAGCCTGGCCAATCGTAACCTGGTTTAACATATTTGTAAGTTTGAGCGATTTCTGAAAACTGGATCTACGGTTACCACGGTTCAGCAACTAAATATGTTGTGTTGACGCAGAAAAAAAGAGCACGAACTTAGGAGTCACGTTATACGGTTAGCAAATCCATTTTTGAATTGTTACAAATACAAACTGCTTAGTCGCGATACATTCAAACTGTATGTTTTCATAGCAATTATTTCCAATTTTAACAACTTTCATTGTTCTTGATATCGTCTGGCTTTGAGGTTTTCAAGGTACTAATTCGGTGGCAAGGCTGATTTATGAAATTTAAATTTATTATAAGGACTTGAATGTGTCATTTTGCCAATTATCCACCAGTCTCACGTTTTACATTTCGAATCTCTTCTGAATCAATGTATTATATGCAGTCGGTATTCGTGTAATTCACAAAATGGTGCCTAGCTTTAGAAAACGGGTCAGCGATTTGAAAATATTAGATTCGAGGTTTCTCTCCGTTCACCTTAGTTTCAAGAATTAAAAACAAAAACTGTTAGCAGTGGAAACAACACACTATTCACTGAACAGCATAATGAGGCTGTGACCATGTTTTTGGAACCAAATTGGCCCTGCATATGCCCCCATTATCTGAGGGCTATTTTTCTCCCTAGGTTATAACTTGACTTCCGGTAAAAGTGAACTTTTTACTCAAGAAATCGCAACATTTTAGTTGTGTCCAAATCTATTCTGAGGAAACTAAGAACCTACAACTAGTTTTCTATTGAACGTCAAATGACTATTACAAGACTTGTCTTTCGACGGCCAAACACTGGCTAACTAACAGCAGCTGAGCTTTCGCTTGTTTGTTTGTTCAATGTTCTTTACTTTAAAGTAGCATCAAATGTCATGAGAAGGAGTAAATATACTGCTGCCCCATTGTCGAGATCCGGCTCTTGTACATTTGTGTAACATCGAGGAGAATTATACACCTAAATTGGTTCAAATGGCTCTATGACACATTTCTAGAAGTAGACATACGTAAGCCACCGAGTCTTTTAATCTCACAGGAAATCGTGCGATAGCGGATAGCTTCGCTTTAAAATAATATATATTGGTAAGAATTCGGTGTGGCAGCATACACACCTTTTGTCATCGTATTGTGACCGGTTCAAAGTCATCCCTAAGGTAAACAACTTGTACCTTGTCTACTGACTTACAGAGAGCATCGTAGCCCACAATGTAGTTATTTGCTTGTTAAGAAAGGCGTCAAGGCTTACAAGGCGGATGCATTTGTGGTCAGTAATAATTGAAATTCTTCACTCGATGATAGTCGTCATAAATGAAAGTGAACAAAGTGATTGGAACTTAATGCTCAAAAAAACTCATTTTAGTTTAAATGAATCGTTTTCTATTTAAGCGAACAATTTATCACTTATGCTTAAAATGAAACTTGCTTTAGTAATTTGAAAAAAAAAATGTATTGAGGAACAAATACGCGACTACCTACTCAGACAACCAATAATCCTTCTTGGTTATTTTTAAATATCCGCAATGGGAGGTTCATATTTTTAATTCCCGTCAAAGAAACAGGAAAAAGATTTTTATTCAGAGTAGAAATTGTCGGTGCAAGTGATTTTAAAAAGATGACGTATTAAAGAGAAAGTTTGACTCCACGAGAAACAAGCGATAGTATGTTTGACATTACTTCGAGCTGCTCCCCTACTTAAGGTTTTGACTTTTGAGCCGAAGCCACAGGTACCGCAAAATAATGCGCAATGTAATTGCAAACGATGGGTGATGAAGTGCGCGTTTGGTTTTTAAGATGCAGTAACAAAAAGGTACACGGCCGCTCTACTGTTGTTTTATTCAACAGGATCTGCCGACGTCCATTCAAGATATTCTCTCCACCGTATTACAATATCGCCCAGCAATGACCCAGGCGATGTTCTTTGGAATTATTACGAGCGGCAAACGAGTGGGAAGGCGTCATCGTCAGCCCTTGCGTTGACAATTAAGGAGAAATAGCATCGTTTCCGTGAAATGAAAGCCTTTGCCGCGGAAATTGCACCTTTGCGTTTCTCAAGGAGTCGTACTAGTGTGCGAGCCATGCCTGCGAGTCATGCGAGCAATGGCCGCGAGTCGTGATAATGATAATGATAATGATAATGATAATGATAATAATAATAATAATAATAATAATAATTATTATTATTATTATTATTATTATTATTATTATTATTATTATTATTATTATTATTATAAGCAGGTGAGAAAGCATACCACAAAATTAGGGAATTCGACCCGCTAAATTGGTTCATCATCATTGTTAGAGAATAATACTTGACATCACATTTAATGATCTTCTTCGCCAACAGGATGCGACATACTATTTGCTGGCGAGACGACAGAAGGCTTATTGACATTTTTCCCACCAACTGGAATCAATCAAAGAACTGTCATGGTGCCTGAAAATAAGACTTGCAGCTTACAATATGGCGGCAACTTGTATCTACAGTACCTCGACTGCGACGGATCCTGGAAAGAGATATCACACCAATCAGCGAAAGACAGCTTGGAGGTGACCCCGGGTTGGTCGATAAGCCGTCTACAAATCAGGGTGAGTATTCTAAACAGACAAAAAAAGAAATTTTTTTGACGGGATTGTTGAGGAAACATGCCACATAATGCAATTAAATGACCCCCCCCCCCCCCCCTCCCAGCTTTTTCTCGTGATAGCGTTTGCTTGCAAGTCACGTGGACATGTACGATGCGAAATATTTTTCTCTCCCGCAAGACGTGCCTTTCATTCCGCTCTAACCACATCAAACGCCAATAGCTTGCAATTTGGTAGATTGACGTGGTTGGGCGGTTTGGCAAGATTTTCATTCCACTCAGTTTAATTCACTGGATCACACTTTAATTAGGATTATTTTGTTCTTCAGTTTCATAAAACCGGTCATTTCGCTCAGTTATTGAGAATGTTCTATTTCGCTGCCCCGCGAACAGACGGTAAAAGAGTTTCATACAGGATTCTAAAAAAACAATAATAAAACTTCCTCTCATCACGTTTCTGGTTTTTCATTCATTTCTTTTCCAGTCCAAACCTGGTACAACATTTTTGACGAGCAAGACAGGTCGTATTCTTCGGATTGCGGCGCAATGTCGGGATCTAAACGACATCAACGCTTCTACCAACAGTTCCACGTGTGCAATGTTCAAGGTGGAAGGAAGAGTTACATGTAAGGTTATTTTGAAAAGCGAACTGTTTGAATGAACGCGATAGGCAGTTTAAAAATTACTGAGGAATTGCAATGGCCGTGTTCGAATTCTGTTGCAATTTGCCGACTCGCTTAACTTTAAGCGAGTTGGGAAAGGAAAGGTTTTCACGGAATTTTCGGTTGTCACTCGCTAAGCGACCTGAAAAACCGCTCGTGAAAACACGGCCAATGAAAAACAAACTCTTATTATTGTTTATCAATTGACCAGTACCAATTAATTAATTAATAACTTGATTTACTTATTTATTAATTCTTAAGTCTTTAAGATCGATGCAGCCATAGTCATAAGAACGATGTTTTCTCTACATGCTAATCACAATTATAGGTTTTTGTTTGCCTCGTAAAATCGATAAAATTTTCACGTCATTAGCAACAGAAAAATACGGCGAACAGTGGAAAAATAACATCTTAGAAAAATACAATAATATTGAACATGAGACTGGCATTCTCGAAAAATCGAGTTCTTCTACCGTATGAACTGGATCTTCGACAATCATGTAAATGGCCTTTGACGTTCCAGGAAAAAATATCAAACAAAAACCGAGTGCTCTCAACAAGTCAAAAAACTTGTTAAACACAAACGATGCAATCTCGTACCCAGAGTCCTTGCGCTTTTTGATCAGCGGGTGAGCGCCCGAAAAGACTCTGGGATAATGGAATTATTTTTTTGATTGCTCGCTTGCATAACCATGCAGTCCCACAGGAAGTCGGTAAGTAATTCGGAAACCCCATAATTTGGAGGGAGATTCAAAATCTAAAACTAGTTTCAGTGCTGTTTGTTTTTTCTACCTCAGAAATATATAAATCACAAAAATAATAAACGCATAATACTGCATGGGAATTTTAGCACGCCAAAGTCTTTCCAGGTGCCCACCCGCTGACCAAAAAGCCCGAGGACTCCGGGTACTAGATTGCAAACGATGGTAAGTATCTAAGCAGGTCATTTCGAAAGAAGCAGCAAAAATCCTTGAATATCCGTATTTTATGGAGTTTCAAATGAGTCAAGTGAGATCGAGTACTGCAACGTTTCATGAGGCTTGCATTCATTGACTGAACCAGACCAATCAAGAGCAGGTCCAAACGAAAAGATATCCATGTTTGATATGACCTGTGTTTTTCTTTCTCTAAAGGTCCTCTTCCTCAGCAAAGTCCCACGGCCTCGGCTACTTTGCCAAAGCCAACTGCAGGTAATATAATAATCTCAACAGCGACGCTTCCTCCACTACCAACAACCAAGCAAACTTCTACAGTAACAAAGCCTCCAACAGACAAGGTATGAGACCTAAATACCATTGATTACCGGATGCAAGCCATCATCATCATCATCATCATCGACATAATCATAATCATTATCAACACACCATCATCTTATCGTCTTTATTGTCATCGTCATCATCATCATCATCATCATCATCATCATCATCATCGTCGTCGTCGTCAGAACCATTAAAATCAATACCATCGGCCAAAAGAACAATAGAACGAACAAAGATAATAATGGATTTAACACAGAAAACAATAGGAAGTACAACACTATACAGCCAATGAAATATAGTGTTCAACAAGAGGTACGACCCTACCCGGGTGTAAAAATCGCAAAACCACTCAACAGTCTTTAATTTCGATTTTAAAAAAGTGATTCACGAGCCCTCAGCCTTAGAGGGAGTTCATCCCAGAGGGAAGGAGAAGCATTAGGAGAGGCGTAACCTCCGTAAAACTTCATCTCAAAACTAGGTACATACTTTTGTTTCATTCAGCATGATAATGAAGTCGTTCTATCTCTTCTTAGGTTACTGAGGCTGTGGGCGGAACGACTCAGCGGGTAGGTCACTTTAAAAAAGGATTATTTGGATAATAATATCGAAATAAAATTATGACGCTTCAATCAAATTAAAACAATGCATCATCAAATAAAACATTGAGGGGAAGAGAAAACAAGAGTATCCGCAGAAAAACTTCTCAGAACATAGTGGACAACCAAGAACTTCATCCCCTGCTACATCACTGCCCTCCAATGCAAGAGAACCTGATCTTTTTTAACCTTAATAGAAGATCATTGCCAGAACTGAGTGGACAACCCACAAACTCAACCTAGTGAGGTCGACTGACAAGCCCATTGCACCAGAAGTTCCCAATAAAAGCGAACTTGATCCATTTTTTTCCAGCACAGAGTATTTTGTTGCCATTAACTAACGGTATTTATTGTTATAGAATGCAGAGTCAGGTGTCAAAAATACTGATGTGGGAGCCGATTCAGGGTCCAGAACATCAGGCAAGAAGAACACATATATTATCGCAGGAGCTGTTGCTGGAGGCATCTTGTTGGTTGCCTTGATTATTCTTATCGCATGGCGCTGCAGCAGCAATCCCAAGTATGAAGTTCTCTACAGTGTTTCATACAAAAAATTCCGACTCAGAGCAATCAGTATTTAAACAGAATAGATGAACAATAGATGAATAGATGATCAACCACTCCACTGATGAAGAGGTGACTCCGTTGCACACTGAGCGGATGGAAGCATGGATTCAGACTCGCACTAAAAACACACCCACATTCTAAAATGGCAGACAACAACAACCTCGTGTCTTTATTCTTCCCATGATTCCTTGCTACAGTTTGGTTACTCGAATGGTAGGGGGGGGGGGGGGGGGGGGTTAACACCGTATTCCTTAACCTAACTGTATAGGCCCTACACCTCTTTATCAGTCGGGTGGTTGACTTCATAAACGGACATATGATTGTGAACCACATAAACTGCATTTTAGGGCGCAGGAAACAGGGGGTAGATTAAGGCCGCCATCCAGGTTAAATATTGGACTTAATTCCTTGATGAAAAGTGCTTCCTTAAACGGGCGTTTTTTGGCGTTTGAAAAATTTCTGTAAATAATGATTGCTCTAAGTCGGAAATTTCAAGTTTTGGATCCAGTTATGCTTCGAGAGCAGAAAAACAATCTTCTCGATAGCCTATTTTTTGTTGTTTACAATATCTGCCTTTTTTGCTTTGTTGCATGCAATGGTTGACAATGGGATACAGCTTGAGTCAGTAATCAGCTGAAAATGCTACCTTCCTCTTAAAAAGCTTCAAAATGAATAATTGAGTTTATTTACTGGCATAATTTCGAGGTCTGCGTACCCTTCCTAACATTACGGGTCACTACTTTAATAAAAGGACAATGGAGAAACAAAACACATTGCTTTTTTCCAATAGCCTTCTTGCCTCAATTCAAAATTTATTATAGCTTTCTGTCTGTGTAGTCTGTAAACAATCGCATGAACACCACATACCAAATAACTCTTCGAATACCTTGCATCACACAGTTGTGTTTGCCGGACTCTGAACTTGATTGGTTGTACTCGAATCGTAAAACCTGCCGCATTTCAGTGACTGTTTTGCAATTTACAGCTAAACACCGCCTCAACAAGACTTTTATACGCTGTTAACCGAAGTGGCGAAAGATTATTTTAGAAGTTTCGGGTTTCTTGCAATAATAAACCCATCTTATCTCTTCTTTTTCAGAAAACATCGCCATCCACATAGTCGTCTGGATGGATTAGGTAAGTAACTATCACTTCAATCTCCAAATTGCTACTTTCTTTGCATGTGATGCTGGAATGACTTTAAGTGTCAGTGTGACCGGGAATCACTGACTTGCATGTGAGGTCATCGAAACCATATTGGTAACAACTTATTCTGACTTATTCTGTTCACACCACCAAAACGGTGGCGATAACGTGAGACTATTGCTGAATTGATGAACGAATTCTCGGAGTGTGGCATGGTTGTAAGTTGTCAGTTCTCCATGAAATCAGGGAACCGATGGCCATTTGATACGAAGTCGTTTTTTTTTTTTTTTTACAATATCGATGTTCAAAAAGTCCGCTTTATTTTGCAGGGTCTATTTCAAGTCCAATTTCACAGGTAAAGTTGAATAAACGATAGAATTGAACACAACAATTTTTGTTCGCTTTGTTATTACGTAAGACAAAATGTCGGGGAAAGTTGAGAGCTGTAGTAGGTTCGGTCTCTTTGTTACCGGTAAAATCAGTTCTCAGGTTGAATCCGTTTTTATATAGGTTAAATTGGTGATCCTCGTTTTACCTATATATAGGTTGAATACGCACTAAGATGAATGGAAGGAACTTTTTTGGAGCCTAAATTAAGCCTATAGAAAAAAGTTTCAGGTTAGGATTAGTTTTGGTTATAATACATGGATATCAATTGACTTATTATACAAAAGTAAATAATGAAAAGAACTGTGTTAGGTTGAACATGTTCGTCGTTGTAGTGTAGTGGTGAAATATGAAATGTAAAAAAGAAAAAGAAGACACAGAACCATTGATCGAAACCGATAAGATGATACGAAACATTAAGAAGATGTGTTGTGGTGCGTAAGACAGAGCCTAGGGGAATGTATAGTCCTTTTTGAGGGGTTGAAAGCTGCTTTTAACTAGGTAGAGTGCATTTTCAACCTAGGTAAAATGAAGATCACCAATTTAACCTACGTAAAAAAGGATTCAACATGAGCCCGGATTTGACCGACACCATCTTCGCCGAGGGAAGCACGGTGGTGTAGTGTTTAGCGTTTCGGACTCCAGTCCCCAGGGTCGCTGTTTCGAGGTTCAGCTCAGTCACCATGTTGTTTCTATAGACAAGGAGCTTTGCGCGCTACGCTGTCTCTCCCCACCCAGGTGCAGAGATGGATACCAGAAATATATTGCTGTATACATCCCGTCCGGAGGAGGGTGGAAGTCAACTTTTTTTACTTTTTTCATCATCATCATCATCATCATCATCATCATCATCATCAGTCCTTTTTGCGCCATGGGACGCATAAGGCCTCCGAATGTGCAATTACCCACTTATTATTCAGTAAAATTTTACAATTTTTTCGTGTATCTACTGTGAACTCATAAATATCTATGACTTGTTGATTGCTTAATTACTTGATTTAGTGATTAACCGGCCGACTATTTTTCTGCTCTTTTCAGATGAGCCGACATTCGATGCCAGTGTACACGGACGCAGCCCATTTCGCGCCCATAGGATCATTCAGTATGCGATCTGGAGCTAGCATGGGTCAGTAAGAAAACTAAAATGCACTGAGTACGGACTTGCAATGGTACAGACGAAAATTACTCCACAGTAAGACGTTAAGCCTACACGCAAAACCTACGTTCGTCAAGAAAGAGCTTGGTATCTTTATCTACAAGTATTTAGAGATCCAGCGAGGGAAATTTTTCAATTAACTTTGTTTTTTTACATTCTCGATAGAGATAGAAGGATAGACTGCAACGAGACATCGATCTCAAACCGAGGTTTTCCATGTCTGTTTTCTTTCAGACAACTTGACGTACCGAAGAGGCTCGGACGGAATCATCCTCGGCCCAGACTTCAAAAGGGGATCACTATATTCCGATCACTATCCTTCTAATCCACCACCGAGGCCTCCGTCGAGCAAGCGCAGTAGCCTTAATGGTCACGTGAATCCAGGTCTTACGCTCAGGGAAGAAATCGTCACCATGAATCCATTATTTGAAGGGCAAATCGTGGAACATAAGGACTTGGACGCATTGAACTGCAGTGATTTTGCAGTTCATCCTGATCAAATTGTAGTCGACGACCGAAAGCATCCAGAGGGTATGTAAAAGTCAACTTGACGGCACGGCTGTTAAGTCGGTGTCCTAAACTGATTGAGACTAAATTGGTTCTGCTTTTGATATAAATGAAAAGAAATGTTTTTTTTTTTTTTTTTAAGGAAGACTTTGCATTTAAACTGGCTTCGATTAGTTGATGCGAGAATTAAGAGTGAACTCGAAAAGGGTCCATATATTTTTTATCTTCAATTTGATCCACACCTGATTTCACGTACACATGACTTCAAAACTCTTTCGCAAAACAGCTAGTTGGCATATCTGAATACAAGTTGATACGTTAGAACCGTCGAGTCAGACATAATTGGCTTCAAAAAGGTTTGGAAGGTTCTCAATCCCTTTAATCTTTTGCACGAGCCGTAAGTTTTAGAACAAAACTCTAAAACTGCGAATAAAAAACGTGTTGGCCTGTACCCAATGGCGCTGAGTATTATTGTTGAGTGACCTTGCCTGCTATTTCCGCAGAAGTCAGTTCACGAAGATGGGCTCGCACTCTCACTAACAGATACACGAAGCGTGGGAATGTGTAGACTAAACTTGCTGACAGCTTTCACAACTTCAATTTTATGTTTTCAACAGCTTTTATGGACGACCCAGACACGTACGACTGTCCAGAAGAAATCCTGAAGGGTAAGCCCATGACTTCGACACCAGTGCCAGTTTATTACGTGGTTGATGAAGATCCCTATCCGGACAGCGTTTCCCACACATTCAGGGGTGACGTAAGAGGCCGACCAGATGGACATGTTTACAGCGAACCAGAGACAGACATTTTACGACGGCAAGACTATGTTGTTATGAACGGACCCAATGGTATGGATATACTCTTTTTAAGTTAACCTTTTGTTCCTCAGGAGTGATCGTTATGTAATTTCCGATACACAATGTCAGTCAGAAAGGTATTGAGAATCAGCTTAAGGTAATTCCTTAGTATTGCATTGCGCATCCCTACTGCGCACGATTTTTGCGTCATTAGCGAGCGCACATGAGCACGTGCACGTACAAAACATAAGAGATTTCCCTCAAACTAAGCCCAATAGCCAAATAAATGCTCCTTTTCTCTCAAACGAGCACGGCGACTCCCGATTTTTTTTTCAGGCATTTGCTAAGAACAGTTTAATAAAAAACATATTTGAAGAAGAAAAAAAGTTTAATAGTAGAACATGAATTTTTTTGGAAAACAGTTCCGTACTGGGTGTATTTTGGCCAAGGCGAGGACTTCAAGCTAACCACGGAACTGTGAACTGTCCCAAGGAGTGAACTATTCCCACAACCAGGCAATCAAAACGGCGTAAAGGAAGCAATACTGCTTATGTGAATAAAAGAGGCTTTATTTTCAAAATAAAATTGTGTGTCTTTCAAGTAACCAAGACTTAATTCTGTATGAAGGTGATTCGAATTTTTAACGCGTAACCAGTAAAAATACCCCATTTTAAGAGCCTGCTGACAGGTAAACAAGCACGGTGACCCCATTTTTTTTTTGCATTTTTTAAATGTTCATATCATGAATGTTAATTATGCCAAGTTTCCAAAATTTTTTAATAGTACAACAATTTCAAGGGAATTACCTTAAGAGACAAATGGATTTATTTTTCGTAAACGTTGCGCACGAAACAAACAAAGAGCAGCCAATTTTAACCAATCAGAAGAAGCAATATCACGCGTGACTGCTTCCGCCATGTTTTTTTCAGAGACATGGCGACTAATTTTCGCGGGAACGGTTATTCTAAAAATAGACTCATTTGTGACTGTGCTGGGAAGCCCACCCATACCAAGTTGAAGTTGGAGAGAAGAACAAGGGGACACTTTGTGACGCTTATCATAATCACGAATTGCATCTAGTTACTCGCATTTCTGAACATACTTGTCAACCTCATTCCCAGGGCATTTCTCCGTCGAGGTGGGGGAGGGCGGCAGGAGAAAGGCCCTGGGGACCAGGTTGCATATTTCTAAAATTAATTAACTTTGCGATGCTATAAATAGGTTCCCTGCTAGCAGAGGTCTTTAATCTTTTTGCGATCGCTGGGCTGACCTCTGCCATGGGTCGAAAGTCTCTTTGATCCGACTGCCCATCCACAACCGTGGACCGGACGGAACTCTTGAAACCGCATTCCTAATGGTATGTTTGCTCACTGTGGCTTGAGCCCGCTGTGTCCCACTCATCGTTCCTTTAAAGTAATTCAGCTGTTGTTAATAGACCTTATTCACGATGGCCGCCATGTTGGATTTGCTATTATCATGCAAATTGGCTACACACTTCTGAGGGGGCAAACAACACAAGTTTGAGAGGTTCTAACGAACATCTTAGCCACACATATAATTTGTTTCACGTTCATTGAATGTTCATCACCTAAGTAACAAAATAGAATGATTACACAAGTTACTTCGACGTTTTTAGTGAAAAATGAGCCGCTAACGAAGTAGAAAGTCAAACTGTCAAAGGCAATCCAAAGATACAAAATTATTATAAAAGGTGCTTCATTTCTAAATACTAAAATGGATTTTTAGCAATGTTATTTCAATATTTCGACGAGCCAATTTCCCGCAATTTTCCATTTTTCCAATGCTTGCCCCCCAGCATAACACATGGCTAATTTGCATGACAATTTTAAAACTAACATGGCGGCTATCGTGAATAACGCCTATTGAGCCCACACAAAATGAAATATCACGTGAGGATTCGGTCGCTAAGGAACTGCCGCGCATGCTCAACAAAATGAGTTTCGACCCATGGCAGAGGCCTCTTTTTCTGTACTCGTCAGTTCAGCGAAGGTAGAAGAAAAGATACCTCTTTTTTTTTTCTTTTTTTTTTTTTTTCTTTTTGCTACCTCTGAAATAAATAAATAGGTAAATGAACGCTTCGAGCTTGCGTCTGATTAGCTGCATTTCTGGAGTTAAGCATTTGCTCGGTTCCAAATTTAAATCTCATTACGTTTTTTCCTTTCTTTTTTTTTTAGCCGTAGGTTATACTCACGGTTACGATGAGCCACGGCATAATCCAAACCAGGGCATCTTGAAGGTTGGATCCGTGCCACCAAACAGCAGGCGATATGATTACGACGAGGACCACATGCAAGTTATTTGATGCTGAGAAAAGAAAAGTCTTGTAGCACAATGAGAATTGATTTCAACTCGGGCTGGGGTCATGTCACTGAAAAAAAAAAGCATAGGAATGCAGATCAAAATTGGTGCATATTTTGACTTCTAGAAAACTTTTAATTTTCCCAATGGCCTATTGCAGCTGTAGCTGCGCCTGAGTCTCCAAAGGCTCAGTGGGAGAGCGTCTGAATTACCAATCGGAAGGTTGCAATCATACGTTCGTTCAACCCTCTTCCCAGGGTCTCTCTTCTCTGCCTTCTTTGTCGTTGAAAAGAGAGACCCTGATTCTTTGAGTTTTGGATTTTGAAGCATCATTCTGTTGACTCCACTGCTGGTGGGGAAATAAAAGTAATTCTATAGAGCGTTTTCACTCACGTAACCAGCTGCCATATCGGATTACTGAAACAAAAGAAAGTACTTGCATAAAAATAGAGCTCAATTCCCGGAGGATTAGTTTGGTACACCATTATGGCCGCCATTTCTTTGTTTTGGAACACCAACATGGCCGCCGTAACGTCATGTGAAAACGCTCTATACATCAAAAATAGAAGATGGTTAAATGTCTTTGTCTTTTTTTACGACAAATTTAACGTGAGCTAGTATGTGAAATATTCTATCCCAACAACTGAAGGAAGTCGCAACCAGTGTCACGTCACAATAAATAAAAAAAGATAAACTAGGAAACCTTATTCAAGTTACGAAACGCTCACCAGTGTGATATCGAGTATACCCTCTACTGTTAAATAATAATACTCATGCAAACTAAACCTCCTTTTACTGCACAAGAGACTCTTTTACGTCAATGTGATACAGTACTTGAGATGTTGATGATCTATGGTTTAAACGTTGGTGTCACTTATAAAGGGTTTACGTATCTTTTGTAGGAACTCCCGCTTGTAAGAGTTTAAAACGGGTCGGTGCCTTGGGTCCGGCACCGGATTTGCCATGGGTGGTCCTACCACGAAATGTAAATATAGCTCTGAATGTTTTCACGTTTTAATTGTTTTCTTTCTCTAAAGATTGTTAGCTTCAAGAAACACCGTGTATAGAGATTGCTTTCCAATTGTAATACCCAAAATGACAAGGACAATTTTTAGATAAGGAATTTTTTTCTTGCACAGCATTGAAATATTTCAGTCATCATTTGATGCGAAGGCTCTTCAGCCAGCCGTTTACTTTAAGGTCAATCTATTTGGACAAATGTATGGATTGACTTAATCATATAATGATTAGGCTAAGTACTGGTAACTGTATATTTTTTCTCAAAATATTGTATACATAAAAGTTCTTAACAAAATAGTAAAATGCGTGACTGGTGTTGGTTTCTGTGTGAAGCTCAGCACTAAAACATAGCGGAAGTGGCGTAAAGCGGAAGTGGCGTAAAGCGAAAGTGACGCTACCTCATGTGTCCGCCATACCATGAAATAGACCGCCTTTGTCGTTGATTTCGTCTCCTCTTGAGTTACGTTACCTTTACGTTACGTTTCAGTTACGTTACCTTTACGTTTACGTTACGTTACCTTACGTTACCTTACGTTACCTTTCAATAACGTCTATAGAAAACTAATAAAACTTGGCAGTAGCACTCCACTGTACGACGATTTTAGTAATGATAAATAATAATAATAATAATAATAATAATAATAATAATAATAGTAATAATAATAATAATAATAATAACCATAATAATAAAAAATACTCGGAAAACTCAATATTGGCCGTTACTGTTGCGAAGATGTTCAGTAGAATAAGTATAACCGCATCTTTAGCCGAGGATGCCCTCTGATTCTTGTCATGAGAAAAAGACCACGAAAGATGATGTCGTCGCGGTGACGACGTAGCCAAAAAGGAACTTGTAAGAGAGACCTTGGGAATGAGGTTGCGACGACAGCGACGGGCAACGAGAACGTAACAAATTTGCATATTTAGCGAAAACCGTGTGACAATAGCTTTGCACGCTCTGCACGTGCAATTTTTTTTGTCCATTTCTTTCCCATCGTCGGCAAAACAGCTACGTGAAATGACCTAATATAAGGTTTTATTAAGAAGGTCAGCACAGGAGATATAAATTTTCATTTTCTCCCCTTAAACGAAGCGCCTTTCATACCTGTTTCATTCTTGAGGAACTGCCACACCTTTCTCGCATTAAAATCTTGGAATAGTCCCGAAGTGATTGCAATAACGCAAACTGAATATATATTTTGAGATGACGTCCTCGTTGCCGCTGCCGTTGTGTTTGCTAAAGCTCCCGAATTGAAACGCTGAAACGTCATTGTGCGATGATCGCACTCCAGTTGTGAGACCTCGTACGGATATAAGTCTAGTGGCCATAAACTTCGAATGCCTATCAATTGGTAGAGATCAAATTGAACATGCACGACGATGAAACAAATTAACCCCCCGATTATCGTTTAGCTTCTGCGACTGTTGAAGAACAGAGGGCTTTCAATCGAAGAGAAGGCACTTTTTCACGGGATATTCAGAAGTATATTTCCGATGCCAATTCGAGACGTTCCACTCAATGTTATCTGACCGAGTTGAAGGTTAGCGAAGGAAGCAAGTATACTTCAGTATTAAGTGCCCGCTAAGGTCGAGAAAACTCAATAACAAAACTCTTTTAAGATTGGACTTTGAACGGCAAGTGGCACAAAAGCCATAAGGAAGTAACTGCCGAATATACCACTTTAGTTTGTTTAATAGCAGTCGGCGGAGTTTTACAAAGAACGAGTCAGAATACAAGATATGTTATTCTCGTGCAAATAAGTAGCACGGTAAATCCGAAACTGCCCGAAAAAGATGAAACAGTGAGTCCGTAAATTTCATTAATTAAAGCCCAGCCAACGGACTGAAGAAATATCAGCAACTTGACAGGATTCAGGCCTACATATTCCTACCGGTAGTTTATGTTACGACTACTCTGCGAACAGAGTCTCTTTCGATCTTCCTAGATAAGTCGGGAAGAGGAAAGTAGACTCGGCTCGACATTCTTTGATTTGCCGCTCACCAAAAGAAATGGATAAGTCAGTCCAGTTTCGACTTGTCAAACCTGTTTTTTTTTTATTTGTGCGCATGATCAATCGCCATGCGTCATCAATATTTTTTAAATTTACAACAGCGTGACAATTTGTAACTGTCTAAATTCCCGTGAGTATTTCCTCCCTATGTCGGTTACAGAAACTAGTTTGCCAGAATTGAGAAACCTATTAATTTTTTCAGTAAAAACTGAAATGGCAATTTAAAAACTTGAACTATCTTGAGTTTAGAATGAAATTATTCCTTGATTGTCGTGTGTTTGTCAGAGTTGTTCGAAAATATCCCCTATCCCTGGTTTTGCGGTTGATAGTCACGCGTGACTGACTCCCGAAAGGTTTGAATTTTTAACGCATGCTCAACACGAAATGTCGAGCCGGCTGGCAGAGTCTGCTTTCCTCTTCCCGACTTATCTCGGAAGATCGAAAGAGACCCTGCTCGCAGAGTACGTTCCGACATAAATATCTGTTACTTACCTTGACACAATTTACTAAATACGGTTATATAGCTCTAGATGAAATTTTAAACAGTCCTTTAAAAATCTGAACATCGCTGCATTTGAGAGAAAATGTGATAAAACAAATTCCCAGCCCATCCCAAATAAGAAAGAAATACGTGCGGATCAGTAGGTGGTGAATGAAAAAGAGGAAAAGCTGCCGGATGTCCCGCTTTGGAATGCTTTGCGACAAAGAGGTACCTTATTACGGGCTTATTACATGAAATTTTTTCGCGACACGTTAATTTCGCGAATTTCACGATTTAAAAAAAATCACGAAATTTAAGTGACGCGAAAATGAAATGTCGCGAAAATAACATGACGCGAAAATTAATTAACTCACATTATGTCAATAACTAAAACAGCGACTTTATTACACACGTTTATAACAATCATTTTGAGCTATTCTGTGGTAATGTTCTGGTCCTCTCCATCGCTACTGCTTTCCGTCTCTACTCCAGGTAGCACCTCTTTTGTACAATCCTCAAACTGTCCATTTACTGGCTCCTTGAGTGTGTCTCACTCAAAAACGCGAAATTAAGGTGAGTCAAAATGCAAAATTTTCGCAAAATCGCGAAATTAACGTGTCGAGAAAATTTCATGTAATAAGGTAACAAGTTGAACAATAATTAACTTCTTTTTTCTTGAAATAGCCAGGCACATTCTTTCCCGCAAGATCAAGTGCTTTTATATTCTCAGTTACTTAGTTAATATTGCGATACCACGTAAAGAAACATATTACTTTAATGAAGGTCGGAAGGTCAGACAAACGGTATGTGGTTTGGGTGTGAATTTCAACTTATCCCTTGGTTTCCGGTGGTCATAATTCGCATAGAAAAAAAAACGGACTGAAAACGAAATGTTTATTTATATCTTGAAACGATACAAAAGATCAAGGAAGGTTGAAGAAGTTTGGTTTCAAAGTGAACTGGTTCGTGCCTACCGAAAATATGGCAAGGAAAAATCTTCGTTCGGTCAGTTGTTGGAGACTTTTATTTTTGGTTTGTATTTCAAGTGTGGATGGCCTAAACCCAAAACTTTTGAGCGTGACCCGATCAAAAGAACACGGAGATTCCTTCGAGTTATCCTTACCAAACAATTCAGCTTGCGATGCATCAAGTTGTGAGCTGTTTCGAGGATTTCTCTTTCAAGAAGCCAATGAGAAAAGTACAGCCAGCAAATGTTTTTGTTACTGCAGCAGTGAAGTGACAAAACCGACTTTTTACAGCCATAAATTTGGAGCACAAGGTTGTGTTAAAGATGCAGATGTGATTGAAGATCCAAATAGCGGTAAGGAAGCTAGTTTAGCTCTTTTAAATCAACGATGGTTTTGTAGACGTTAGATTTTATCAGAATCACACTCATATATAACTTCTTGAAGATAACAATGAAACGAAGATAAGATGTTTTTTTTTATATATTGCTATCAATGTTGAAGCGATATTCTATCACTGTTTATACAAAGAAACCAACACAACACTAATGTTACAACTTGATGATTTTTAGTAAAGTAGTAACTATTTTTCGCCATTTTCACATAGTGGAATCAACTCCTTAGTCTCACAGGCGAACTCTGGAACAACGGCACGTGGACTGTACCATTTAGAAGCTCAGAATGAGTAATATAAAATTTGAAGTGCATGACCGACCTATGACTCGGAAATCGGTGAGGCGGTTTCACTTGGACACCTAAAATACCTCTCTATAAAAGCTCTCGATACAAAGCAAATAAAGTCTCCACACTATTTCGATTATGGAATTTACTCCGCGGCAGGAGAGCAGACTGAAACAAAGTTCTTTCATCTTTCTTTAATTGCACTTCCTATTCGGCTGATTTGGAACGAAGTATCTTAAGAGTTCCTTGACAACAGCCTAATTTTCCTTTGAATCAAGCTTCCTCAG
>NC_090875.1:27900643-27913143 GCF_036669935.1 Montipora foliosa
ACAAGATGTATACTCTTCTGGAACAAATTCTAACCGTTAAAGGCCCACCTTCAAGCGATAGGCATTGCGTGCCACGGAACAATTTTCTAACCCTAACCCTAAAACCTTGAAAACCCCGCCAAAGCTGAAATTCATCCAACTAGATCGCTACGATAAGCAGTGCGAATTTCCATAACAGAAACAAACGGTCTAAAAGTCTGTCGGTTGAGAGCAGACCTGTAAGTTTTCGTCGCCCTTAGCTCAATCCGACTTACATTATGACTCATTCGAGTTCCATTGAATGCTTCTCAAGTATCCATACTTTGTCCCTTTTTTTGGACAGAAATCTCCCACACAGTCTGAGACGGGGTACATGAAGATGGAAGGATTTTCACGCCCAGAAAGCACGACAGAATACGACTATGCAGACCCCGTGGTGCTGAATAAACTGTTCCGACTCCAGCGAAGTAGTTCGGAGCAAGCAACGATGGAAATCTCAATGGGGGACTTGATTGAGGAGACGGCTTTAAATCAACAACAACAGCAACAACAAGAAGACCAAGATGGCTACGAGCGGATTCAATTTCCAACCCCAAATTTGTCAGCCATTGGAGATTACGAAAATATTGGAAAAGATGATCTTAAGGACGATTTTTCCCGCGTCACAAGGAACGACCAGCGTTCAGAAGCAGGTAAAATGAGCCTCAGGACTTCCACGGATGATTTTACGCTTGAATGTTCCGGTTGTTTGTCAGGGGAGTACATAGAACCCGAAGAATACTTGGCGATGGGAAAGAGGAAAAGCTTGATAATTATGGACAATTTACAGTCTCCCTCATCTGGTAGCCTTAGTTTTGATAAAATCGAAGAAGAAGAAGAAGAAGAAGAAGAAGAAGAAGAAGAAGAAGAAGAACCGAAGTACTATGTGTTGGAGAGCCCAGAGGCTGATGAAGGTGAGTTTAAGTCCATAGGTGATCAACCGATACTTTCTGAAGAAACATTGAATGAGGAGACGGCTTCAAATCAGCAACAACAGCAACAAGAAGAAGACCAAGGTGGCTACGAGCGGATTGAATTTCCAACCCCAAATTTGTCAACCATTGGAGATTACAAAAATATTGAGAAATATGATGTTAAGGACGATTTTTCCGACGTCACAAGGAACGACCAGCGTTCAGAAGCAGGGAAAATGAGCCTTAGAACTTCCAAGGATGATTTTACGCTTGAATGTTCTGGTTGTTTGTCAGGGGAGTACGTAGAACCCGAAGAATACTTGGCGATGGGAAAGAGGAAAAGCTTGATAATTATGGACAATTTACAGTCTACCTCATCTGGTAGCCTTAGCTTTGATAAAATCGAAGAAGAAGAAGAAGAAGAAGAAGAACCGGAGTACTTTGTATTGGAGAGCCCGGAGGCTGATGAAGGTGAGTTAAAGTCCATAGGTGATAAAGCGATGATTCGTGAAGAAACATTGGTTGATGCAGTAATGACAAGTTAACGTGGTTTTCACGTTGCACCATCACCGCAATGTTGTTGGACGAAAACAAAAGATCTCTCATTAGCTCCTTTTGTTCGTCCATTAGCAATAATTGTACATTACATCTCATTCATTGGTTGCAGTCGCATTAGGGAGTTAACACTAGTTTTAAAGGCTCCGTCCACACGTATCCAGATTCATTCTAGTACTCAGGACTCCTTAAGGAACAATAAGGCATAATTAAAGTGTACAGTGTTCATAGCTATGTTTAACTGCACACACGTGATGATACTTGAAATAAGTCCAGATCTAAAGAAATAATATTGCCCTCGGCAGCCATCTTGAGAATTGAATTCACGGTAAGGAACTGGGCTCGATGTTGTTACGTCATCCTGATAAAACAAAATTTCAGATTTAGCGTTCACACGGTTCCGGATTCATAGCGAATTAAAAACTATCCACTCTGGAGAGCGTATTCAAAAAGTTCTGGATTCGCCAGCGAATTCGCCGGATACGTGTGGACGGAAGGCATATCCGGAAAGAAAATATCCGGATACGTGTGGACCAGGTCTAAATCAAGTTCTATTGTTCGTTGTTCCCCTAGGGATTCAAAACACCAGAGAGTTGACACTAGAGTGGTGTCAACACAAGTTTCTGGTCGGAACAGCTCTTAGGGCGCGTTCTTTTGGGACTATTCCGGAATAGGAATACTCCGGTAATCGTGTTCTTTTGGGACTAATTCGGCAGATGCGTTCTTTTGGGAATTGGTATTCCGTGTATTCTGTTATTCGTAAACCGGAAAAAGAATAACTGGAATAGTCCCAAAAGAATTACCCACTTAATCTAGGGGAGAAAATGAAAATTTATCTTCAAGTGCTGACGTCCTTTATAATACCTCAAATTTGGCTATCTCACGTTGTTGTTTTGCTGACGACGGCAAAGAAATGGGCAAAACTGAAAAACGCACGTGCAGAGCGTGCAAAGCTGGTGTTTTTGCCCACTAAATATGCAAATTCGTGGCGTTCTCGTTGCCGTCGCCCTTGTCGTTGCTAAAGTTCCCTATCAACATCATTCATCCTTTCTTGAGCTCATCATTGACCACACCACGATACTGAGCTAACAAGTCCTTTTTGATTCTCTATCAGTTTGTGTGTTTTCGAACGTTTCAAATTATTTTCCCCATCAGTTTTACAGGGCATGATGCAAAGGTCATAAAGTTATCATCTAGGTTTTCACATGACGCCACACCCACCATTTGGAGTCCCCAAACAATGAAACGGTGGCCATGTTGGAGTCCAATCCTCCGGAAATTGAACTTAATTGTTATGCAAACGTTTTCTTTTGTTTTCGTTGAAAAATATATCTGTTGATCACGTGAGTGAAACCCAAGAATATTTATAGTGAATATTGATCATGTTCGTTTTATTACACAGAAAAACCAGTTGACGTCTCTTGAATATCGTGCATACCCTCAAAGCGCCGATCATGGATGGAATGGGAAAAGGCTCTAGTGACAAGCATGTCTATAAAGTTTAGGAGGATTTTTTTCAGCATGGCGTGCTACACCGTATTTCTGGCGATTTAATGCAGAGTCGCAAAGAAAGACCTAAGTAGTTGAGAAGTCAAACAGAGCCCACCTTTCGCAGGGACACCAGTGTGGACCTGAGTGTAAGGCAGTGTATGAGTAGCGAATGGAATTGAATGCATGCGGAAGCAGATAGGAATGATATACTTTGTTGTTGCTGTTTGTTTTCGTTTGTTTATCAACGTTAAAAACGACCTGAAAATGGATTCATATAAGATTGACTTTTGTTATTAAATTAATCAGAAAAACTAACGCGGACAGATTTCGACGTTTCGATGACATCCTGTCATCATTATCAAGAAAATAAAGAAAATGTACACAATCTCTGTGAGATCACTGAATGATTCACTGGCTTAGAACAATTTTGGAGTCTAAAAATTTCCTCATTTGGATGTAACGTAGCTCGTGCATTTTGCCGTGCGTGCAGCTTCGATCTTGTTTTTGTCCATATTTGGGCAAAAAATTGGTGTGCTAAAATCCCCAGCTTTGTTCCAAGGAAAAGAATTGCAAGTTACACGCTTCACGGTCATGTGCTTCTGTTACGACTTATCAGGCCTTCTAAAACTGAGGGCAACAACCTGTTTGCATCTGATAACTAAGATGAGACTTCAGGGTCAGAAATTTGAGATTCAGCGAAAAAACAAGGATAGATATTGACTGCAAACCATTCTCCTGCTACAAGCAAGAATTGTCATTGTCAACACCAATCTGCAATGTTAAGTAATCTTTTGACAGTACCGGTGTGTTGGCTGAAATAGAGGAAAACAACTTCCCAACATGGACTAAAAACACCTTTTCGCTAATGCTTTGACTTAAAGGCACTGTTGGAAAGTCTTTAATTTTGATGTTGTTGTTGTTGATCCACTTAGTAAATCTCCGTGGGCTTCAGTCTACTCCAAAGCCATCCCCAAACTCAAAGGGACCCAGTAAAATAACCCCGGCATGTTGTTCGTAATATCTGTAATAATTACATTACAGATTATCACTGTAAATATACATTGACCACTTCCTGTTTTTTCATTGGCTATGCATCTATGTTTCATGTGTCTGACAGTTAAATCATCAGCATTTTCTTAACACAATTAAAAATATCACTTACACAGGGACAAAATTCCAAGCATCAGCTTGCCCTTCAGCCAAGCTTTCATTTCATCTTACTAGCCCATGTCTCTAAAGAGCTATCGAAAACACATTTTTTTACTTCATTGTATGATCATCTTAAAGATTTGGCTGAGTGAAAACATGAAGTTTCAGGTGAGACACTCAGTCAATTAAGACACAGTCATCGCCATATTGGCTAAGGCAGACTAAAAATGTGATTTAAAGTGTGATTTCAGGCCCTCAAAAAGAAATGATTTCTATTCTTTCACTTTCTCTCTCGAACTGTCTGCTGAACACTTAAGGTATGTCAGCAATTTGCATCAGAAAAAAAGCAACCAACAATGCCACGCTTGTGATGCTTGCCCACCGCGCAACCCACAATAAGAAAGCGCTAGCCCGAAATGTCATTCCACCAGCCCCAGGCTATCAGACAGCTTTTTTCTCGTGCTCTGTTAACTTACATTAGTATCACCCAACTAGTGGACTAATGCAAATCCTGCATTTTGATTGGCTACCCTACTAGAGGACTATCATTAATAGTCCTCCAGTAGCGGAAAGCATGACGCTTTTTTTCGTTTTATGCCCAAATAAACATTTCTTTAACTTGCATTTGCTAACTTTATTATTGCCTTTTCTGTCCAACTAGTTGGGTGATACTAAAACAATATTAGACACTTCGTCCTCAAGGGCCACGGGTCAATAGCCCATTCGGCTCCACCTCATGGGCTATTGGTCTAATTGTTAAATTAAATATAATAGTGATAACAAATTATTGGCTTATTTTTGAGGGTTGAGCTTATTTACCGATTGACTTCTGAACCGTCTTCCATTGGCAAGTAAAATCATTTGGGGTTTGACAGAGTAAAATCTATTTAGTTCACTCAAAGTCTCACTCCTTGAAGTCTAATGGGTTAATAAAATTCTGCATATTAATTATTTTAATGTACACTTACTCAATGGCCTTCAGGCTGTCTGATATAAGGGCTGTTCTCATCTCATCAATATTTAAATGCTTTTGATCTCCGTCACTTGATGTCCAGAACTAAGAAAAAGGAAAAAATGAATTATGTGCCACTTCAATTGCTACTTCAAATTTATTGCATTTTTTCTCTACAAAGTCAACCACAGACTAAGTGGCTCCAGATTACCCAATTTCAACTTACAATGCTTTATGAACTTGCTTGCCGATTGTACGTTAATCACCCCTAGAAGCACTCTTATAATTAGCATCGTTTACCATTCATATGCAAATAAGTGGTGATAAAGAAGTCTTCATGAAACCGGATACCTTGAAATCTGCCCTAGAAAGTTCCTTGTTTACCTTAAAAGTCATTCTGATTTGCTCGAGCTTCGCAAATTGCAAACTTTACAGACAGCAAAAGATTAAAAAAGTTACTCGGTATCCGCCATGTTGTTTACAATGTGACCGCTCCTTTGATATATAAAATCAGTATCAAGGAACTCCGAACTTGGAAGATAAATGAAATACATCAATTATTTCAAAACTGAACTTAAATATTTCTAAATGCCTGAACGATCGCTAAAACATCTACTAATTAAAGCAGGGACGATAAAATCCACATCGGCACTAGTAAGTTTCCTTTTTAGCCTAAATCACCTGCTAAATATCCTTCTCCGGTTGAAATAACTCCTGCAAGTTAGCCGTCGGAAAGGGGTTTCCCACATATGGTCAAGGGGCCGATTTATCTCTCCCTCGCTGCCTTTTCAGGGAGAAAAGGGAATCTAAGGGTGCTTTCTATTCGACAGAACTGACCGGTCAGACCGGGCATTTCGAAGCAGTAGCTCTACAACGCATCCAAATTAAAAACACACGTCGAGGATGATATATACTCCCCGAGAAGAATGCGAGAGATTATCATGTAAGTGTTCCTTCAAATTGTTGCATTTTCTTTGCAAATGATTGGGTCTGGCCGGCCAGTTCTGACAAAAGGAAAGCGCCCTAAAACAAGCGCAGGCCGAAACCTTATGACGTCACAGTGCCCTGGCATGTGGGTCAAATGGCCCGTTTCTCGAAAGTCCCGAAAAGCCATTTGTGAAACTGCCAACCGCTTGTTTTGGAAAGCTGATCTTTTAACATCTTTTCAAGCCAACTAAAAGAAACATGTCTGTGAAGACCTGAGAAGTTTGACGACTTGAATCCTCTCCGTTCTTGTGATACAAAGGGAATTGTGACAACCGAAAATGGCCCGTATAGTTTCGGGTTTTTATCCGGTGGACAACGTTAATTGACCACCTTTTGAACAACTCTGGCCAGAAGTACTACTACCGTTTCCGTAACATTTTTTTTTTCTTTCTTGCCCTTGAAATGCGCTGGCACTTGTAAGCGTACCATAAGGAAACAGACAGAAACACAGTCACAGAACCAGATAACATAAAAATGCACGAGAAGATGAAAAAAGACTGTGAATTCTTCTTTCTTCTAACTCTGACAAACTAAGGGAGCCGGCGCTTGGCTTTTTCGTTATTTAGCGAAATAAGTCGATTATAGATATTTAACGACTTTCATGAATGTAGGCTGACTAAGTAAATTGACCAATAAGCACTTTATACTGGCTCGTTGAATTTCGGGCTATAGTTTATTCGCCGTCAACTTAAGACGAGTTATTTTTGAACTTCGAGCATTGCGCGGCCAAAAATACCATAATAATCTTTTGCCGCCAGTCAATTTTAGTTGGATTCACGTGTGTCTCGCGCCAGCGAATATTTTGATGGCCGCAATAATCAGTTCGACTCATAACAAGTCCTGTTCCCTGGCTCATTTCTAACCTTTGTCGGAAGGATATGAAGCATTTTGTGGTAGAAAAACCCCTAGGATGCAAATGGGAGATTTGCTGCAGTAGACTTGCCATGAGATGCGAACAATGCCGGCCGTTTGTCACAGACGTTATGGCTGATTCTGACGGTTTGAGACGGTTCACTGTCGATACTATCTTGCCAAATCAATTCATTAAAGGTATGTAATTGTTTTACTTCCATAACCTAAGTTATTTCAATAACAAGTGATACTTTAAAACTCTGAAATCTCTTTGAAAGGCTGTGTTAAAGCACAATTAGCGTGAGGGTTGAGCGTTAAGCCAGTCGAGCTCAACTTGCGTTCTCCAATTCATTGAGCGAGATTTTCCCTTGAGAAAAAATGCTCAAACGAGATTATTTGTGAACTTTATGAAACTGCCAACATTTCAAAATGAAGGTTTTGACTTCACCTGTTCTGTTGAAACCGTAATTTTGTTAGTTGTTTCAGCGTAAACGGAATATACATCCTTGAGTTTTTATGCGTTTAAGAATTGAAAATAAGATACACCGTTGTGCGAAACCCATATTACTTATCTCGTTCTTGTCAGGCTACGCTGCAAAAATCTTGTTGTACCAAGGATTGCACGTCTTAATTGAAAATTTCTAGATGTTCTACACTTGATTTGAGCATTATTTGCTTTAAATGTATTTGAACCGGTTGTCTGATCTCGCCTCAAACTTGCAGGGTAGTGCATTTTTCAACTTTAAACATCGCCCTTTCAGTAAGAGATCTGCTTCCATTTGGTAAGTACTGGATTACTGATCATACTGTTATTTTGAACATCACCTCTGATGCTTTCACTTTGCATAGTAAAATGCTTTTGAAATCATGAACTTTTCCAATCATCCGCGATTCCTTTGTGGCAGATATAATTGGTTAACGAATTCTTTATGGCAGCACTGTTTATCCGCTTTGTTGTAAGTTCATTGTATAGTGTACCAGACATATGTCACTACAATACAGAACGTTAAAGTGCAAGCTTTTCAGTGCTACCTAAATAAATGTGGTTTTGTTTTGAACCAGTTGCGTAATTTTAGTTTGAAAATACAACACCTCAATTTGTTTACATAATTGACATTCGAAACCACTTGCGTTCGAGCTTCCTTCACGTGCGAGCGTTCTTCAGCCTGACGGTTGCACTTTTCATATTTGGACACCAACATTCTTTGCCTTGTACATTATTTTTGGAAAGTTCACATCATTTCCAAGAATTTTTATTCCTCAAAAAAGTGAAGGTGATGCCAAAAAACTTAAGTTAGACTGCTGGCGTGTGGAAAGAGCAAAGCTGTTGAAATGTCCTGTTAGATGGTGTTGGAAGATGTACCACTGTAGCAAAATATGTTCGTTCTGAATTTTCTTGTACCGGAAAAAGTCATATATTATTAATATTTGTTAACGTCTTTGCTTTGCTCATTAATCCTGGAGTTATGTCTGGTTTACATTGGCTCCTCAGCATTTCACCTAAACGAGTTAGCAGCTTATCTACCACGATGAAATACTCCGCGCCAAGTTTTGTGCAAATATTAGAGTCCTGCCTTCTCTGCCATTATTTTGAAATTTTCCGCAGACAAACCCTTAAAAATTGTACTAAAGCTTATAGGTCTAATCTCCAGTTGTTCACATTCCTGTTTACAATGTATATCTATCATAAAAGGCAGACTTGTTTTGCTTAATTGAACCACAAAACAGGTTGATTTCCTCCTCGTAATAATTCACTTATCCATGATTTTTGTTTTCCATCACAGGGGCCACTTTTATAAGATGAATACTCTTCACTGTCTAGATGATGGATAAATTCTAAGACAAAAGCAATGGTTTCTGATGGAAGTTTATGACTATATTGGCGTCTTATTTTCGGAAGTGCTGCTCCTGGACCATACATCTTACTATAAAGTCTAGCTTTTGTTAATTCGTAGTCTGTGCATGATACTTCTTCTCCTCGACTGTTAGTAAACCTGAACATTTGCTTAATTTCCTTATTTGTGTATTGCTGTGCCACACAGTTCAACAGTTCAACCCATTTGGGACTTCCAGGTCTCTCTCTGGAGTAGCTGAGAGCTAAGCCCTCCATGATGTTAGCATTTGCATTCACTTTTTCCTGAATGGAATTTGAAAGAAGTGAAGACAATGGCTTGCTCCTTTTACTTTTTACTTCTAGTAAGAAACACCTCCTAGAGAGTGAGGTTCGCATGTTTACAATCATGTTTCCAAAACATTGCTAAAGCCAGTATGCGTGCAAAGTACTGATAGAGGTGAAAAATATTGTGATCTTATTTTTTTATTATCAAAGGTAAAGGAAAAATGTCCTGACGTTGAATTAGTCAGTAATAATTACTGACTCTGATCTGATTATTAGAAGGCAAAAAGAGTACTCTATATAGCCTGGATTAGTTTTCTATTTTAGGGAATAATGCATACAGTACAAACTCACATATAAGAACCTAGTACAGGCTGAAATTTGGCATTTTAAAAATACCCAAAAATATAAGAACCTGCAGAGCCTGGCAAAGAAAAAGAGGTACTTTTACAAAAAAATCACCCTCGAGAAAACTCCTGTTATAGACCTAATCGGCTAACTCAATGTTGTACCCAATTCAAACCCTTTGGGGAAAAAACGTTTTGTTTCAGGTATTTCCATATCATTTAAATATGAATGGTACATTATAATGCAAATACAATAAAAAAGAATCTTAATCTCGGGAGATTTGAATTGGGTACAACATTGAGTTAGCCGACTAGGTCTATTATGTATAATTATGTTTTCTTTGATTGGCATTTTATTGGATTTTCTCTTGAAATATGTTTTCCATAAAGCTACAGTGCAATACTGTCTACATATCTTGTGAATAAATTATAGAAATTTATTGTTGTTCCTCTGAGAAATAAGAACCTATTAAGAAACTACATGTAATCAGCCTGAATTATGAAAAAATAGCCTAAAATATTAGAACCTGCTCAGCCTGACCTCGAAAATTCTAGGTTCTTATGTGTGGGTCTTTACTGTATTTTGCAGGGTTACCAGTAGTAACTTTTACCCTGTTGTACAAGCATGACAGTATGCCATGTTTTCAGTTTCGTGGGCTTGGGAGATCCTTGAATTGTGTTCATCTTTTCATTACCAATCCTAATAAACTGAAAAACCAACTAGTAAGGTAGAATATGTATGGTAGAATTTTACCATGTGAGTTAAAAGAAGGAAAGTTTACCCCATCAAATTGGCCTTCAAGAATTTCCTGGCAGATCTGTTCATTTGAGGCACCCATGTTTTCAACTTCTGTTTTAAGTTCAGCCACTTTTTACCTTGTGCAGTTTTAAAGTTTGTTTCAAATCCTCCGCTGAGTTCGCTTTGACGTCAGTTCATATGACACTGGGGCAAAACCAACTTGATTTTGAATAGAATTGTTTGCAGACAGGGGCTGTGGAACACTTTTTTATTACAAATAACATGAGAATTTTATTCCATGAAGCTCATTTGTACAAATCTATACACTTTATTTTCACATGTGGAAACGGCTTATACAGCCAATCAGAATGGCGTACAGCTATTTCACATGTGGAAGTATAACCAATCAACGATAGCGTAAAGGCGTTTCCATGCCAATTACTCGTGCATCTCGTGCAAATCGTACTTTGTAATTGAATTATATTAAATTTGCATTTGGTTCTATTGTTAATGAGTTTTTGTTTCTAATTTGCATTCAGAAAACTATTTTAGTGAAAATTCTCGTCTTATGTGTAATAAACAGTTCACGACATAGAAAGTGCTTTGTACAGGGTTTTATTCACTCGTTGTTTGTGTCAAAAACCCTCACTCGCTCGTTCCTCGCTCGTTCAGGTTTTTGACACAACTCGTGAATAAAACCCCGTACGCCGCACTTTCTATGACGTAAACTATATATTTTCACTGGGTGACAGCCTGTGCAACCTTACATAACATGCACCACAGCACCTTATACTGCTTATGAGGGCCACACAGCCAAACTTTTTTTCCAAAAAAGTTTTCTTAGCTTCAGGGAACAAATCATCTACTGACTTTGATATGTCCAGGTTTGACCCTAATTAGATGCACGCGGATTTCAATAAGCATCACGAAGTGTCCCCTTGCTCTTCTCGCCAACTTCAACATCACTTGTGTCTCAGAATACAGACAATTTATGTCACAAAGTGTCCCCCAAATGCTACTCTTTAAGTGAAGATTAGCTGCTGCATTTACCCAAAGCTAAAAATAATGCTGACCTTTACCCTTAGCTTATTGTTGAAAATAGGTAGCAAATGCTTAGACTTAAAGGGACACTTTGTGTTGGATGTCAAAATTGGGCGTGTATCTAATTAGGGTCAAACCTGGACATAAGTGGACTTTGGTAGTGACTATAAATGTTTTAGCTTGTACAGGGGAGTTGTGCATTTGGACGCTGAACATCAGAGGCGGATAGTGGTATTCCTACAGGCTTGACATTTTTCCTTTAACATCATTTATGGGACGAGATTCTTCCTTGTAGGTTTTTTTTACATATACTATAAGTAAGTACTGATGAAGACATTGTTTACAATCTCTGTGGCTCAGCTGGGACTAGTTTCTTTCTTTTTTTTTTTTTTTTTCAATTCTTCACAAAGATCAAACCTTCAATAACTCTTTTTTTTAACTTTGATATAAGCTAGACTTAACTCTAGTGAATTGGAAAATGAAACATTTGTGGCAAATTTTATGATAAATTCAACTCAACAATCGAAATTGAAAGTTGACAATTGAAGCTAAGCTGAACACAATCTTGATGTGTAATTTTAAAGGGGGAACTGAAAAGGAAACACTTAAACACTGGGGGTTTCACGAATCTTTTTACGGAAGAAGTGTGCGGGAGATAAGCTGAAAATCAACTCTAAAGGAACCTATCCACGAATACTCAATACCTTTCAAAAAAAAAGAAAAGGACAAAATTACCTTTTGCAAGGTCTAGCGATAGAGTACACCGAGCTGTAACGACAACAGCAGTCCGAAAACGATCTGTAGGAAACCTCACTGAACCGTAACGCAAGTGACAGAAGCTGCTTCCACATCAACTTGACTACCTCTAACTCGAATATCAGATCACCGGTCACAGACAAGGCAATGACAAAAGAACTGTTCACACTATTTTAATAGAAGTATAATAAGAATTCATCCTAGGTTTGCAATCTCAAGATAGTCCAAAAGCAAGTCTTGACACACTAATTCTAGACTGGATCTCTTATTAGCAGAGTCGGAGAACTCGAAATCTTACGGCAGAAAGATGTTTTCGAACAATTTGCGTACTGGTTATAACCTTGCAAGAAGGTTAAACTAAATACGATAAATTCACCGCTTCAAAACGTTTTTCAAAGCTTTACAGATCTTTCCGAAGTGACTGAATGAAATACCTGTGTAAAATGGTTGGCTAATCGCTTGCACTCAACACAACTTCTATGTGCTCTTCCACCGCGACACAATATGGCCGACGGTACAAGTCCTGATCTGTAAGTAAGATGCGCGCAAGGTCTTATGGGATTTTTGGCCGCTGGCGCGCTTT
>NC_090875.1:27918143-27920643 GCF_036669935.1 Montipora foliosa
AGGTTTTGCACGTGACGTCATCACCGCCATATTGGTGGCGAAAACAAAAGATCTGTCATTAGCTTCTTTTGTTCGTCCACCAGAAGTAGTACATTTCTCTATTGATATTGGTGTCTCTAGAGGTTGGTTGGTTGAATATGAAAGGAATACATTCTCCTCGAAATAAGTACCCCTGATAACTTGCAATTAACTAGGCAGCGCTAGCAGCATTGCATATATGGGTCGAAAAATAACCAGGTCTGAAAAATTATCACTCAACCTGGTCGCAACCAAAAATGGCCTCTTTATCCCATGTCGAATCTCATGTGGAATCCATGCTTTTCTGCTCCACAACTATCTGTACCCCCCTCAGTCTCACTTTGTACACACCTACTCCACCCTCTTAACAAAATAATCTCTTCCATGCTTTTAATATCTACATCTTTCGGTGGCGACTTATTTTACATCGTGGCTCTGTTTCCATAAACTTGACCATGTGGACTGTAAAAAGGCGGACACCAAATGCGTATGGAAACTTCTTTCGAATTTTGTGGCGTTTGCAACAAGCGAAGTTCACAACAGAGAAAACAGAGCGCGCAATGGCGATTAGGCGGGAAGATATCAATGTATGGGAACGACGAGCTCCGATCGCACCTTCACATGTAGCTGAACTTGTTAACAAGGGAATAAAAGTGCTTGTACAGCCTTCTACACGCCGTGCTTACACCATGGACGAATACGAGAGGGCAGGAGGCGTGATCACAGAGGATTTATCGCCTGCAAGTTTAATTATTGGCGTAAAAGCTGTCCCAATCGACTTGCTTATACCAAACAAGACTTACGCGTTCTTTTCGCACACGATAAAAGCACAAGAGGCTAATATGCCGCTTTTGGATGCAATGTTGGAAAAGGTGAAGGAAATACTACTGTCTCGACTGATTCTACAGTTGAGAGAAATTCTTCGTTTTTTAATAGTCTTCGCCAACCTGCAAGGAAATAAGTTGTTTATTACGGTTCGGACCTTTTGCATGCCAAGATCACGCATTTCTAAGATAACCATATTTCTTTACAATTTCATCAGGCCATTTGGGCATGTACTTGTATCAAACTCATAATCCTTTGAATTATCATATCTTCAAATGAAAAAAAAATGGTCCAAAAGTGAGATCGTGATGTACATGTAATCCAATTTCTAGTTTGTTAATTAAATTTGCGTAATAAAAACGCGTGCTCGAATATTGTTATGGAAATGCTGTTATAATTAACTTCAACTCATTGTAGTTTCTATTCTGTTTTCCTGTTTTTTATCCTATAGAATATTCGACTTGTTGACTATGAGAAGATGGTGGATGCTAAAGGCCAAAGAGTTTGTGCCTTTGGCAAGTTTGCCGGAGTTGGAGGTTTGTGAATCGAGACATGAGATGAGACTATGTAAATATTCGTGGAGGTGTGTTAGGGGGCATGTCGCTTCTGGAGTTTGCACGTGTAGCGATCTCAGCGAAAATGGCAAAATTTAAATTAAGGGTTACTTTCTTTGTTTTCTCTGTACAAGGCCAATTTTAATGTCACGATCATGATATCATACACATTTACATTTGTTTTGCAAGAATCATTTGATTACATTGATTAAAAATATGGGATATTTTTTACACATTAAGTGTGTTAATTTATTCTGAATTAGGAATGATTAATATTCTTCACGGACTTGGACTCAGGCTTTTAGCTCTTGGTCATCACACACCATTTATGGTAGGTCTTTTTCAACAAACAAACATTTTGGCATGCTAAGCTGTTTATTACGCATACAGAATTGCATAATTCTCAGTTAAAGAGAGCAGTGAATATATGTTGTTTTAAGTTGAAGTACATTTATGACTTTTTAGAGATTGTGCTATATCAGAGAGATATCCAAGATATATAGTTATTGAATATCATTATCTTCTATTTCAAACAAGTTAGATGAAGATTAGAAATGGAGAAATGGAAATATATGTTTTGTTTTGTTTTTTTATGGTGGAGGAGGGAATTGGACATATATATATGTTATTTACCGGCCGGTAGGTCCACTGTGCCCGAGGCCGCAGGCCAAGGGCCGTACTCGAGACAGAGGGCACAGTTTTTCCCAATACGGACCGACCAAGGCCGGTGAATAACATTTTTATTTATTTCTAAATTCTATTTTTAGAAGGTAGGAGAATCTTTTAAGAAAAACTGGAAAAGTCATGTTTTCATGCTTGAAAGTCATGCTTTCACTTTCGTCAGAATCCACTGTTTTTTTATGAGAAAGTTGAACAATAACACTGCTCTATTGCAAAAAACAACTAAGACAAATTGAAACTTCGCTCTTTCAATTCGCAACTTCACTCTGCGCTTAGCGTAGTTAGTTACCATGACCGTGGTCAGGAGATAGGAAAATACTGCTTGCTCCTGGAACCAATCAGATTGCAGGATTCTCAGGATACCACCCGCTCATGATCAAAGAAATAAATAAATATATTTTTTTCTTTTTTTTTTCTTTTTC
>NC_090875.1:27925643-27940643 GCF_036669935.1 Montipora foliosa
ACGTTCCACGCCTTCTTACTTATGGTGATGCAAGAAATTTGCTAAGGACAATGAAGAGATCAAGTGCATATGAAGGCTGTCCTAGCCTTCCACAAAGATTACTGGCCATTTGCGACATATCTGCAGATTGTGATGTAAGCAAAGTTGTAATGATTGTCATTTGAACCTCTTGCAGGCACACTGTGTACACCTATGTCTGAATGATGTCAATCCTCTCTTTCCTGCCTTATTCATTTTCCTGGAGTTGTCAAGTGTTCATTTTATTAAGTCATTTACTTGAAGGTTCATCTACTGTCCATCTGCCACTTCCATACAACTGTATGTCTTTTAGTTTGCCTACAATTTACCTGCCCACTGATGAATGTTCTGCATGTTTATCCTCTGGCATCCAAAATGTCTACATGTCCCCTTGCTTGTTGGTCTATTTGGCTGCTATGCATCTCTCCTTCTCTTCCTTCTTGATTGTCTTGTCTCCTTTTTTTTTTTTAATCTGACTGCTCCTTTATTTGTTTATTTATTTGTTTGTTTGTTTGTCCTTCCATCCTTCTCCCTTCAATTCTTCCTTTCTTCTTTGCCAATGCTTTCATTTATTCATTTCTCTCTCTTCCTTCCAGACTCCCATTGTTCCATTGTTGGATTTTTGCTCTTTTTGTTTGTTTTAGTCCATTCTTCCTTTTAAAAGTCTTTTCTTCATTTATCTCCTTCAATCTTTAATTTTAATCTTTCCTTCATGGTAATGCTTTCACTCCAACATCTCCTTGTTTTTTTTTTTTTTTTTCAACTTGCAGGGTTCTTTAGAATTCATGACGGAGTGTACTACAATCGAATATCCATTTCACTTATACAATATTAAGTCAGGCACCTCGCAGATTGGGTAATTGATATTATTATACACGTATAGTTAATTTATTAATGATTTTAAATGGTGTAACAGTAATTTTAAATCACAATTTTAACTGTTTTTGCTTGAAATTCTGTAGTGACAAAAATGTTAATTTTGCTGTTGGGAAAGGCCTAAAACAGCCAATTAGCTAACTATTAAAAATTAAATCAATTAAAATTTGATTGAGGATTCAAAAAACCTTGCTTTGACAAATCCATATCAGCCCACATGCATTGGCGATTTTGAATCTGGCATATACTTTCTTATACTTTTCTTATACTTTGTTTCGTTTCTTATACTTCGCTCACTCAGTGTTCATTTAACCTCGTTTATTTCAGAATGGCTGGTGATGGAGTTCTCATTTGCTCCATTGATAATCTTCCTGCTCAGTTGCCACGAGAAGCCACAGATTATTTTGGCAAATTGTTGGTACCATGGCTGCAGGAAATGGTGAGTAATGCTAACACATCATCAATTTTGGAGCTTTTGGGTGCAGGGATGGTGCAGTGGTGTCAGAGCACTCACCTCTCACCAATGTGGCCCGGGTTCGATTCCCAGACTCGACGTCACACGTGGTTTGTTGGTAATTCTCTACAGTAACTCTGCACGGAGAGGTATTTCTCAGTGTACTACTATGGTTTTCCGTTGACAGTGTTCCCAATTATGTAGTGCTCCAGTGCTAGAATGACTAGACACTTAGAAAGTTCCTTTCCTTTTATATAAAACTGATCTACTTTAGTCAAGTTTCACATTTTCATACATTCACAGCCTTCTCAAAATATTTTTTGGGAGCAGGTCATAAAGAAGGTGGAGAAGGTTTGGTGCTAAAGGCACCCAAGCGAGTGCCCAAAAGGATGCAAGCTTCTAGGAGGGTCTCGGGGCATGCTCCCCTCGGATTTTTTCAAATTTAGACATTCACAGATGCAATTTAGTGCAATCTGGTGGATTTAAAGCGACGAACTTTCACATATGGATTTGACACTTGCTCGGAGTCTGATGAGAAATACTGGAATGCTAGTTAAATAAACATTTCATGTGCGCGAGGCAAAAAAATATTGTGGACCCAAAATTTGTACGTCAAACAAACTTTTTTCACGGTTTTAAAATATCTCCAGTGACTTCACGTTCGAGCTTGAAATGTATTGTGTCTGACATTTTCTGACTAGAAGGAGACGGTCAAGCTTTCTGAGGAGGCGGCTCATTGAGCCGTCGACCGGCCAATTTTGAGAAGGCTGCATTCAGGTGAAACTCTCAAAACACTTACTATTTAATTTGCAGATTGATTCACATGCAACAGCTCCATTTGAAGAACAGCATCACTTGTCAGACACGGTTAGGAATGTAAGTACTTCACACACATCTTTGGTGCACAAAATAATAATGATGATGATGATGATGGTAATGAACTAACACCTACAAAGCAAAGTTTTTTCCGTGCATGGTGGAGCTTTTGGCCCTCAGTTCAAGCTACGATGACTTTGATGTTTGTTTTTGCCTTTCCTCTGATTCCTGCATGTATACACTTCGATTGTATAATTTAGTTTGGTTTTTAACATAGCTACAGTACATTTCTTTTATTATTGTATCTTGTAAGCCATGATGTATGTTCCTGGTTCTTAGTAAAAGGCATAAAATTTATTAACAGACTTACGACTGAAAACGATGCCCTCCTTGGGTCCTTTCTGAGGAATCGACTGCTATATATAACCTTGCCATCTTTGCAGAAAGAACAAATCATCCGCTACGCATGCTCTCTGAGCTCTAGCTGGCACAAAAATCGTTGCTAACGAAAACGCTTTGAAGTAAATTTGAATTAATTCTCGGTTTTCACATGACGTCACGACCGCCATGTTGGTGCCCTAAACAAAGAAAAGGCGGCCATGTTGGTGTCCCGACCAAATCCTCCGGGAATTTAACTCTATTATTATGCAAACGCTTCCTTTTGTTTTCGTTGAAAAACATGGCTGTTGATCACGTGAGAGAAAACCAGCAATAATGAGGGAACATACAAACAGCTGCGCATGTGCAGTTGTCATTTTCAGCACGTGCAAAGCGTGCAGCACGCTTTGTATTATCTCATTAAGTATTCATATTTGCGTTTTAACACTTGGCCGACGTTTTTTGTCTGAAAACGAAAGGCGCTTTTCCTATTTGACCATTCTTTACATTACGTCAGTCAAAGCAGAACACACGAGCTGGTTTGATGATTTAACCATATGGAGTTCCAGGCCAGATGTTAGCCGCACTTGTCATTGATTTGCTTGTGTTGTTTTTGAAAAGGCCATTATTACTTCAAATGGGGAGCTTACACCAAGCTACGAATACATTGCCGATTTGAGAAAAAGGTATGAGCAGCTTGTGTTGCTTCTGTTTTCGCCAATAGTAGCTCCCCTTGTCTCTTTTAATAATCCAGATTACCAATCCCTGACTTACAGTCGTCTGGCTAATGAAAATTTTATAGTAACGAAATTGTGATGTTGCACGGCTCGAAGGAGTACTATTTTTTCTTTTGCATCTGATAGAATAACTGTCGATAGGTTAACATTTGTACCTCTTCGTGGTGAGTCATTTACCAAAGGAGGTCTGACCAACTGGCTCAAAGACTGACCAACTCAGACTACCTGACGTAAGTGACATACTAGCATCGCATTTACAGTGAACGGCAAACTTCAGGATGGAAATTTGCGTTTTATCAAAACTCAAAGGAGAGTGTTTGATTCTATAGCTGATTCCTTGCCTGTTAGCTTCAGAATGAGATATGAAATTGAAGAGATAGAAATGCTAGAATATGAGAATTTCCTGGCTATTATGACAAGCACAGACCAGCTAAATCTCTCTATTGTGTATGAATGACTGACAGGATCACAAACTAGCGGCTGACAGGCGAGCTCACTAACCCGCTAGCTTACTCACTGACTTTCTGTGGCAGACTCACCTACTCTCTGGTTGAAAGACTGATAGACTGATATACTGCCTGTTTGACTGCTAGAGTGTCTGACTGAATGACTGAGAAACTGACTGACTGGTTGCCTTTTGGCTAACGGACTGACTCCTTAAAACGTCTGGCCCCAGTTGTTCAAACGATGGATAGCGCTATCCGCCGGATATTTAAATCACTAGCCATTGGATACCTCAAATCAGTTTTGCTAGTGTTTATCCGCTGGATAGCGCTATCCATCGCTTGAACAACTGCAGCCTGGCTGGCTGTTGACAGACTAACCGACTGACTTGACTTGACTTGACTTCAGTATTTGCTGGCTTAACAACGAATATGCACACTCCACTACATCTAATTAATGGCTTGTCCGAAAGCTGTATATTTTAGTCTATGCTCTGGATAGTGACTTATCCACGTGAATAAAGTTATGCGGCCTTAGAACTGTGACTTGAGCCTTGTCTTTATTAACGCTCTCATTATTATGGTCAATTTTCATAGCCAAGAAGAAGCCAAAGCTCGGGCATTAGGACCAAACGTGACCATACCAGTTAAACAAAAGGTCCTTTTGCTTGGGTCTGGGTTTACTGTGGCACCGTGTGTTGAGTATCTGACAAAGGACAAGAGTGTTGCCGTCACAATCGGTGGGTCTTGTTTACTAATTGTACGTTATGATAAATGAACTTTAAGTGTCAAGTCTTCCAGCGATGGGGCGCTAATTGGGGACTCTGTACGTTAAAATCAAACCAAACGTTGTTTTTTTGGCAAGAGGGGAAAACCGGAGTACCCGTAAAGGAAAACATCTCTGGAACAGACTAGCGTACAATCAAACTCATCGCACTTAACACCACCGTGCTCTCTCAATTATCCCGAAAGAGAAATCCCAACTTACTGAATCCGCGTATTCTACCTTATGTCTCCCTTTTAAGTACTGCATTCTCTATAACTGTGAATAACCATTGCAAAATAAATGACCGCTGAGAATCGAAGATGACTAGGTTTGACAGAGATTCGGCAAACAGCAAACTTTAGCGCGACGTTTGCCTTTTGATGTAAAAGCGAACCTAGGGTGCTTTCCTTTTGTCAGAACTGGCCAGCTTGCAAAAAAATACAACAATTTGAAGGAACATTTGCATGATAATACCTCGCATTCTTCTGGAGGACTATCTATCATCCACAAAGTGTGTTAGTAAGGCGCTTTGAGTCAAAAAACGAAGGCGGATGGTTGAAGGGCTCAAAGCAAACTGTTGCATGTTTTTCTTTTTTTCGTAGTCGGTTTCTATTTTGTCAAATCAGGGATAGAAAATTTCAGAGACACTTTCGGTGAAGAAAGTGTATTTGTTTTGTTCCGATTGACAAAATTCCCTAAGGGAAAGTGTTTTAACGTTCAGCGATCACCCAAGCCAAGGAAGAGACATTAAGCGCTCAAGCAAAAGACGAAAACTGACTCCAAATGTTCCTCTAGTGCGTGATCTCGAGGACACCATTTCGTTTCCACAAAAGGGTGGCAGTGATTTTATTTTTTCCTTATAACTATTTTTTTTCTCACAACAAAATGATTTTTATTTTATTTTACTACACCATGAGGAGTAGTCGGATTCTACGGCTTTAGAGTGCTTTGTTTCGGTGAAAAAAAAAATCCGCCGGCCGACTTATTTTCGCGCGCCCTTGTTACGCAGGTCATTATGCGCAGTGTAATGCCTAGGAATCCCCTAGACCTGACTCAGTTGATTCCAACTTACGTAGTGTAATAGAAAGCACATTGCATCAAGAATTTTATTTTTCCTGCTGGAGAATTGCAAACTTAATTCTGGTACGACTTTTTTCAGAAATAGAGCGCCAAAGTTTTTTTTTTTTTGGTATTTCAGCCTCTGATCAGATCAGTGAGGCGGAAATTTTAGCTTCCAAATATAAGAACACGTATCCAACTCTACTTGACGTCACACATTCGGAAGACAAGTTGAACAGATTGATTCAGCAACATGATGTGGTTATAAGGTGAGAATTTTTTCGTAACTGCTAATTCGAAGACGTATCCCTGACCTTGGCAAATCACCAAAAGGGAGGAAATTTGAAATCACCGAATCTTTTATTATTTATTTATTTGTCTATTTAATATTTAACAATTCGCCAACCATTGTAAAAATAGGGCAGCAGGATGGTAGGATTCCCTTTCTAAGACTACCCTCCTTAAAACGACACCTATCTCCCCGGCGAGGAATTCAACCCCTGTGGCCCGCGTGACATGCCTGGATACTATCCACTATACTACCGAGGATACCAAATCTTTGACAGCAGTTGAAACATTTTATAAACGTCACCTTGTTAATTTTTTAACTTGTAGTTATTTTGACCACAACTGACCTTCGTAAATCAAACAGATCGCACTTATGATTCAGAGTCTAGTCCATGCAAGGGCAAAGTATTTCAATCCTGCAGTCACATGAGTCATGGTATCCTCAAACTTCGGTCCTATACGATCGTTTCTTTCCTTACACTTCTCCTTGGCTTCTAAAGCGACTGTCGAACGCGCTTCAATAATCCGAGATTACTACTACACTGCAGTAGTAATGTTTGTTCTTGATGTGAGTGTTCGTTTTTTTTGTTTGCTTGTTTGTTTGTTCGGAAAATGGCACAGTTCTTGACAAGGAGTCAAAGGTGGTGAAAAGAAAGGAAACTGGTGGAAACAGCTCATTAAACTGGGGTCGGGTCGGGAGGCCGTAAAACTTGAGCACTGGAATTGTTAAATTGTTGCATTTGTATAGAGTGGTTTTCAATTGAGTGTCGAAAGTAATTAGCAAATTGCTTTGGTTTATGATTAGTTCACTCAGTGATTGGTTCAAAGTTCTCGCGCCACTTTTTCAACCAATCATGGCTCGCGCGCGCACATTTTCCCGCGCTTTGTGTCGGCTACGTGTAATTACTTCTAGTTTTGATTGGTTTACCGGATTGTCTCCGTCCTTTCTGATTGGCTAAAGTAATTACTTTGGTTTTGGTTTTACGACACTCGATTGAAAATCGCTCTAAAAAAGCCGTTGTAAATGTTAAACCTCAATAAATGAATGGAGAGGATGACTCCGGAGTACTCGGAAAGGCCCGAGTAGTCTTTAAAGGATTCTAGCCTGTAATCTGACAATTTGACTATTACCAGATGCGATACTCTACCATTGAGCTAAATACGACACTCATAGGGAAATGGTACAGGCAACAACAATCGTAAAGTCTGGTGTTCACTAGCGACAACAAGCACAACAAGTTCAAGCATAACAGCTCTCGTTTTACCGTGAAAACGGCCTCAACGCAAGCGTAAACACAAGCACAAGCATAAGGATCAAAATTGTATTTTTCTTGCGCTTTGTGCTTGCGTTCGCGTGTAAACGAAACAAGGCATGAGCGCAATACACCTTGTTCGAAAAGGGCCTCCATTTAAATATTCTTTTGTTTTTATTCAAGCCCTTGATGCCTCGTTCTTAAGCTTAAAATGCAAAAGAATATTTTATCTTGAACGAGGCAACAAGGGCCAATTTGTATGCGCATAAATCAGCGGCCATTTTGGAATAAGGTGTATGAAATGTACTACGTCTGGCCATGTCTGGCCATGTCTGGCCAATGAAAGCGCTCGTCCCAGATTCCCCTCGTCTGTGCTTATTCGTGTGCTTAGATGTGTATGCTTATGTCCACGTTCGTTTTCACGTAGCATTAGCTACCGTGTCTTATGCTTGCGCTTCTCCTTGCGCGTCGTTAGTGAAAGCCAGTCTTTAGGTCTCGCTAAATATCTGATCCAGCAATAATTACAACCCAGTTCAATGACCAAGCTCGTGTGAACTAACAACCAGGAGGTGGTTGCTGGAAGCCTGGTTAGCGCTAGCCGTTGGTTAAGAGGTATCAAAACCTACAAGTTTCCATGGTATTTAAATATGGTTTAATAGCGCTGACCATTCTTCGAGCAATCCCAGGCCAGAAGGTGATTGATAATAGTTTTTGGATTTGTCACTCTCATTTCATTGCAGTTTACTACCTTATTCCTTGCATCACGTTGTTGCAAAGTGTTGTATCGCCCATAAAAAGAACTTGTTGACTACGAGTTATGTGCTTCCCCAAATACAAGAATTACACCAAAGGTATGATGACAATATTACAATTTTTTTTTGTTCCTAACGTGATCTTATAGCGAGCATATAAAGCCAACTTACCAAATATATATAGTTCGAAAAGTTCACGTGATGCCAAAGATGCCACATTCACACAATGGCAACATTCAAAATTCGAAATAAAGAAAATTGAATCCACGTCGATTTGCTTATTGTATGAGCGAATTAGAATAGACGTTCCATCTCTTAAACTGAAATGGGAGCTAGGCCTTCTTTTTTTTTTTCAAATAACGTAATATGGAATCGAATGGCATTTTCCTTTTACAATTGGCCACCCGAAGTGGACATTTTTCTTTCTCGACAATAGGCCTTCATATCATATCATATATCATATATCTTTATTTATCCTCGGATTTTTAGAGTAGCTTGGTGTAGCTAATATCTCCGAGCATTTACCCTCCCAACCATGATACACCACAGAAGACAGACCACAACACCGGGAACCACATGCCCTACTACATGCCTTAATCACACGGCAGCGATTTTGAGCCCCGAGGGATTGAAAACTTTTGTTTTTGCGCACCGAAGGCTCGTTCCCAAACATTTCAACTCGAGGCTCGGGGTACGAAATCTATTGTCTATGGCCAATATGGCCACCCCGCGAATAAGGCTCATTTAAGTGATAAATTGCAAAACGTACGAGCCACAATTTCATCATCTTCACGGCATGCAAAAGCAAACTGCAATTGTGACTTTTATTTGCTTTGTGGTTCTTCTTGATTGGCTCGCCTTGAGAGTGAAGAAATATTACAAGAATCACTTAAAAACACTATCAGAGCGGCCATTTAGGAGAGAACATGGACAAAGCCCGAAGCTAAATTGCGCAATGGTTATAACATACCAAGTATGCCTAGAAGGCACTTTATATTAATTACCATACTTATCGCCAGTTCTGACTGGCTCGTGAAACTGATCATTTTCGTTTGATGTGACAGGTAACTGAAAGTAATAAGTTGGATTTTGGTTTTACGGTACTCAAATGAACACTGCTCTAGGTAGTATAAGAGCATCACGTATGATATGGAGGAGGTTTATAAAAAAGCACAGTTCAGGTTGCGGTCTGTCCCTTATCCTTACTTCGGTTCTGAACTCTGTTTGATATTAGCGCGGTTGATGCTGGAGTAGCAATTGTGAACGAAGTGGGACTGGATCCTGGTATCGATCATTTGCTAGCGATGGAATGCTTTGATGACTCGAAGGACGAGGGTGCAGTGGTAGGTCTTTAATTGTTTTGTTTGCTTCGAGTGCATTGAATAGTTTCACTGCTATAATAAACTCGACAGGGAGAGAGCGCCGTTCCGCTTTGAGATAAAGAAACATTATTCTTTCGGAATTTGTCTCTATTTTTCATCTGAGTGCTTTCTTGGAACTCGGTGTCGTCGCACTTTATAATAGGGACCTTTAGATTCTAGGACGAGGACGAGAACGAGTACGAGTTCTCACTGTCCGTTTTTAGCGAAACTACTTAGCAAATTTATATTTCGTACGATTAATCTTACCATTTCTTTGCAGTATAGGTTGCTCAGTTATTCTTATTGCTGGTAACTGAGCCTTTTTGCTGATTGAAAAATGCCAAAACTGCTACCGTGTTGTTGGCTTGTTTTGACACGATGATATTGTTGCAAAACCTCGTACTAAAATGGCGCCGGTATCACGCTTTTCCCGCCAAAATGACGCTGGTTCAAGTTGCGCGCGCTCACTGTTGTTCTATAAGAAACTCTCGTATTCGTAGTCGTTCTCGTCCTAGAATCTAAAGCTCTCTGTTTAACCATTATAGTCTTAACGGATCGTTCACTCTGTTTGTTTTTTAGATAAAATCATTTCGTTCATATTGTGGTGGCCTTCCTGCTCCGGAGCATGCCGATAATCCTCTTAGATATAAGTTCAGGTACTTGCCAATATATTAAATTGTGCCTATAATATATTAAAATAATTATAATAATTTATAATATATTAAATATACAATATATTAAATATATAATAATAATATATTAAATTATAATATTAAATTGTGTCTATAATATATTAAAATGTGTCTATAACTTAGGATATGGTAGTACTTATGAGGTGCAGTTCTTTACTGGAGGTCGGTCTACCTTGTGGGAGCTTAAGTCGGCTTAACATTCCGGGCCTCTTTTCTTAACAAAGTCAAACAGATGCCGCGGTTCTCGGCAATCAAGAACATTCTAGAGTTACTTCAAGTAGATAAGTGCTTTATTTTCCGTTTCCCATGCTTGCTCGGTGCTGTCAGATTTTCGACAATAAACAGCCTTCATATCCTAGACTTGGCAAGAATGAAGATGATTTGGGACGTGTTCTTGGTAAGGACGGTGCCTACTATTGTTATTGTGCATACGTTCTGCGCATCTCAAGATACTCGGATTTCGTATGGGTGGTGTTTATTAATCCTGGGATATTTGTGCGCGGTTCAATACTATGCAGAGAAAGCAGAACCTAGCAAGTGCTTTTGGTATCCAAAAAGAAAATTGGGGGTAACCACGCATTTTACAGAGATAATTAAGCTTCTATTTGGAAAAGAACGCCATACATTGCTTTGTATTTTGAAGTTTTTTACAAATATTGTTGATTAATTACATGTATCTTCGAAAAATGCGTGGTTATCCCCAATTTTCTTTTTGGATTTCAATAACACTTGTTAAGATATGCCTTTCCCGCATATTCAGTAAACCGCGCAAAAATACCTTTGAATTAGTAGGCACCGCCCTTAAGAATACAATACAATGCAATATAATACATACTTAATTAACCGCTCCCCATTGGGGCTTTTCAGGGCCAATGAAACACAACGAAACAACAGAACAGAACAACAACAACAACAACTGTTAAGAATCCCGACTGGCCAGAGGCAAACCAGTTGGCTATTTACAAGTGCAGCTGAGAAGTTGAACCAGGGACTACCAGGAACAAATTCAACGAGTGGTCACAGCGGGTCTTGAACCCAGGATATCCGGATCTTAGGCCAAACGCCCTAACCACTGGGCGACACTGGTCTAAGGCCCGTTTTAAACGTCGCATTTCACGTGTCGATTCTAACGCAAATGAGCGAAAACAATAGATTTTTCTCTGCATTTGCATTAGATTCGGCACATGTAAAATGCGACGTTGAAAAGGAACCCCCACTCTTACTACCAAATAAGTTTAAACCGAAGGAAATTATGTTTACAAACAAGTTTGTTCGAAATTTGTTTTTAAAACACTGTTTATATCAAGAAAAGTGAATGTTAAAATCGCTTATTTTCACTTTCAAATTTCGCGGGCGACGCCATCTTGAAAAATTGTGACGTGTTACGGTTGCCCTATTGCTCTGACACAAAGAGCTTTTGTCTAATAACAATAGAGCAACCGTAACACGACACAATTATTCAAGATGGCGGCGCCCGCGAAATTATAAAACAAGAATAGGCGATTCTAAAACTTATTTATTTCGGATACAAACACTTTCTTTGAAAATACTTTAGACTGACTTGACTGTAACGGTTATTTCCTGTGATTTCATGTTATTTTTTTGATGAAGTGGAGGTTCTCCTTAAAACTGGTCTTAGTCAAAATTGAAGACTAAAAATATTGTGGAAATTTTGTTTCAAGATTTTTTGAAAACTACCTTGTCCGAGTGCCTCGAAGCTTGGTTGTTGTTCAAAAAAATGTTAGTTTTTTATTTGAACAAGAAACTGAAATAATCTGCAATTTGAGTTTCTAGTAATCGATAGAATTGCCGAACAAATTGGCCCTGTGTTGGAGCTTGCCATGCCTTGTCTAAACGTGAACGATGATTGTTGTTGTTGTTGTTGTTATTTTCCTCAGCTGGAGTCCAAGAGCTGGTCTTCTTACCATCATGAACACTGCCAAATATCTCTGGTATGGAAAGGTGAGTTTCGCGTAAAAGTCACTATGACATTTTCGAAATATCAAATATTCAGCTTGATAGTGAGGTAGTGAGGACCAAAAACAATAGAAACACGTTGGAATGAATGTGAAAAATATTTGCATATCATCCACTTTCCTTTGTCTTTGTCCTCTAAACCTCTGTTTCAAGCTGAATTCTAATATATCGAAGAAAGGCCTATTACATTCGAAGCCGGTTATCACCCTAGACACTCTTCTGTACACGTAAAAACCGTCGAATCAAAATTTAAGCGGTTCGTAATTTTGCCAGTCGGGGTGGTTGGTCTATCTCTGGAAGAGGAAAATACAACCAGTCGAAGAAAAACCTTTTTCTAAGGGTGCGTTCCATTGACCGTATTCCGGAATAGGAATACATGGAACAATATAAGTTAGAAATCCTTCGTTTTTACGGAGATTCACATTAAAATTGTCAAACATCTGCTTTAAACATATTTTTATTATCCTTGCAACTTCGAAAGGCGCCAAACATACCGTTTTATCCATCACTCTACATATTCGTATTCCGGAATAGGGTCAATCGAACGCGCCCTAAATGTCACTCGTACCCTTTTATTTCCGTACTGTACTTCCGTATTGAATCTGGTGATTTCTTAAGCCTGGTTTCCATATGATCGCCCTGATCGCCCCGATCGCCCCGATCGCCCCGATCGCCCTAGTCGTTTCAAATAATGTTCAGAGGCGATCGGGACGATTATATGGAAACACCACCTAGGAGATCGCTGACGACCCGGGCGACCGAGACGACCTCGGTCGTCCGGATATAATTCAGTTCTATCCAGTCGTCCTGGGTGGTCAGCGATCGCCTGAGTAGTGTCTCCATATAATCGTCCCGATCGCCCCTGATTATTATTTAAAACGACTGGGGCGAACCGGACCATCATATAGAAACCAGGCTTATGTAAATTGTGTGTTGTAGACTGTTGAAATAGCAGCGGGTGGCGCTTTACTTAAAGAAATCAAACCTACGGACATGTTTCCGGGCTACAGGCTGGAATGCCATCCGAACAGGGACTCGATTATATACGGCGAACTATACGGCATTGCCACAGCCAACACGATACTGCGAGGGACCTTGCGATATGAGGTGAGTTTATACAGTCTCTCCATCCACCTTGACCCGTCCTATTTCCGGCGTTTCGGTGGCTTAAGGTGGCTCAAACCAGTTTCAACACTTTCAAGATACCTTGTTATTAGAAGGATTGACCAGGGCTTGAAATTAACCTTTTTGCTCAGGTGCCAGCTGGCGACTAATGGGGAAAATTTGGTCGCCATATCATAAATTTTGGTCGCCAACTTGGCGTGCAAGGAAAGTCATAATTATTAAGTAGCACAAAAAAAAACCAAAAAAACAGCACAGTCAATTTTGCAGGTGTTCGCTTTTTAACAGAGGGGACAAGTTCTCCAACCCACCTTACGTTAACTTAAGGGTACAGGTTGCTTTTTGAAGGTTCCATGCAAATTTCAAACTCATTGTGCGATGTCTAGCTTCATTATCAATATGTTATCGATTACCATGTGAAACATCAATTATTGCTGAACACGATGCAGTCATTTTTGTGACGTAACAAAAAATGCCAAAACTGCTACCGTGTTGCTGACTTGTTTTGACTTGACCACATTTTTACAAATCCTCGTACAAAAATTACCACGGTATCACGTTTTTTCCACCAAAATGACGCTGGTTTGCGCGCGCTCACTGTTGTTTTTTTTTGAGAAAATCTTGTACTCGTAGTCGTTCTCGTCCTAGAATCTCAGTAAAGCTCTCTGTTATCATCAGTGCGGTTAATTGTCTTCGTTTCTAGGGCTATGCGACAGCGTGTTCAGCTTTATTTCAACTTGGAATGTACAGTCAGGCTGAACGATCAGACCTCGCCGTGGCTCAAGAACAACCTTGGGTAAGTTCGATTCAGTAGAGTTAGCGTTCTTTCAGGCTCACTAAAGGCTGCTATTAGACTCGACTTTCGTTAGCCTCCTAACAGGCTTATATACTTCCAACTAGTAACTTTAACTGGCGTGCCTCTGGGTCTATAAAAGGAACATTATTGATAATCTTGGCTATAATCCTGCACGCAGCCACTCGAGCACCATCATCTAAAGAAACTGACGAAGGAGGCCACGAACATTTCCTAACGGTGTAACCGATCTTGTTATTTCTAAGTTCTAATCAGAAGTTCATGTCCATCAATGACAACAACTCGTGCAAAAGCTCGCCTAAACAATTTCCTATATGCAAGCTAGTACAAACGTTTTGTCCTCCACTTGAAGACATCCTTACCACACCCTTGATGTACCGTTCTCTCTCTTTAACGTTAGAAAAAAGTCTTGGCCAAACTTGTGGGCAGACCTGACGCGGGTGATTCAGAGCTCCATTCGGTTGTGTTTGATTTGGTTGGAAAAGACTCGGTCCGCATGCAGGCCATAAAGGAGTGAGTACATTTCTAGGCGTGTTCTAATTGTCTGATGTGGAACTGCTTTATCTTATTAGTATCACCCGACTAGTGGACTAATGCAAATCGTGCAATTTGATTGGCTACGCTACTAGAGGACTATTAGTAATAGTCCTCGAGTAGCGAAAAGTGTGACGCTTTCTTTCGTTTTATTCCCTTATAAATATTTCTTCAACTTGCATTTGCTAACTTTATTACTGCCTTTTCTGTCCGACTAGTTGGGTGATACTAAAACAATTAGACCCTTCGCCCTCAAGGGCCACGGGTCAATAGCCCATTCGGCTTCGCCTGATGGACTATTGACCCGTAGCCCTTGCGGGCTACGGGTCTAATTATTAAATATTACTTAAACACATTTTTTATGGTAAGCAATATCAAAAAGTAACAACTCAAGCGAAACATAACATTGGTTAAAAGAGTGAGGTGGAAGAAGACAACCAGATTGCTGAAGAAATGTGTTTGTGATTTTGAAGGTTACTCGGGGATATTCGGAAAAAATCCTAGGGATCCCGAACAGGAGTCGAACCTACAACCTTCCGATTACTAGTTTGGATGCTCTACCACTGAGCTATCGGAGACTTTTGGGAGATGGTGACTCGGGGATACTCGTGGATACTCGGGAAGAATCCGACAATTCGAGTCGGTGAACAAAGTCAACCT
>NC_090875.1:27945643-27969013 GCF_036669935.1 Montipora foliosa
GAAGTATTCACGGAGTTATTGAAAGGCTTAAGTTTGTGGGCCTGTTAAAGGACAGAAACAATCCAGGAACATTAAAGGAGTTAGACTGCAGAAACGACGCACCCAGTTTGCTGTTAACAAAACGTGTTGGAGGTGAATCTCGTGGCCACCAAAGACAGAGCCTCTGTGCGGTCAGCGGGTTTTAAGCCCAGAGCATGCGCACGCGAACCGGCGGCCGAAGCACCGGGCGCTACACTTTACATCTCAACAGCTGGAAAATATGGGTAGCAGCTTTGAGCTCAGTAACATGAGACACTTGACTCCACAGCTTGTGAATAAGTGTTGCGCGAAGGAGCATACCCAGTCTAGCCATTTGTAAATATCATATCAAAAGCAGCACTTTCTTTTCCCCCGCAAGAGAGTCTGATGGCGACCGAGCCAACCGAACCATGGTTAAAATCATGTTGTAATTTGCGTTTCAGGAGACTTAAAAGCTACTGGCGTGGTCCGACCCCTGAATCGTGAAATTTATAAACCGATGCTCACACGACTCAAAGCCGAAGGAATTTACAGCGAATTGACCTCAACGGTGTTATGAGGCGAATAGATGAGAAAGGAGGAGAATGGCTTGCTCACTTGCCCACATTAGCGCCATACGTCGATGTACAAACCATCTGTCTAGGAGTGAACACGTTTCATAGTGGTACCTTTGACAAGATGCAAGGGGTGTTAAATGCCCTCTTGCATGGCGGAGGCCTTTTTGCATCTTTCGCCTTAATTAACTTCCCAATGTTCTACTTGGAGTTTTGACGTCAAGACAAGTCAAGATTGTCGAGGGGTGGAAACATCGGAGGAATCTTGCAAAAATTGCAGTCTTTTTACGAGTAATATCCGACAAGTGAAGTATTTAAACATGTTAAAACTTCCAACTTATAATTCGAAATGGAGGAAATATAATCTAAGGTATTCTTCAATCAAAGACTGAATCTGAAGACGCCTCTTCCGTAATTCAGACCTTTGAATAGAAGAATACTCTTTTCGTTAGTTTCAGTTGAGTCGACGCCTCTAACCAGTTTATTGGACTCACTGTTTTGAAATCACCTTTTTTTAAATGACGTATTTATTTTACTAAGAGAATTTTTCACATTCACGTCGCAATATTACAGAAGTTAATACCGCGACAAGTAAGAATTTCTTCAAATATTTCTTGCAATTAGAGATGCGCACATGCTTTGATTGGGGTTAGGTTTTGCTTTGCGCGGAATTAATGTAATAATTAATTTTTTGCTGCGCGCTTTCTTGATGTCCTCGAAGTAGTCAAGAATATGCAGTTGCTTTGATAATTAGCTCAGCACACTTCCTGAAAAATTCCTGTTAGGTTCGTGCAAAGGAAATGATAATGATAATAGAGTTTAAACAATTATTTGAGGGCTAGACCCAAGGGCTGAATTGGCGTATATTGGTTTTTATTATTTGGAAGACGCATTTGATGATGTCACTTCCAATGTTCACTTCGCCTCGGTGAAGAAATGTTTAACAGGGAGCCACTTCCTTGTAGCTGCTGGAATAATCACATTTGTAAATATTACCACGATATGATGCGACCAGTCTTCCATCACTCATGCTATTTATTCTTTTAAGAAAGCTCATTTCTCATCTATTTGCTATCTATATAAGAGGCTTGCTTTCAGTTATTACAGCTGCCGGCAGTTTGAAAACCAGTATCTTCCTCAGTTCCGCTTTGGGTAACTAATGATCATATAATTCGGGACTGAATAAATGCTCTGACTTCGTATTTCGACTCAAATATTTTGAAAACAAATTAAGGGAGTTTGGTTTGAAACCGCTTGTGCTTTATCGACTTCATTGTCCCAACAACTGGATTAGCATCGTTCAGTACTAATTCTGTCCGTCCTCCCCGAGACCCGCATTTCAAACGTTAGTGATCTCTGTTCCATTTTCGTAGGGATACTACGTAGGTTTCGACTCAGAAGAGCATTGCAGTCCAGCATACAGGACATTTAACAAGCCTTGACATCCTCCGTCCCCACTTCAATAATTTTCATCGCGCTTCTATAGGAGATTTTCATGCGACGTCCTCGCCGCCATTTTGGTGGTCGAAAACAAAAGATCTGTCATTTAGCTTCTTTTGTTCGTCCACCAGAAGTCGTACATTTCTCTATTGTTATTATCTCTAGAGGTTGGTTGAAAACGTCCTATAATCGCAGGGTTCTCCCCCTTGTCCTTCCTTATCCGCAATAGACCATTTTACGGTTCTGTGCTAAGTTACCAGGCCTTTGAATAAAAGACAGGCTGGAGTTGACCTTGCTTTGATATAAACCTCATTGCTTTTCTTATGTAAATCACCTTGTTGTAATTCTAACGAGTTTTTATGCACAAAAGCAATGAGGTTTGTATCTAAGCAAGGTCAACTTCAGCCTCGCTTTTATTAAAAGACCTGGTTACGGAGCACGGTGAAGCAGATTTCAACTTCACTATAAATCAGATAAATATAATCCATTAGGCTTATTTACGTATGCACAGGCTTCGCACCAGTAGCAAGCGAAAACCACTTTTAGGTATGCACAGGCCTCGCACCGGTGGCAGGCGAAAACCGCCTACGTTCAAGATGCAAGAGCAAAAACAGAAGACCAACAGTATACAACAGTGACACGCCTTATACGAAAAACTAAAAACCCTACCGGAAAACACTGGAAACGTATTCCCCAACCAATGTAGAACCAATCCAGTGCTTCAAAAATATCGAAAAATAGATAACCACGTGACTGTATAAATACGCAGCATATTGTCTATAAAACAAATATATCTTCAAAAACAACGGGCGATGACGGATGGAGGCCAAGATTGGCTCACCACGTGACGAGCTTGATACCTGTGGACAGCATGATACCCATCATGCATTACGTACAGTCGTGACCAGGCTCTTCGTTACCGTGCCATAGAACTTATTCGTACACTCAAACGCCAGAAATTCCCTTTCTGGGCAGCTTTTTGTATGAAGAGAACGGTTGACGGCTTACCTTGGTTCTCTCCCCCGCTCTTTTCCGCCTCCTCCCTAGCCCCCTTTCTACCCCCCCCCCCCCCCTCGTGTTCTCCCTTCCCCATTTCCATGTTTTGTCTCGTAACAGCTGCATCCTTGAAAAGAGGAAACGTGAATCAAACCGTTGTTGTTCAAAAAGAGCTCCTGAGCATTAAAATATATATCTTCAACAAAATAGGGGTCTTTTTGCAGGTACCGGAAAGCATTGTGCTTTTGTCACTTGGGATTTGTCTTTATTTGGAGTTGTTTTGTTTTCTGTCGTTTGTTTCTTTTGTTTTACGTAATTGCTGCTCCGGTACCTGCAGAAGCTGCCCAAAATAGAAAATACGGTAGATAATCTATGCCGGATATGCTTGCTGTCCCTTCACCAGTTGTTGGGCCGTTTTTTTCTGGTAAAAATTGTTATCCTTGGTTTAAGAACGGTGCCTAGTAATTCAAAGGTAATTTTGTGCGGTTTTTGAATGTGCGGGAAAAGCAGATCTCGTCAAGTGTTATTGAAATCCAAAAGGAAATTGGGGGCAACCACGCATTTTTCAAAGATAATTAATCAACAATATTTGCAAAGAGCTTTAAAATGCAAAGCAATGTATGGCGTTCTTTTCCAAATTGAATGCTTAATTATCTCTGAAAAATGCATGGTTACCTCCAGTTTTCCTTGTGGATACCAAGAGCACTTGCTAAGTTCTGCTTTCTCCGCATAGTTTTAAAATGCGCAAAAATATCCTTTTATTAATAAGCACCACACATAGGAAACCCGAGTATCTGGAGATGCGCAGAACGTATGCGCAATAACAGTAGTAGTCACTGTCCTTAATTACTTTTAATTTACCTACGACAGGGACTCGACCACGCGGTTTTTAAGCCAATGTCCTGCTGTTCTGTTTGCAAACATGACTCATACTTGAAACGTTCATCGCATTATCCCAGCTGGTGTTTTATTAAGTTTCTTTTTCTAGGGCATTCTACTTTGATTCTTTGACTCCGTAGAACACTGCTAGAGGGCCCATTCTGTCACCTGTCGTCTAACGGCTAGCATAGCTGCCAAGGTTTGAGTTGGACAACGCTTGCAATACTACGAAACAAAAGTGGGCGTCCTTGGAGGTTATCTGACTGGTCATGGGAAATAAATCTGCTTTCCTTGGTTACATTCATTGGAGATTTTTCCAATTCTCAATTCTAAGAAAGTATCAATTATTTTGTGAGCTTTCGTCAATGTCGCATGGAAAGTTGCGCTAATTTTACTCTGCAAAGCCCCACCTGATACAAGAGTCTTTTGTGGCTTAAAAACTAGCTTCAATCGGTCAGTTTGTAGCGCCACTTTTTGGTCTCTTTTGGGCAAGTCTCTTTTTGCAAGTCGACCCTGTTCATTTCACTGGCCATTTAGTTTGAGGACAGTTTCCACTAATGACAAAATCCCACTTTTAGCAGTTAATATATACTAAATTTCTATTTTCATGTATTTCTATCAAGTCATTATATATCTGACCTCAAAACCGAGCCGTCCATTTCATTTTTGTAAACATTACTTAATTACTTTAGAACTAACAGCTGCACTGACTTATTAAAACGCAAACTACACATGTTGGAAACTTGTATAAACATGCGTGGAATTATAATAGGCCTTTTCCTTGACAAAAACAACTCCCTCACTTATTTTTTGCAACATTGCATAATTTTGAGGAAAAAAATAAAAATAATCGTAGTAAATCTCTAATTTCCAAGTTTATATTTATATAATTCAGACAGAGTAACATCAAAATCCCAATTGCGTGTGTCAAGTTGGGGCTAATTCGGCGGGACAAGTACCCCTCCAGGGAGGCATTCGCCTGCGCATCTGGTACCATAAGAACTGATTCGTCCAGCCGTCGCGGCAAGAATTGCCCTTTTGTTGTACGATTATTAAAAAACGGACGGCAAAACACCAAAGGTTTTTTTTTTTGTTAGAGGCGCTGTACTGCTGCGAATCGAGAATCGGTACTTTGAGATGCCTAGAGGTGTTGAAGAAAACGCATATTGAATCAATCTGCTTAAAACAAATCGGAAAAAAGTTATGGCCGAGAATTTGCACAAAGAGGAACGAATGATCGTGCTAGTCGATTTTACGAATTATAGCTAAAACTCGACGTTACCTTAAACAGTTAATTTACTTAAGGCTAATGTCACGTCTTTATAAACACTTTGTTTTGTATACAGAAAGGGAGTCGAATACTTGTACTATAAAAAAGTGGATCCTTTCTGTATTTAAGTGGGAAGGGGAAATAGTCATTTTAAACGAAATAAATTGGAATCACATTGCAATTTTGTATCTGGCGAGGGAGAGATTCAATTGTCGAGTTCTGAATGTTCTCATTACGTACTAAATAATTAAGGAAGCATCAGTGTGTTTTAATAGGTTTAAAATGAGTTTGTTTTTCATGAAACAGATCTAGGGGTAGAACAGGCGAAAGAGTAGACTGTTCTTTTACCTTGACAAGTTTTTGAAGGTGTAAATTCGTTTGTTTCGAGGAATTATCGGTTGATTTCTGTACGTTAGGTGATGTGTGGGCGTTTTTAAAACAATAAAGATGTCTGTTATTTTGTTTTGCTGCCAGGAGTTTTTCAAATTCGATCGCGAAGCTTAGCCGTAAGTTCATTAACAGTTCAGACGCGAAAGCTTCCTAGCAAGGTAGCAAACATCCTTTTGAAGGCTTCAATGAAGTGTTTTACAAACTATGCGCAAACAACAAGAGATCGTGGGAAAAGTTAAGTTAAACAAATAAAATTAAGCCGTCTACGCCCGACCGCCTTTGCTTTACATTTAATAATAGAGGTTTTACTATGCAAAGAGCCTCAACATTAGGCCCAGTTATTAGGCAGATAGAAGCCATTGTTCTAATTCGCAATTTAAAAAAAACCGTTAAACTGTTGATGAGCACAAAGTGTGAGTAACATGATTGCGTTTAAAAGCACTTTATTTTCTGACCATGCAGTACACTCGTTTGTCGGACCTACTGTTCATTTAATATTAAGACTGTTTTCATGATCACACAATGTCTTGACAGGGGGTGGCTTATCTATTTCATAAACATATAAACCACCTCAAGTTAGTGTCTAATGTGGAAAATTATCATTTTCACGCGTTCAGTCATTTTCGTTTATTTACGAAGCTCTTCATCTAGAGAAAAAAATATTTGCAGTGGGATTCCTAAGAGACAAGTCAGTTGAAAAATCTCTCAGTAATTAAATGAACTTGTCATATCCGCTTTCTGTTTAGAAAACAACTCATTTAGTCAATCAACTTACAAATTAGGAATCAAGATGTTTCTTCAGGGATTTGTTAACGTTTAAGGAAATGGTACGGGAATCTGTCTGAAGATCATGATAGACCTTAATTCATCGCATGAGAAATCAGTTGTTTGAAACATTTAATTTATATTTGCTTTTCCTTTGTTCGTTCTATCCTGGCCAATTGAACAAAATAGAGATTGTTTTTTTCTGCAGGTCCAACACGTGTAACTATAGGCAGCAATTTCTAAAGATTATTGACCAAACCGCAACTCGTTAAGCTGGCTATTTGTGTATGATACAGACAACTTTGTAGCTATTTAGTCGAATACTGAAACGTTGCAATTGGTCAATAGAGGCTGATTGCTATCATTGCGTATTAGACTTTGCGCCATTAAGGAACCCATAAGGCGAAGAATTTGAATAACAATGCGGCGGTATGGCAGAATGGATCGCCTCGAGTGTTGTTTACATTGGCCAATTCTCAATTTTTTCTCAGTGAATAATAAAAGCGCTTTGTGTGGCTGTACATCTATCGGTGCCGTCATTGTGTAATGAAGCAAGTGTTGAGTAATTATTTGAAACAGCGACATCAACAAAACCATTTATTTTGTAAACATACAAACACTTATCGCAACACGATAAAAACGCATCCAGTATTGACTTAAGAGCCGTGGTTTGGCGCGAATTGCTTATTTATAAACACCGGCCCCCTCAAAAACCACATTGAACAGTTTGACTGGAGGCTATGGATCCCTCTGTTCTCGCCGCCATGAATCCCTTCGTAGGTCAACAAACACTTAAAGGCGCCACCCCTGACACTTGGAAAATGGGATAATAGATAGAGGCATATGCGATAATCGGGTCTTGTTTAACACAAGTTAAGTGCAAGCTATTTTCATAAAGTGCTGCAACGGATATACAAGTCATTAACATGGAAAAGTATAAAGTTCTTAACATCCCACACATCATATACCTTAAGGCTCCAGTCCCCAGTTGTTCGAAGAGTGGATAGCGCTATCCACTGGGTAGCTCAATTGGTTTTGCTCGTGTTTATCCGCTGGATAGTGATTTAGCCGGTGGATAGCGTTATCCACCTTTTGAAAAACCGAGGCCAGAGGAACAAGAAACTCCTATAAAATAGTGAAGCCATCTGTAATGAAAAAACGAATTATATTCACTTCATGAGCCAAATGACTCAGCTTGACGTGAAATAATAACACATGGGTGAAAATGCGAATATGCGAATTACAGAAAATGGCTATAAACCGCGTCATGCAAAACGCGATGGTGAAACCCGCCGAGTTTCGATCTCGTAATCCGACTTTACGTTTCGCTGTCTACAATAAAACTTGTAAGAGAAGATTACCTTTTCTATCAATTAAAATTATAAAGGAAATCGTCTTGACCTTTAGCTATGTCAATTCACTTCACTGATAAATTGATTTAGTTTTCCACTCGTTTAAAGCATTTCATAATCGCTTGCCCTTGTACACACAAATGTCCTACTTGAATTTCTATCTTGAAATCGGGACGGTTTATAAAGAAATATTAGACCTATTTTCTTCCACTACAATGGACGAGTTTTTTTTATTGTACAATGCGCTACAGTTGCAGAGTTCTCTACTCTTGCTTCTGTATTTCCGGTTGTTAACCTGAAATTTTGTTTCGTTTGATTGTTGTTTGCCACACTCGCCCGTGACATCTTAAGTACTTCGATGTATCCTTAAAGAAATGGTCGTTCTTCATGAAGCGTCTTAGTATTCGTCGTTTCAGCTAAGTGTAGCCGTTGTTTACGGTTTGCGCAGCTAATATGAAATATTTACAAGATTATGTCTGCGAATAGTAAATATTTAGCAAGTGAACTTGTTTCAAGTATAACTAATTCCGACAGCATTGTCCAACTTTGAGACAGGTGATCTATACAAGTAAGGATGAAACGTGGATGATTGGAAATGTGTGCCATAATTTCTGAAGGACGGGTTGTCTTGCCAGAAGAGTCCATACGGCGGTGGAGGTGTGGAGAAGCCATGAAAATGGCTGAGGGGATATCGAGTGTTATCTTCTGCACATGCCAGGTATTCGTATCTCGAAGGGCTGACTCCAAAAGGGCGAGGGAATGCTTCGCTTGGAGGATGCGGCTTAGGTACGTCTAAATTGGTGCTAGGCTTGCGATGATATGGGTAAAAGCTCGCTGATAACGGTAATCCAAGTAGACTTCCTTCAGCTGAGCATGCTATGGGATGCCCGCATCTTGATCGACGTGGTTTCCTCGGTCTTCGAAAGTTCCCTTTGGAAAATTCTGGCAAATCTTTGGGATGTATCATCCAGTAATGCCCTTTGCCATTCTCTGCCCTGCTCGCTTTCACGAAACAGTCGTTGCTGGAGAGATTGTGTCTCACACTGTTCCTCCAGCCAGGACCTTTCTCCTTGTCGAAATGAGGAAAGGTGTTTGCAATATATTTATAGATGGAACTCAGAGTCATCCTTTTGGATGGCACACTCAGGATTCCTTGTGCTATAACCGCCACAAAGGTCTCTGTCAGATTCCGAGAATCCTTATTTCCTCCTTCATCGTCCACCTCATCTTCTTTCACACTTCTTCTAATACTTCGTACCTCTCCATTGTCATCCGTTTCCTCCTTGAAGGTTTCCACTTTCGCTTTGTCTTTCGGCAGAGTCCTTTTCAAAACCTTTGCCTGCGTTTCCCGTAGATACCGCGATAACTGGCCATTGAAGCCCCTGTCATCATCATCACCGTGTGTAAACCTGAATGCACCCTTTTCGAGTATCTTGTCTTCCAGGCAACTTGAGCGCATACCGTACATAGCGAAAATGGTTAAAATCACGCTCGCGTCAGCTGGTGAACCTCACATATATCGAACTAGTTATTCGTGCGATTGTTGTCATCTGATTATTTTATGTGTGTATGCCCAGGGCTATATGGAGCGACGTCCTTTTTTGTCGGACTAAACCGCATGCAATGACCGTCCCAGCAGGGGGCTTTCAAACACCAAATGGACAGATGCGCCCTTAACTTGCAGATGAATCATCCGACTTAAAATTTAAGATTGTACCTTGCACCAGTTTAAGTCAGTGGACAAGATCAGCACCCCGAGCGGATCGATCCAGAGACAACTGAGCTTCTTGTCTCCTCTGGAAAAGTACTCTCCTTTGCGTTGAATCGAATTAATTCAAGCCATAAGTGAACCCAAGCGGAGGGTTATTGAGGAGTGTTTATAATACCTTGACAGCTGAGTCTTACGTCACAGCTGATGCATCGGGGGCCATTCAGTGCGCAACTGAGCATGGGAAATTACACGAGAAAAATAGCTCAAAGTAAAGTGTTTCAATAAGTGTTAAGTAATTAGAAATGTCAGAGATTGGGTTTTTTCGTCGCAAGAGAGTGCCTTTTTTGCGTGATGACAGTTTGTGGTGCCTAGTGAAAAGGAAGTAAGATGGTGTCATCGTGATAACTTCCTTACGAAGGTTCTCGTTTTGTAAAAATCGCGTTTGAAGTTGACTGATCTCTGCTTCTCTGTTGATATTTCCCCCATTGAAACTCTGAGACACCTTGGGATATATGGAGTAATTTGATCGCGAAATGGTATTTTTGGGTGGGACAGTGGGAGTTGGTTCAGGAACTGGGCCAGGCATTGGCGATAAACGTGAATCTTCGTATTCGTTTCCAGGTTATCTCGTTTAATTCGGAAGCAACTATGTTGGACCTAAACATGTTAAATCTTTGCGTTGTCTTGTATTACAAAACGCAAAATCGACGAAGATGTTTTGAATTTCTTTAAGTCTAAATACAAAATAGTAAAGTTGACTTGGCTGCTTCAACTCTTCAGATATAGTAGTTCTCGCAAATTGTTATGCTTCAAAAGACTCGAAATGTATTAAAGCTGGTCAAGCTTCGATTTTAAGAGACAAGCGAAAGTTAAGAGTATATAGAGTGTTTTCGTTGCGTTATTGTGTTGAGGACAATATTTAACAGAGACCTCAGTTTAAAGAATTGTTTTCTTTATTTCCTATATTTTATTAATTGTTATGTTTCAATGAACACCAATGCACTGTTGAGCTATAAATAAAGTTCTTGAAAAATTTCCCACGAGAATGTGAACTAAACCATGGAATTAATAAAGTTGTGAACAGTTGGTTTCAGCGCAAATGTCCTTGTCTTGCTTATACAAGACTCAGGCGGTTAAACGCAGTGGAAGCAATTAGAAATATTGAATAAAACGTCTCGTTGTGTAATACCCGATTTAAAAGCCTGTTTCTAATCCAGTTTAAGAAGTTAGGGGAGGGGGGGGGGGGGGGGGGCGGATGCACTATTGAAGCGTGGGTTGGGAAGTTGATTAGAACCTTTATGATGGTTGAATGCTCAATCTGTGACTGCGGACGTGTTTTCAGACTTTAAAATAGGTTAAAAGGAGTTATAGTGCTTGGAATTTACATCAGTTTATTTTAGTCCTTTAGTCCTTAGCTCCTCAATTCTCAATTAATCTGGCAAATGCTTTTCACAACGTCGGAATCATTCCGTGGCTTTTTATCAACGCATGTCTTAGCCATTGCAGGGATCGGTTGTTGTCTGATAGGGCAAGTGTTTTTGCGTCCCTGCATGTTTTTTGAGTAAAATAATATAGCTTGGCTTCCTTTACTTTCTTAAGGTAGATATTAAGGGACAGCAAGGTAGAAATTTTCAAGTCTCAAAGAAAATACAAAGGGAAATTAAAATCTGAAAACAGTTCGACGATCACATGTCAAATAAACAGGGACTGGTGTCGAGTGAATCTAGCGGTCTGTTTTAAAATTTCAATGTTTTGCTTTGGTAATTATAAGTAGTGAACAGCTTAAGCAGTAACTATATTTATTGATGGTACAGCGATGTAGAATATCTGAAATAGTTAAGCGAATGGTTTATGGTCATAGCAAATGGATGCCCCACCCTTCCCTTCACGTCTGCAAGCAAATGCCTCATCCTCCCTTCCCCATCTGTGTTTACTTATTCCCTCGTCTTTCTATCCGAGTCATGCAAGTATCTAAATAATTCCAAAGTCCGCATATACATCCTACTCGGGAAGGCTTAGACAACAAAGAAATTAAAACAATTAATATCATGAATGGAGAATGCGACACCGATAGTTTCTAGTTTTCCTATTTTTTAGAAGAAGACATCTATTATCCCAATCTCTCTGTAAAAGATGCAACTCAACAATATGAAGTTTCTGAGCTACCGTTTGCACTGATCATAGTTCACACCTTATGTAATTAATTACCCATTAACACGATTAACACACGTTGTTAAAATAGTAAAAGGTAAAAACTGTTAAAATGTTTGACTAAACGTTTTCGATCTTGCGATCATCTTCAGAGTGACTAAATTGCATAAACCAGCTGTTTTATATTTGTGGTTACGTAATACCTGTTCCCATGGGGTATAGAGTAAGGTGGAATGACTGGACTTGTTTATTTAGGACTGGTTTGAAGCGTGCGATGTAAAATGCCTCTTTTATTTTTCTCTTTGTCCATGAGTGAGCCGAAGTCAAAATGTCCCATGTGAATTTGTGTTCGGGGTGTTTCTTTAGGTGTTTGGCCGGTTCCGATTGTTTGTTTATATCGGAATGTTCGTTGACACGTACTTCCAGATTGCGTGCCGTTTCACCAATGTAAGCTTGATTACAAGTACACGTGCCTATGTACATTACGTGTGATGGATGAATGTTTTTGTCTTTGAGTTTGAAGAGAGTTTCGATCTTGCGTGTTTGCCACAAAATATGGAGGTTAAGTGTCCATTTGGTGTATTTGTTGAGTTTTGTCATGAATTTCTTACTTTCAAATTCATTTCTCCCACAAAATGGTAATTGAATGCCGATTTTTGCTCTTTCATCAAACCAGTGAACAGGGATAATCATCTCATCATCTCTTGCCGTTGGGTTTTCAAAATCGTTAATAACCTCATTAACGAATTTGGCGGGATATCCAGATCGGGTGAAAGATTGTTTGATAGCTTGTACTTCTTCTTGCCAATTGGTGGCAATTCGTTTTGCCCTGTGGAGTGCACCTAGGATAGTGTTGCGATTCCATTTATGTGGGATGGCCGATTTCCAGTGTACTTGTAGTTTCCCTGGTTTTTGGTGGACTTTAGTAATAAAAATTTCCCTCTTGATGGGTAAAGGCGGTGTCCAGGAAGTGATCCGGGTTTTCTTCTACTGTAAAATTGATGTTTGGATGGTAACTGTTGAGATTTTCAAGAAGAATGTCCGGGGCATTGGCTTTCCTTTTTGTGCAACAGTCGTCTAGTACATATCTGTTGTAGAAAGGAAGGTTTAAAGGTGTTACAACATCGGCTTCCAATTTGCACATGAAGATGTTTGCCAATGTGGGTGAAAGAGGGTTTCCCATGCTGCAGCCGTCTACTTGTTTGTACAGTTTCCCGTTGAAGGTGAAAGTGATGCCTTTTTGACTCTTTCTAGAAGCCTTTTGAAAATTGGCCTTGGTGCGATCTGGGGCAGTTTCTGTTGGTTGTAAATTTGATCGATGATATGGTTGATGGTTTCTTCCAACATAACTTAGGCCCATCATCAGCACCTGTGGAACACAGAAAAGTAGTCCTCAGTAGCTTTTTCATGAATCGATCTTTCATGAGAATTTCACATACAGACTTTAAACTATGATGAACTCTTTTTGCGCAGCATGAGATAAAGCATAGCAAAGAAATTCATTTTACTGAAGCTCCTAAATTTACATTGTTCCGAAATTATAAAAAAAAAGCATGCTTTTTGGGCCCTGACTAAAATATCAGTGTTGGACGATCCAACACGATGAGAAGTTGGGAGAAGTCAAACGGTATCCAACATTCATTTGATCAAACACGAAAACACTTAACGTTATAGGAAAGACTGTATACACCAGGGCCCGGTTCCTTTAAAGCCGATTAACTTAATCCAGGATTAGCGTAAACTTTTGTTTCACGTTTTCAACTTTTTGGTGAAAGTTTCTTTTGCTTATTTTTGTTTTTCAAGATTGACGTCTTCTCGTGTAAACTTCTGCCGAAAATCTGCGTAGAACAGCATTTGGGACAAGAGAAATAAACTGCTTGGTTAATTTTTAATCTTCGATTAGCGTTAATCGGCTTTTGAGGAACTGGGCCCAGGTTGCATCATGTGTGAAGCCTTACAGCATGATGGCGACAACAGAGTATTACTCTAAGCGCTCTTTGGCTCTATGCATGAATTACGTAACCAACACGTTTCTATTGATTAGTTCCTCAGTACAGAATAAACAACTATTGTGTTTTTTGCACGGTTTTTGCACGGCCAAAAAAGAGAAGAAAAAACCTACAACAAAGAAATTTGTTGGGTTTCATAACCATTCCCCTCTATTAACTATGCTTTGGTTTTGCATTACTTCAACCAGTGATTGGTTCAAAGTTCTCGCGCTAGTTTTACAACCACTCAGAAGTGAAATCAAAACCGTGGCTCGCACGTGCACATTTTCCCGCGCTTTGCGTCGGCTACGTGCAATTACTTCGAGGTGTGATTAGTTTACTGGATCATCTCCGTCCTTTTTGATTGGCCAAAGTAGTTAGTTTGGTTTTGGTTTTAGAACACTCGATTGAAACTCGCTCTAAACAATGGTTGTGAGGTGGGTCCGATCCTACGGTTTATCGTTCTTATCCGACTGAAGACTGGAGAGTCTAACCATTTGCGGATGAAATGACAACGACAGCACTTTCTCCTCAATTACTTTAAGACCCTGTGGTTGGTCTAGCCTGGAATTTGAACCCATGACCTCCCGCAAACGACCCTTTATCTCCGGGTCGAGAATTACAAATTCTTTTGCTCAGGAATAGGACATTTGCATGATGACGCCATTTGACTACAAGTACCATGCAGAATCCTATAGGTTTTGCTTTTCTCGTACTAGTTAGAGCTATTGTTATTTTTACCCCAGTGGGAATACAAAATTTAAATAGGAAAAGAAAAGCAAACTGAATTCTGGTAGTTGTAGTCAAATGACGCTATCATGAAAGTTGCTCATTGTGTGCTTTTGCCGTACGTTTAGTGTGCATTACGGAAAAATTCAATGTTATTTTGATCGTTTAAAGTTACTGGCAAAATTGTGTTATTGGAGCTCTTGAGGGTTCGCTTTTGTAATGATCAATCGTATTGCCTGCATCTTTGGACGTCATCGCAGTCTGATAACAGGTGATATAGTCTTGATTGAGGTGACATGGCCTTTTTAGAGAATCGGAAGGAAAATATGGTAGTTCAGGAAAAGGCCGCCACTTATCGATATTTCTATTACATGTCATTTTGTACAGCAAACATGTGGTTAATTGCAACGGAGCAACTTTTTATTGCCCGGACATGAACTGACAGCGACTAATGATAAATGTAACAGGATATATTACCGTTTTGTTACAACCCTTTTCTCGTTTTTTTGAACAACTTTAAAATATGCCTCAACACAAATAAAAGAGTTTTGGCTTCGAAGATTAAACGTTGTGATCTCAGATTTGCCGCAAGTAGGATGAACTCTGGGCATTGCCAGACAGCTTTCTTTAACAAAGGAAGCATTTCGTACATAATGTAAGAATTGCTTCCAATTCTTGTTTGATTTGCTATCAAGCCAAATATTGTAATTGAAACATTTTAAGTCGAAACGATTGTACTTTTAGCAATTTATTTTGTGCTACTATTGTTTCGAGCTCTACCTTCGTTTATATTAAGTTTATTGTTGAAATTGCAGTTTTTAAAGCCGGAAAACTGCAATTCCATTTTTTAGTTTTGTTTACATAGATTTTTTAAAATTACGACGTAACTCTAGACTGTTCTGTTCTTCGAGTAGATGAAAGGTGCAGTTTGACTCTGCAACATGCAGTCATTAAAGACAACAAAAGGAAATTCAATGTAAGACTTATCACCATGGGCTTCCTTCATCGCTCGTTGTGCAGCATAGGGAAGCTCCAAACGTTCTCCATTCTGCTCTTTGCAGCCTATGTAATTTGTCCCCAACTCCTTACACCAAACCGGTTTCGCTTCTTCTCTAACATCCTCCGGAAAGTATCCTTTGGTCTTCGCCTCTGTCTCCTCGGTGGTGTCCACGAGAGAGCTTTTCTAGTGTCAACTGTGCTGTCTTTCCTGAAGAATCAAGTTGTCCAATCCACTCTCATCCTCTGCATTTCATAAGGCCCTTGGCTGCTGGAATTGCACTTAACTTGTGGAGGTGCACACTTGATATAAGCCTCAGCCAAAATCCTCAAACATCTGTTGTGAGATGCAATTTTCCTGTTTCCATCCATCTTGTTTACTTTCAATCACTCTGGTATATTTATCAAAATAAGTAGCACATTGCTTTTCTAGATCTTCAGTGTGATGTTTCTGCTGTATTGAGTCGCAGGTACAAGGAATTCAGTTTTGGCAATTTTTTTGTTATTCGCGGTTATTAGAGGGCCTTGTCAACTTTTTACCTTTTATAGGAGAATAGTAAAACTGGAACAGCTATAATTCACCCAAATTGAGGAGGAAAGATGTTATAACACTTGTACAACCTTATGTTATGGCAATCTTAAAGGTAATCTGCTTTTGTTAAAAAAATAAAATGGTACTCGCCTAAATAAGTTGAAAAAATGCGACCTAGATGAAGTTAATCTACGAATTCTTATATAAGAGGTAATATACATATCGACCTGAGACGGGATTAAAACACATTAACTTTTTCGATAACGTATCATCGAAATGCAAATTGCATTGACCGGTTGAGTGGGTCATTTGCGATTCTCGTTTAGGAGTTCCGGTCACCAGGCAAAAAGAGTTCCCGAGGCTTCCTTCCTGTTCGCCTCAATTTCCGTTTAATTACATGGTCTTACAGTAGTGACACCTTAATTTAAGAGAGTTTTACGTTTTATTCTCCATCAGCGCTGGTTTACGTTACAAAGTTCTTCGATGTTCGCTTTTTTATTTTTCTCGCTCGCTAGCTGTAGAAGGGATCGAAAGCTCTACGTCAAGATGAGTTATAAGGCGGTTAACAGCATATTTCTTGCAATTAATTATCATAATGTAGCTTTTCAGATTTCGAGCAGGTATTTAGCGAGTGGTTTCTATGACCGCCCCGGTCAAAGATTTCCCGGGCAGGGAGTTGGAGCGCATTCCATCCATTGCAATTATAAAGATCAGGAACGTGCAGTTTCCAAAATTCAGTAAACTTGGAGAGGGCCTTGTCGAAAGTATTATATTCTGATACATTAAAGAATGATTTACCCAAACTACGACCAGAAACCCATAAGGGTTGAAACGTGTAACATGCGTTCACAGCTTCCGAATATTCAGTGCTAAGTACCATATTTGGAAACCCCTCGCTCCAGTTAATTTCACGCGAAAACATTGGTGGTGTTGCGTCACGGTGTTCTTGCGAACTGATTGGTTGAATGTTTCTCTCTTGTTGTTCCAAATATGGTACTTAGCAAATTGAATGTTCAGAAGCTTGTTTCCCAGCACACGAGGGGTCGTTACACGTTTCAACCCTTATAGGTTTCTGCTACGACCTAAAGCAACCTTGTTTAGTTGGCTTAAAGTGGGCGCGGGCTGAGTTCATATAGTAAAGTGATTTATAAAAGATAACGTTTCAACCCACAACTTTCCGATTTCTAGCTTTATGGCTGCCAGTACTACCAAGCTACGAAAGACTTGGTAGAAATGGTTCGATGAACATGATACATTTATTATATATTTCTTTCTGTTCTTGAGACGATGTGGTCTAGTCGTTAAGACATCATGTAGTATTTGCAAGCGATCGCGTTCGGTTCATCTCCCGTGCTGAACTACGTTAGTTCCCAATTCAAGGAAGCCACTCTTTGTAAATAGCCAAGTGACTGCCCCTTGAAGGTTGGGGTTTTCAGCTCATTATGTTTCACATATCATTTCTTCCATTTTCATCGCTGGAGCAGCAGAATGAGTGTATCTGTACCCCGAATGCGCTGTGCTTATTCGACATATTCAAAAATCTTTCCAACCGTCGCTGATCTCTTAGAGTTACATTCAAATGAAGCCCTGAAAAATTCATCTTCAATGTTCTATGTACCTGTGTGGTTAGAATTTCGAAAAGTTCTTATCCTGTTCAGCCATTTTTAGGGTCTGTCTGGCCAGCCTAAATTATCTGACGCAACGCGGGTCAGTCATATTCTCTAAATTTTGTATCAATAAAGTAAATGTTCTTGTTGTTAAACTCCAGGAGTACATGGGGCTGACCTTTTAAGTTTCAGTGGAGCGCTTCATCTCCCACGTTTTTGTTGATTTTAAGTATAATAATTTCCGGTCCCCAAACATGCGGAAGTCGATTAAGTTGTAACATATTTGTTCTGCAGAAAAAAAAAACAGTCTGGTTAGTATGTACTCTTTCCCTCTCAGAATTTTTACTATTGTTTCATATTCAGTGCAGCGATATATTTGGTATATTTGTTTTGTTTCCCCACGGCATTTTCTGTCCCACGTTTAACTGAAGTATATCTACTTGCAATTGACAACGCAAATGCTGTGGGCACATGGAAATCTGCCGAAAGAAAAAGGGCGCGTTCGATCGACCGCGTTCTGGATTAGGAGTACATGAAATAGAAGTTAGAAATCCTTCGCTTTTACGGAGATTCACATTGAAATATTCAAACACCCGCCAAATGCTATTCCAAATTAAACGTATCTTTTTTGTCCTTTTTGCTTCAAAACGCCAAACATACAGTTTTAAATTATCACTCCACGTATTATTCCGGAATAGGGTCAATCGAACGCATGCTTGTAGTACCTTCGAAAAACCAGAGTGCAATTTGCAAGCTTGTTTGTTTGGGGTCATTTTAATCTGCGAGACCCGTTTTCTTTTTCTTTTCTTTTTCTCTTCTTTTTCCCTCCTTTTTACCCTTATATTTATGGCTAAGAACAGTATTTGTGCTGCAGTATTCTTGCTAAGATAGTGGAAATTTCCCGAAATGGTTGCGCAAAACGTGATCACACTAGCTTACCACCAAGATGGCAGCGGTCTAGCGGTGCATGAGGGTGAACAAAAAGTAAGCTCTCTAATATTTTTTTCTAGTGTTAATATGTCAGCTCAGTTGAAATAAATGTGTTTACTAACCAAAGTGCAACAAAAGTTTACTTGTCACTGCCCGAGTGAGTTATATAAGGAACGACGTTTTCCTTAAACTGGACTGAGAAAATTATTCTGAAACTGGTTTGAATTCATTTCCCGTCTCTTGGATACAATTATCGGGATTATTCACAAATAAGTTGGAAAAAAGGAGAATTTCGTACCTTAAAGACCATCGTTTGCAAGATGCAAAGGCGCCGGAATTCCATGCATCATTGCTATTCGCTATTATCGGCACTTCCCTGGTTCGAAAGCCGGCCCCATCGTATTGCAACACAAGAAACGTGAGCTACAACTCCTTTTCACTGATAATTGGGTTTCAAGATAATATTGTTTTACACACTCTCTTTGAGGAGCTGAAAATTTCTTTGAAAAAATGGCTTTCTTGTGCACCATACATTGTGAAACCAAACTGGTATTTGCCTAATATATCGAGAGACATTTTGCAGGTAGCATAAGAATATATGTAGAGATCACACTTCTATGTGATTATTGGTTAAAAGACTCATGGAGCCTCGTGGCCCAAACTGGCTCGCTTGCGGTTTTAAGTTATTGTTAGAAATTGAATATCACTCATTAACGTAGCAGTTTTCGAGTAGCTTCTCATCCAAAATAAAAGTCCTTCTTGTTTTGTTATTGAAAGCATTTTTGCGTAATATATTTTTATTCGATACAAAAGCTCCAACTGAATCCGTTATTAAGATAATGGCTCGATCCACCCCGACTGTGAAAAAAAAAACCGGCTCCAGATCACCGCGTGTTAAATTTACAAGCACCTGTTTTGGAAATCTTGGAGAACTACACTCCACTTGTAACTGATTCACTTGTATCCACGGACGCGAAAAGTCTAAAGAGTGTTTGCCGTTTGAAAATATGTTGACGCCGTAATATACCGCAAGTGAAAAACAACCAACGTTGAAACTCACTGACGAGTTGGCGTTTAAAACTAAATGAACCACGAATTCAGTATCTGAGAATCGAAGAAGATTGAGTTCTTCTACGCGAAGGACCGCACGTATTTTGGAAAAGTATTTGAGTAGGCTGAGACACGCCCTGAACTTCGGCTGAAAATCGAGAATACTCAGCTCTTGCTTGGTTTAAACGTTCGGAATTCGTATAAGTTCATCTTCCATAAATAAATTTGTCATTTTCAAAGTTTTTCAACTTCATTTTGTACCTAAACTTACTTATACATCTTTGGACAGCTTTTAGTACAATTCAAAGATGTGCAGTGATTGTGTTTTTGTGACACCATTTATTGCGTTGTAAGTTTATCCAAGACTTTCTCTGGCTGTAAACAAGCTATAAACATCCGTGTTGTTTGTTAAAACGATCTAAATTTCCGCATAGAACTTTCAGCATAGATAGGCATGGTAGGTCCCGACAATTTCATCTTATTCAACATACAGGGAAAAAAACGCTGCTGTTAAGGTATTATCTTAACATATCGTGTATATTTGCTGTTTTCAAGTTCCTTCTGCAAAAACGCTTCCCGCATGTTCGGTTTTCTTCCAATTAAGTTGTCTCCAGCAATGGCGGTCATTCAAATTTCAAATCTTTTCCGTCTTCTTCCTTTGCACAATACATCGCCATAAAATAATGAATCTTTATTTTCCTTTCTCTTTCTTCACAAAAAGGTCTCTTTGCTCCTTCGACGACTGGCACATGTTTGTCCAAGAGTACCAGACCTGCACAAGTTAAAATATCTTTTTTTGACCGTCCTTAATTTTTAAATTTGCATTTTTTCACTCATTTTTCATGATATGTCATAGATCAACTGTGGTGTTTTTGACTTAAGCATTTTTGAAACACAAAGACTTATTTCAAGATATTGTTCGTTCAAAAACAAGCCACTGGTTGCCATCACTGTTATGTTAAAATCTCAATACCAAAATTCTTTCCTCGAAGTTAGATTCAGATTAGAGCCCTCTCACATTAGTGCCATTCATTCTCACTAATGGACATCGTAGAGAACTAACTTTAAAGTGAATCATCGGGTTGCGATCTTAAGGTTCATCAGTCCTTCATCTCGTACAAATACTTTACACATGTCAGATGTACACTACTAGGGCCCTTAAATTTTTAATTTCTCTAGAACATTTCTTCCTGCATAAAATTGAAGTGTTTAGAGAGAAATCTTTCACAACTGGAAATCGTAGCGTTGTTTTTTTTTTTTTTTTTTTTTTATGAAACTCGTAGCGTTGTTGCTACAAAGTTTTCGACTCGATTATCGCTGTATTTTTGTGGAAAATTGCAACCACAGACATCTCGCATGCACATCGTTAGACAAAAGGAATAAGATGGAGCACATTTGTTCACAAAGGAAAAAGAAACAAACCAAATTTTATTGAACAATAACGATTTTAATTTGCCAGTATTGACAAGCTTGCGGGGTTGCTAACGCAGGACGTGAGGTGACCAATGAGAGAATTTAGCGCCGGTAAACATTTAATAAGCGTTGCCTAGTTAGAAGTGACAATGGCCCAAAATTCGCGCTGCCGAATTAACTAACTTTGCGTTTCTTCATGTGTTCATATATACATGAGACACAAACGTTGTAGAGTAACAACAAAGATATTGACCTACAACAGAAAAAAGGCTGCCTGAGAAAGAATTAAAGCAACTTTGTTTTGATGGCGGTTGTTCGAACAACATTTTCGTGTTGTGAAAACTGTCATAAGTCACGAAGCATCCGTCGACCATCTTTTTACGACGTATTCCGAGTTGTAAACAAGGATTTGATAACCCCTACTTAGCTTTGAATTATGAGTAACGGTCATAGAGGTATCTTTGAAACACCATACGCAAGTTAAGAAATAAACAGTTTGTCTTGCATGGAAGATGAACTTTCCTAGGGTTTTTAGAGCGTTTGACTGCTGGGACTAACCATAATGCCTAGGCTTTCTTTCGGGGCTTGTAATTAGCCTGCATGCGAAGAAACGAGTTTAATTAACCACATCGGCAATTACGAGAATTACCCCGCCTGTAGCTCGAAGTGATACTATGAAAAACTCAATTATGTTATTCAAGTGAGAGACAGTTTTACTCTCCATTTTTTGTTTTATAATTCTCATCCTGCGATTTTCCGTTACATGTTTAACTGCTTTTTCATCTCGCTATAGATTTGTTAGTGAAAATCTGACCGTGCTCGTTATTAAACTAAACAAGGACTAGGTGACACACAGATAAAACGTATAAACTCCGTTTTGTCGGACGTAAAATCACCTGCCTTTAACTTGGCGAACACTGGCGGTTTCTCCTCGTTAATTTGGACGTCCTTGAAAATCGTAACACTTGAATTGGTAGGTATTTGTTACAGTTTGCACAAGAAACGGCCTTCGCTTCCTTAAGCGGTGTTTTATCGCTTAAAACGGGAGATATTGAGCTGTTATTTCGTAATGCTGCTAAGGTGCGTATTGGTAATATGCAACAAAAGTAATTAAATAAAGGAATTACCCTTATGCTTATTAGAATACATAGATAGTCGTCTTTGATTTGATGGCCAGTATTCTGCCAGAGGCAAGAGTGGGAACTTTAATTAATGAACCAAATATCAAAATTGTAGCAAAACAAATTAAAATGAGAGGGGTATTGATGAAGTTGCTATGTGGTTTCCAAAACAAATGGGTTTCAGCCTTGCAACGCAACGTCGCAAGTACGCCGCGCTTGGCTTATAAATTTTGCCAAGTTCAGGTGGCCGGTTGTTCTGTCCTTGTTTCGGTAATGGAAAACTGCGCGTTTAGCATAGGCCTTTTTAGAATTGTGTTTACGTTACGTTTATTGTTATGTTCGACACCGTCACCGGAGCTTCCTGCTCAGCATAACTGCCGAGTTGCCATAGTTTGGTGAAATTTAGCTGCCCCCTCGGGCGGCGCGGCGGTGTACCCATAGAGTTTAATAGTTCGAGTAGTCATTGCATATAAAGATCTAATCTTCACAGCTGCCAGACTCACTATCCATTTGCAACACCAAGAGTTCAACACACAGCTTCCTGCTGCGCCTCAAAAGCTAAACAGGACTCTGTCATTGTTAGTCGAGATGGACAACCATTCAGGAACTGAGCAAGTACCTTCTGCATCCACGAATCAGTTCTCATGATTGTAGCGATGTGCATGAGAGGGATTTCAAAACGCGTATTCAGAGAAACCTGCTGGTAGAGGACGAAGAAAGAGGAGCTGCCTTTGGTTTCGGAGCCGGGCAGAATCGAAGAGGTGTTGGCGAGGGAGCAAGATAACGTGAATGAGGTTGATGGAACAGAATCCCAAAGAAAGAAGAAAGTGATAGCGACGAAAGCCAAAGGACGATGAAGAGAAAGTCACTGATGACAGACAATGCGAAGAATGTCCAAACAAGACGATCGCAACTCGGAAACTTTCGTCGCAGTGATTGCGCAAGCGATCCTAAGCGTGCCGACCGAAGCGCATGACTTTGAGTTCGATTTATAGATTTTCATTGCGCGAAACTATCCTCACTTCGACAAGGAAAAGGGACCAGGTTGAAGAAATAGCGGGCGACACAATCTCGTTCCAGCAACGACTGCTTTGTGTAAAGGCCAGGCAAGAGCGGAGAAGATTGGCAAAGGGACACTGACTGGAGGATACATCCTAAAGATTTGCCAGAATTTATCAAGGGAAACTTCCGAAGACGAAGAAAACCTCGTCGGCCAAAATGCAGTCATTCCATTGATTGTTTAGGGAAAAAGCCCATTCTTGTACCATTCGTTTTCTTCTGGCTTCTCGAAATTCCCGTAACACGGGGCACCTGAGGATCGGCAGCGGCTGGTGACATTCCAACTGGGTTACCCGTTCCTCTGCCTTCTGGCAGTACAGCAGAGCGCAAGTTCGCCGCCTTTCGTCCGCGGCTGGGTCTTCTACACGGTTTTGAGGATACCAGAAGTCTGAGCTCTGTATCTCACGCTTTTACATACC
>NC_090875.1:27975252-27990252 GCF_036669935.1 Montipora foliosa
ACGATTAAACACACGTTGTTAAAATAGTTAAAAAGGTTTTAAAAACTGTTAAAATGTTTGACTAACGTTTTCGATCTTGCGATCATCTTCAGAGTGGACTAAATTGCATAAACCAGCTGTTTAATTTGTGGTTACGTAATACCTGTTCCCATGGGGTATAGAGTAAGGTGCGAATGCCTGGACTTGTTTATTTAGGACTGGTTTGAAGCGTGCGATGTAAAAATGCTCTTTTATTTTTCTCTTTGTCCATGAGTGAGCCGAAGTCAAAATGTCCCATGTGAATTTGTGTTCGGGGTGTGTTCTTTAGGTGTTTGGCCGGTTCCGATTGTTTGTTTATATCGGAATGTTCGTTGACACGTACTTCCAGATTGCGTGCCGTTTCACCAATGTAAGCTTGATTACAAGTACACGTGCCTATGTACATTACGTGTGATGGATGAATGTTTTTGTCTTTGAGTTTGAAGAGAGTTTCGATCTTGCGTGTTTGCCACAAAATATGGAGGTTAAGTGTCCATTTGGTGTATTTGTTGAGTTTTGTCATGAATTTCTTACTTTCAAATTCATTTCTCCCACAAAATGGTAATTGAATGCCGATTTTTGCTCTTTCATCAAACAGTGAACAGGGATAATCATCTCATCATCTCTTGCCGTTGGGTTTTCAAAATCGTTAATAACCTCATTAACGAATTTTGGCGGGATATCCAGATCGGGTGAAAGATTGTTTGATAGCTTGTATCTTCTTGCCAATTGGTGGCAATTCGTTTTGCCCTGTGGAGTGCACCTAGGATAGTGTTGCGATTCCATTTATGTGGGGATGGCCGATTTCCAGTGTACTTGTAGTTTCCCTGGTTTTTGGTGGACTTTAGTAATAAAATTTCCCTCTTGATGGGTAAAGGCGGTGTCCAGGAAGTGATCCGGGTTTTCTTCTACTGTAAAATTGATGTTTGATGGTAACTGTTGAGATTTTCAAGAAGAATGTCCGGGCATTGGCTTTCCTTTTTGTGCAACAGTCGTCTAGTACATATCTGTTGTAGAAAGGAAGGTTTTAAAGGTGTTACAACATCGGCTTCAATTTGCACATGAAGATGTTTGCCAATGTGGGTGAAAGAGGGTTTCCCATGCTGCAGCCGTCTACTTGTTTGTACAGTTTCCCGTTGAAGGTGAAAGTGATGCCTTTTTGACTCTTTCTAGAAGCCTTTTGAAAATTGGCCTTGGTGCGATCTGGGGCAGTTTCTGTTGGTTGTAAATTTGATCGATGATATGGTTGATGGTTCTTCCAACATAACTTAGGCCCATCATCAGCACCTGTGGAACACAGAAAAGTAGTCCTCAGTAGCTTTTTCATGAATCGATCTTTCATGAGAATTTCACATACAGACTTTAAACTATGATGAACTCTTTTTGCGCAGCATGAGATAAAGCATAGCAAAGAAATTCATTTTACTGAAGCTCCTAAATTTACATTGTTCCGAAATTATAAAAAAAAGCATGCTTTTTGGGCCCTGACTAAAATATCAGTGTTGGACGATCCAACACGATGAGAAGTTGGGAGAAGTCAAACGGTATCCAACATTCATTGATCAAACACGAAAACACTAAACGTTATAGGAAAGACTGTATACACCAGGGCCCGGTTCCATAAAAGCCGATTAACTTAAACCAGGATTATCGTACACTTTTGTTTCACGATTTCAACTTTTTTGTGAAAGTTTATTTTGCTAATTTTTGTTTTTCAAGATTGGACGTCTTCTCGTGTAAACTTCTGCCGAAAATCTGCGTAGATCAGCTTTTGGGACAAGAGTATTCAACTGCTTGGTTAATTTTTAATCTTCGATTAGCGTTAATCGGCTTTTGAGGAACTGGGCCCAGGTTGCATCATGTGTGAAGCCTTACAGCATGATGGCGACAACAGAGTATTACTCTAAGCGCTCTTTGGCTCTATGCATGAATTACGTAACCAACACGTTTCTATTGATTAGTTCCTCAGTACAGAATAAACAACTATTGTGTTTTTGCACGGTTTTTGCACGGCCAAAAAAGAGAAGAAAAAACCTACAACAAAGAAATTTGTTGGGTTTCATAACCATTCCCCTCTATTAACTATGCTTTGGTTTTGCATTACTTCAACCAGTGATTGGTTCAAAGTTCTCGCGCTAGTTTACAACCACTCAGAAGTGAAATCAAAACCGTGGCTCGCACGTGCACATTTTCCCGCGCTTTGCGTCGGCTACGTGCAATTACTTCGAGGTGTGATTAGTTTACTGGATCATCTCCGTCCTTTTTGATTGGCCAAAGTAGTTAGTTTGGTTTTGGTTTTAGAACACTCGATTGAAACTCGCTCTAAACAATGGTTGTGAGGTGGGTCCGATCCTACGGTTTATCGTTCTTATCCGACTGAAGACTGGAGAGTCTAACCATTTGCGGATGAAATGACAACGACAGCACTTTCTCCTCAATTACTTTAAGACCCTGTGGTTGGTCTAGCCTGGAATTTGAACCCATGACCTCCCGCAAACGACCCTTTATCTCCGGGTCGAGAATTACAAATTCTTTTGCTCAGGAATAGGACATTTGCATGATGACGCCATTTGACTACAAGTACCATGCAGAATCCTATAGGTTTTGCTTTTCTCGTACTAGTTAGAGCTATTGTTATTTTTACCCCAGTGGGAATACAAAATTTAAATAGGAAAAGAAAAGCAAACTGAATTCTGGTAGTTGTAGTCAAATGACGCTATCATGAAAGTTGCTCATTGTGTGCTTTTGCCGTACGTTTAGTGTGCATTACGGAAAAATTCAATGTTATTTTGATCGTTTAAAGTTACTGGCAAAATTGTGTTATTGGAGCTCTTGAGGGTTCGCTTTTGTAATGATCAATCGTATTGCCTGCATCTTTGGACGTCATCGCAGTCTGATAACAGGTGATATAGTCTTGATTGAGGTGACATGGCCTTTTTAGAGAATCGGAAGGAAAATATGGTAGTTCAGGAAAAGGCCGCCACTTATCGATATTTCTATTACATGTCATTTTGTACAGCAAACATGTGGTTAATTGCAACGGAGCAACTTTTTATTGCCCGGACATGAACTGACAGCGACTAATGATAAATGTAACAGGATATATTACCGTTTTGTTACAACCCTTTTCTCGTTTTTTTGAACAACTTTAAAATATGCCTCAACACAAATAAAAGAGTTTTGGCTTCGAAGATTAAACGTTGTGATCTCAGATTTGCCGCAAGTAGGATGAACTCTGGGCATTGCCAGACAGCTTTCTTTAACAAAGGAAGCATTTCGTACATAATGTAAGAATTGCTTCCAATTCTGTTTGATTTGCTATCAAGCCAAATATTGTAATTGAAACATTTTAAGTCGAAACGATTGTACTTTTAGCAATTTATTTTGTGCTACTATTGTTTCGAGCTCTACCTTCGTTTATATTAAGTTTATTGTTGAAATTGCAGTTTTTAAAGCCGGAAAACTGCAATTCCATTTTTTAGTTTTGTTTACATAGATTTTTTAAAATTACGACGTAACTCTAGACTGTTCTGTTCTTCGAGTAGATGAAAGGTGCAGTTTGACTCTGCAACATGCAGTCATTAAAGACAACAAAAGGAAATTCAATGTAAGACTTATCACCATGGGCTTCCTTCATCGCTCGTTGTGCAGCATAGGGAAGCTCCAAACGTTCTCCATTCTGCTCTTTGCAGCCTATGTAATTTGTCCCCAACTCCTTACACCAAACCGGTTTCGCTTCTTCTCTAACATCCTCCGGAAAGTATCCTTTGGTCTTCGCCTCTGTCTCCTCGGTGGTGTCCACGAGAGAGCTTTTCTAGTGTCAACTGTGCTGTCTTTCCTGAAGAATCAAGTTGTCCAATCCACTCTCATCCTCTGCATTTCATAAGGCCCTTGGCTGCTGGAATTGCACTTAACTTGTGGAGGTGCACACTTGATATAAGCCTCAGCCAAAATCCTCAAACATCTGTTGTGAGATGCAATTTTCCTGTTTCCATCCATCTTGTTTACTTTCAATCACTCTGGTATATTTATCAAAATAAGTAGCACATTGCTTTTCTAGATCTTCAGTGTGATGTTTCTGCTGTATTGAGTCGCAGGTACAAGGAATTCAGTTTTGGCAATTTTTTTGTTATTCGCGGTTATTAGAGGGCCTTGTCAACTTTTTACCTTTTATAGGAGAATAGTAAAACTGGAACAGCTATAATTCACCCAAATTGAGGAGGAAAGATGTTATAACACTTGTACAACCTTATGTTATGGCAATCTTAAAGGTAATCTGCTTTTGTTAAAAAAATAAAATGGTACTCGCCTAAATAAGTTGAAAAAATGCGACCTAGATGAAGTTAATCTACGAATTCTTATATAAGAGGTAATATACATATCGACCTGAGACGGGATTAAAACACATTAACTTTTTCGATAACGTATCATCGAAATGCAAATTGCATTGACCGGTTGAGTGGGTCATTTGCGATTCTCGTTTAGGAGTTCCGGTCACCAGGCAAAAAGAGTTCCCGAGGCTTCCTTCCTGTTCGCCTCAATTTCCGTTTAATTACATGGTCTTACAGTAGTGACACCTTAATTTAAGAGAGTTTTACGTTTTATTCTCCATCAGCGCTGGTTTACGTTACAAAGTTCTTCGATGTTCGCTTTTTTATTTTTCTCGCTCGCTAGCTGTAGAAGGGATCGAAAGCTCTACGTCAAGATGAGTTATAAGGCGGTTAACAGCATATTTCTTGCAATTAATTATCATAATGTAGCTTTTCAGATTTCGAGCAGGTATTTAGCGAGTGGTTTCTATGACCGCCCCGGTCAAAGATTTCCCGGGCAGGGAGTTGGAGCGCATTCCATCCATTGCAATTATAAAGATCAGGAACGTGCAGTTTCCAAAATTCAGTAAACTTGGAGAGGGCCTTGTCGAAAGTATTATATTCTGATACATTAAAGAATGATTTACCCAAACTACGACCAGAAACCCATAAGGGTTGAAACGTGTAACATGCGTTCACAGCTTCCGAATATTCAGTGCTAAGTACCATATTTGGAAACCCCTCGCTCCAGTTAATTTCACGCGAAAACATTGGTGGTGTTGCGTCACGGTGTTCTTGCGAACTGATTGGTTGAATGTTTCTCTCTTGTTGTTCCAAATATGGTACTTAGCAAATTGAATGTTCAGAAGCTTGTTTCCCAGCACACGAGGGTCGTTACACGTTTCAACCCTTATAGGTTTCTGCTACGACCTAAAGCAACCTTGTTTAGTTGGCTTAAAGTGGGCGCGGGCTGAGTTCATATAGTAAAGTGATTTATAAAAGATAACGTTTCAACCCACAACTTTCCGATTTCTAGCTTTATGGCTGCCAGTACTACCAAGCTACGAAAGACTTGGTAGAAATGGTTCGATGAACATGATACATTTATTATATATTTCTTTCTGTTCTTGAGACGATGTGGTCTAGTCGTTAAGACATCATGTAGTATTTGCAAGCGATCGCGTTCGGTTCATCTCCCGTGCTGAACTACGTTAGTTCCCAATTCAAGGAAGCCACTCTTTGTAAATAGCCAAGTGACTGCCCCTTGAAGGTTGGGGTTTTCAGCTCATTATGTTTCACATATCATTTCTTCCATTTTCATCGCTGGAGCAGCAGAATGAGTGTATCTGTACCCCGAATGCGCTGTGCTTATTCGACATATTCAAAAATCTTTCCAACCGTCGCTGATCTCTTAGAGTTACATTCAAATGAAGCCCTGAAAAATTCATCTTCAATGTTCTATGTACCTGTGTGGTTAGAATTTCGAAAAGTTCTTATCCTGTTCAGCCATTTTTAGGGTCTGTCTGGCCAGCCTAAATTATCTGACGCAACGCGGGTCAGTCATATTCTCTAAATTTTGTATCAATAAAGTAAATGTTCTTGTTGTTAAACTCCAGGAGTACATGGGGCTGACCTTTTAAGTTTCAGTGGAGCGCTTCATCTCCCACGTTTTTGTTGATTTTAAGTATAATAATTTCCGGTCCCCAAACATGCGGAAGTCGATTAAGTTGTAACATATTTGTTCTGCAGAAAAAAAAAACAGTCTGGTTAGTATGTACTCTTTCCCTCTCAGAATTTTTACTATTGTTTCATATTCAGTGCAGCGATATATTTGGTATATTTGTTTTGTTTCCCCACGGCATTTTCTGTCCCACGTTTAACTGAAGTATATCTACTTGCAATTGACAACGCAAATGCTGTGGGCACATGGAAATCTGCCGAAAGAAAAAGGGCGCGTTCGATCGACCGCGTTCTGGATTAGGAGTACATGAAATAGAAGTTAGAAATCCTTCGCTTTTACGGAGATTCACATTGAAATATTCAAACACCCGCCAAATGCTATTCCAAATTAAACGTATCTTTTTTGTCCTTTTTGCTTCAAAACGCCAAACATACAGTTTTAAATTATCACTCCACGTATTATTCCGGAATAGGGTCAATCGAACGCATGCTTGTAGTACCTTCGAAAAACCAGAGTGCAATTTGCAAGCTTGTTTGTTTGGGGTCATTTTAATCTGCGAGACCCGTTTTCTTTTTCTTTTCTTTTTCTCTTCTTTTTCCCTCCTTTTTACCCTTTATATTTATGGCTAAGAACAGTATTTGTGCTGCAGTATTCTTGCTAAGATAGTGGAAATTTCCCGAAATGGTTGCGCAAAACGTGATCACACTAGCTTACCACCAAGATGGCAGCGGTCTAGCGGTGCATGAGGGTGAACAAAAAGTAAGCTCTCTAATATTTTTTTCTAGTGTTTAATATGTCAGCTCAGTTGAAATAAATGTGTTTACTAACCAAAGTGCAACAAAAGTTTACTTGTCACTGCCCGAGTGAGTTATATAAGGAACGACGTTTTCCTTAAACTGGACTGAGAAAATTATTCTGAAACTGGTTTGAATTCATTTCCCGTCTCTTGGATACAATTATCGGGATTATTCACAAATAAGTTGGAAAAAGGAGAATTTCGTACCTTAAAGACCATCGTTTGCAAGATGCAAAGGCGCCGGAATTCCATGCATCATTGCTATTCGCTATTATCGGCACTTCCCTGGTTCGAAAGCCGGCCCCATCGTATTGCAACACAAGAAACGTGAGCTACAACTCCTTTTCACTGATAATTGGTTTCAAGATAATATTGTTTTACACACTCTCTTTGAGGAGCTGAAAATTTCTTTGAAAAAATGGCTTTCTTGTGCACCATACATTGTGAAACCAAACTGGTATTTGCCTAATATATCGAGAGACATTTTGCAGGTAGCATAAGAATTATATGTAGAGATCACACTTCTATGTGATTATTGGTTAAAAGACTCATGGAGCCTCGTGGCCCAAACTGGCTCGCTTGCGGTTTTAAGTTATTGTTAGAAATTGAATATCACTCATTAACGTAGCAGTTTTCGAGTAGCTTCTCATCCAAAATAAAAGTCCTTCTTGTTTTGTTATTGAAAGCATTTTTGCGTAATATATTTTTATTCGATACAAAAGCTCCAACTGAATCCGTTATTAAGATAATGGCTCGATCCACCCCCGACTGTGAAAAAAAAACCGGCTCCAGATCACCGCGTGTTAAATTTACAAGCACCTGTTTTGGAAATCTTGGAGAACTACACTCCACTTGTAACTGATTCACTTGTATCCACGGACGCGAAAAGTCTAAAGAGTTGTTTGCCGTTTGAAAATATGTTGACGCCGTAATATACCGCAAGTGAAAAACAACCAACGTTGAAACTCACTGACGAGTTGGCGTTTAAAACTAAATGAACCACGAATTCAGTATCTGAGAATCGAAGAAGATTGAGTTCTTCTACGCGAAGGACCGCACGTATTTTGGAAAAGTATTTGAGTAGGCTGAGACACGCCCTGAACTTCGGCTGAAAATCGAGAATACTCAGCTCTTGCTTGGTTTTAAACGTTCGGAATTCGTATAAGTTCATCTTCCATAAATAAATTTGTCATTTTCAAAGTTTTTCAACTTCATTTTGTACCTAAACTTACTTATACCTCTTTGGACAGCTTTTAGTACAATTCAAAGATGTGCAGTGATTGTGTTTTTGTGACACCATTTATTGCGTTGTAAGTTTTATCCAAGACTTTCTCTGGCTGTAAACAAGCTATAAACATCCGTGTTTTGTTTAAAACGATCTAAATTTCCGCATAGAACTTTTCAGCATAGATAGGCATGGTAGGTCCCGACAATTTCATCTTATTCAACATACAGGGAAAAAAACGCTGCTGTTAAGGTATTATCTTAACATATCGTGTATATTTGCTGTTTTCAAGTTCCTTCTGCAAAAACGCTTCCCGCATGTTCGGTTTTCTTCACAAGGCAAATGTCCAATTAAGTTGTCTCCAGCAATGGCGGTCATTCAAATTTCAAATCTTTTCCGCTTCTTCCTTTGCACAATACATCGCCATAAAATAATGAATCTTTATTTTCCTTTCTCTTTCTTCACAAAAGGTCTCTTTGCTCCTTCGACGACTGGCACATGTTTGTCCAAGAGTACCAGACCTGCACAAGTTAAAATATCTTTTTTTGACCGTCCTTAATTTTTAAATTTGCATTTTTTCACTTCATTTTTCATGATATGTTCATAGATCAACTGTGGTGTTTTGTGACTTAAGCATTTTTGAAACACAAAGACTTATTTCAAGATATTGTTCGTTCAAAAACAAGCCACTGGTTGCCATCCACTGTTATGTTAAAATCTCAATACCAAAATTCTTTCCTCGAAGTTAGATTCAGATTAGAGCCCTCTCACATTAGTGCCATTCATTCTCACTAATGGACATCGTAGAGAACTAACTTTAAAAGTGAATCATCGGGTTCGATCTTAAGGTTCATCAGTCCTTCATCTCGTACAATTTACTTTACACATGTCAGATGTACACTACTAGGGCCCTTAAATTTTTAATTCTCTAGAACATTTCTTCCTGCATAAAATTGAAGTTTTAGAGAGAAATCCTTTCACAACTGGAACTCGTAGCGTTGTTTTTTTTTTTTTTTTTTTTTTATGAACTCGTAGCGTTGTTGCTACAAAGTTTTCGACTCGATTATCGCTGTTATTTTTGTGGAAAATTGCAACCACAGACATCTCGCATGCACATCGTTAGACAAAAGGAATAAGATGGAGCACATTTGTTCACAAAGAAAAGAAACAACCAAATTTTATTGAACAATAACGATTTAATTTGCAGTATTGACAAGCTTGCGGGGTTGCTAACGCAGGGTAGATAGAGAATTTAGCGCCGGTAACAATTTAATAAGGTTGCCTAGTTAAAGGACAATGGCAAAATTCGCGCTGCGAATACTAACTTTTCGTGTGTCTCATATATAATGAGACACAAACGTGTAGAGTAACAACAAAGATATTGCTACAACAGAAAAAGGCTGAGAAAGAATAAAGCAACTTTGTTTTGAGGCGGTGTTCGAAAACATTTTCGTGTTAACTGTCATAAGTCACGAAGCATCCGTCGACCATCTTTTTACGACGTATTCCATTGTAAAACGGATTTGATAAACTTAGCTTGAATTATGAATAAGGTATAGAGGATATTGAAAACCATACGCAAGTTAAGAAATAAACAGTTTGTCTTGCATGGAAGATGAATTTCCTAGGGTTTTTCGACGTTTGACTGCTTGACGTCAACATAATGCTAGGCTTTCTCGGGCTTGTAAATTGACTGCATGCAGAACGATTTAATTAACCACATCGGCAATTACGAGAATTACCCCGCCTGTAGCTGAAGTGATACTATGAAAAACTCAATTCTGTTATTCAATTGAGAGACAGTTTTCTCTTCCATTTTTTGTTTTATAATTCTCATCTGCGGCTTTTCCGTTACATGTTTAACTGCTTTTCATCTCGCTATAGATTTGTTAGTGAAAAATATACCGTGCTGTATTAACTAAACGAAGACTATGTGACACCAGATAAACGTATAAACTACGTTTTTTTCGACGTAAAATCACCTGCCTTTAACTTGAGAACCGGCGGTTTCTCCTCTTTAATTGGCACGTCCTTGAAAATAGTAACACTTGAATTGGTAGGTATTAGTACAGTTTGCACAAGAAACGGCCTTCGCTTCCTTAAGCGGTGTTTTATCGCTAAAACGGGAGATATTAGCTTTTATTTCGTAATGCTGCTAAGTGCGTATTGGTAATGTCAACAAAAGTAATTAAATAAAGGAAATACATATGCTTCTTAGAATACATAGAAGTCGTCTTTGATTTGATGGCCAGTATTCTGCCAGAGGCAAGTGTGAACTTTAATTAATGAACCAAATATCAAAATTGTAGCAAAACAAATTAAAATGCTGAGTATTGATTAAGTTGCTATGTGTTTCCAAAACAAACTGGGTTTCAGCCTTTTCAACGCAAGTCGCAAGTACGCCGCGCTTGGCTTTAAATTTGCCAATTTAGGGTCCGGTTTTTCTTTCATTGTTTCGTTAATGAGAACTGAGAGTTTAGCATAGGACTTTTTAGAATTGTTTACGTTACGTTTATTGTTATGTTCGACACGTCACGGAGCTTCCAAGCACCTGCCCTAGGGAAATTTAGCGCCCCCTGGGCGGCGCGGCGGTGTACACATAGAGTTTAATAGTTCGAGTAGTCATTGCATATAAAGACTAACTTTCACAGCTGCCAGACTCACTATCCATTTGCAACACCAAGAGTTAACACACAGCTTCTTGCGCGCCTCAAGCTGAACAGGCTCTGTCATTGTTAGTCGAGATGGACAACATTCCTGGCTTGAGCAAGTACCTTCTTCATCCACGAATCAGTTATCATGATTTTAGAGATGTGCATGAGAGGGATTTAAACGCGTATTCCGAGAAACTGCTGGTAGAGACGAAGAAAGAGGAGAATGACTTTGGTTTCGGAGAGGGCAGAATCGAAGAGGTGTTGGCGAGGGAGCAAGATAACGTGAATGAGGTTTGTGGAACAGAATCCCCAAAGAAAGAAAGTGATAGCGAAGAAGCCAAAGACGATGAAGAGAAAGTCACTGACGAAGACAATGCGAAGAATTCCAAACAAGACGATCGCAACTCGGAAACTTTCGTCGCAGTGATTGCGCAAGCGATCCTAAGCGTGCCGACGAAGCGCATGACTTTGAGTTCGATTTATAGCTTCATTGCGCGAAACTATCCTCACTTCGACAAGGAAAAGGGACCAGGTTGGAGAAATAGCGTGCGACACAATCTTTCCAGCAACGACTGCTTTGTAAAGGCCAGCAGAGCGGAGAATGGCAAAGGACACTACTGGATGATACATCCTAAAGATTTGCCAGAATTTATCAAGGGAAACTTCCGAAGACGAAGAAAACCTCGTCGGCCAAAATGCAGTCATCCATTGATGTTTAGGGAAAGCCCATTCTTGTACCATTCGTTTTCTTCTGGCTTCTCGACATTCCCGTACACGGGGCACCTGAGATCGGCAGCGGCTGGTGACATTCCCAATGGGTTACCCGTTCCTCTGCCTTATGGCAGTCCAGAGAGCGCAATTTCGCCTGCCTTTCGTCCGAGGCTTGGTCTTCTACACGGTTTTGAGGATACCAGAAGTCTGAGCTCTGTATCTCACGCTTTTACATACCCAACTCCCACTCTAAGACTAACGAATGATGGAACTTCTTCAAGGAATTTACCAACCGCCAATGGACTAACAAATTTTCACGGTTCCTTCCACTATCCTTGTGCATGTCATCGATGAAAACATCAACTGATGACAATGTAAAATAACACAGTTTTTGCCGAAGATTCCCCGGCACCTAAACTCAACATTTAAACACTTTAACTTAAGCGTAGTCCGTAGTCTCTAGAAAGTCTAAGGACATAGTGAAAACCCACATCCAAGAACGCTTCCTCAAAAGTGTTTGGAAAGAAGCAAAATTCTCCCAAATATACTCAAATTTGATTCATTTGGTAAAAATTCTAAATGCTAGGTAACACGTAAATCACTGGTAACCACAATTAATTAATCTAACGTTTAAGATTCTATGTCATTTTTCATAAGTAGAAACTTCTCATGACAAGATTGTTTTAAACAAATGGAATTCACTCTATGGAATACAAAAAGCACGACATTTAATTTTAATTTTGCCAACGCGGTAAAGAAAGTTGGAGATTTTTCCTTGCAAGTTTACTGATATATGATTTGGGAAACTGAAAAGTTTTGTGCTTTTAATGTTTCGAGGATTGACGAAAGTGTTTCCGTTAACCGTCGAAAGTACATAAATATATTTTGCGTCAATTTGTCTTTGATCTGCTGCGTCTGTCTGCATCTTTTGACGACATATTTTTGCGCATTAAACTCTTAGTTAAACAGCGGCTCCGTGTTTACTTAAGCTCCGCAAAATCTTGCTGAAACAATGCTTTTATCTGCTTTCTGTAAACACCAAAGCAGATAACAAATTAAAATTGGGTGGAATGGTTTTCAAAGCGGTTTCGCCGAGAGGGTAGGTTTCCGGACGTTTCTTCCGGGCCTCTAGAAAACCCGTTTGTCTTCGCATTGTTATTTTTATTTTTATTTTTATAAATTTGTTTAAAATCATTTGCAGGGAAATTGCCTCTTAAATCTTTTCAGTAAAACAAAAGCAACGGCTTTTCGTGAGCGAAAACGACTTGCTTTCTTTGAGAGAAGTAATTTCAGCTTTGTAATTTCCGCTCGGTAATTGACCCGTTACGTTTCTCGCCACGGACCGCAAAGTAGCGGTTATGTTTGCTTAACGTGTGTAACGGAAGGAAGCTGTTGTTTTCCGTTCAACCAAACTTTAGGTATAGCGTAAATGACGAAATTAATTAAATTGTGGGAAACTGAGAAGATAGAATTCGATTGTCGTTCAGTGCTAAATTATAAAACCCTTTTACATCAAAATACGTACCAATTTAACGAATATTGCCGTTTCATATATCTCCGAAACTTACTTGAACGGTTATATGATTATAAAATCATTTTATAACGTGATATTTTCCGATCCGACAAACTAGGCCATCCTGTTCTTTTTAAATAAAGAAAAATTGAGCAAGTGGACCGTCGGGATTTGAGTCTCGATTATTAGTTTATTGCTTTCATATCTCTTTAACAAAAACAATGTTATATAGAACTGACAATTATCAGCTAGAGATTTCACCTATTGGCATTTCAATGGCACTCAATCGATGTCGATACTAATGGCCAAAACCGATCATTGTTTGGTAATTCAGGTACTCTCTCAAGAAAAACAGACTAAAATTGCCTTCACATGATTTCATTGATCCTCGGCAGTTTTGTTTTCGGAGGAAACTGTGTTGTTACAAACTTGACGAGTTTAGGTTAGCCCGTGGGCGATTCATAAAACCCTTTGTTCAAAACTGCTCACAACGGTCTTTAACTGTTGTAATAAAAATAATGTGTTCATGAATTAATTTCTAGAACAGATGGCTGTGTTGTGGAAAGAAGAGGACTCCGGGTTTATTTGAAAAGTTTTGTTTTTTTTCCTCCACGATCATGTACCGAAAAAGTCGTTGTTCTATTTCAATGCGAAGTTTAAGAATACACATAATTTTGGTGAATAATAGACACGCAGATAAGATCACAAAAAATGCACGGTTTATTTTAGTTTTATTTATAAACCAGGCGAACACAAGATTCGAATAATTTTTCTTCTATACTTTAGTATCACAATAAATTTAGGTTTCTCTTGAACTGGTGGAAATTAGATCAATTTAAAGTCGATAAGTTGTAATTAAAAGGTGGGTTAATAACTTGTGTTATGCCATTGCCTTTGGCTGTTATTAAGGAAGTTTATTGAATGGAGGCTTTGATCAGAGCAATTCTAAAAGGCTATTGCAAACAAGTCATTCCTTTGTCTATGGCATTGCTCCATTTTTGTATAAGAATAACTATAATTCAACGATCGTGACAGAGCATTTTATTTCCTGCGGCGACCACAAGACAATGTCAGTCTTACATCAGAGTTCAAAAAAGTCACAAACAATTGCGAACTGAATCCAGTGTCGCTGAACACTTAATAAAAACGCTCCAAGGCAAAATCGCAATATATATGGTTGGCTTAGAAAAGTTTCCAAGCTCAATTTATTGCGGTTTAATCCTTCCTCGAGGATTCGTGCTTCAGACGTCTCCGTTGGTCTTAAACCTCCTCTGGACCGCATGTCATGGCATTGTTGAGAACTCTCCACGTTTGTATAACCTAAATAGGCTTTAAAAGCGACAAAGGGATTCGCACACTGTTAGGCATTTATTTAGAGATAAAGCTATGCGGTGGTCGAAGACGGTTCTAGTGTATAGCTAACTAACAATGAACCGAGTTAAGTTGTGTTGCAAGTTCATTGTTGTTGCTATATGTTCCTTGAAGTTGTCGTTTCTGACGGAGTCACCACTCGAATGATTTAAAACAAGAAAAGATGCATCAGTCTTAAATGATGGACAGATCAACTTGAAACTAGAAACGATTCATTTCAATTCTTGATTATTGCTATTTTAACTCCTTGTACATGAGACACGCGGCAGAAGCATAACCAAGAAAATTCTTCATAGGCTACTTGAGTCCTCATTGGAAAGAGAGCAAATTATCTCACGCAACATGATAAAATTGGTCCTTTAATCACAAATTTTGATCAGAACAAGTCGAGCTTTCCGATTCTAAAGAGATTACGCCGGGTGGCTTCAGTTTTTAATGCAGCCTTAGATCAATTGCTGGACTCTCTTTCGTCTTTTTAGTTATCTTTTCTTCATTTTAACCTTTGTTCAAGATCCCATAGAGTTCCTCAAACGTATCTCTAAATTCCAGGCCAATTATATGGCCTATGGTAAAACGTAGTGCATCGTTATTTGATAACACACTACCGGACTGAGTGGAATTTTGGTAGTCCTAAATCTTGGTATACAAAAATTTGGTTTATCAACGGAGTTGATAATGTAAATTGACCACCGTACAGAGATTCTAAAAGCTGACGTTTCGA
>NC_090875.1:28005252-28035252 GCF_036669935.1 Montipora foliosa
AAAATTAAGAAACCTATTGTATAATAAAAGGCTCCAGAAGCAATGATAAAATTTTAGCCATTAATATTTGGTTCATGTTCAGTCAATTACAAGGTTGAAGGCTATATTGTTCGCTTTACCCTTAGAAAACTGTGTCTTCTGCCGCCAGGCTGTTGGCGCGCTATTCGCGTATAACTCCTGTGATGATAGATCTTTATTGGTTACCCGTTTAATTTATGATTATGTTTAAAATGATCTTAATAAGTTTCAAGGCTTTACATGTCCTAGCGCCACCTTATCTTAGTGATATGTTAACTTATAAAGCTCATTTAAGATATAATTTAAGATGTTATGATAGCAACATGTTAATTCGACCTGCAATCAGATCTGCAAGAACAACTGGTGATAGAGCTTTCTCTGTTGCCACGCCAGGCTTTGCGTGGGTTTCCGAAAAATAGTTCACTGATTCGTATTAGGCCCATTAATTCTCTCATGATCAGGGTTTCTGGTCGATTAACTTTTTTCGGGTTTCTTATGGAAATTTAATTTGTTGTCACTGTCAGTTAATAGGCCACGTTCGATATATCAATATTCACACATGGCTACGAGGTTTTCTGGTTAAATTTGAAGATTATCTTGTTAAGAAATCTCCCTTGGGACTTGTGCGACAAAGAAAACAGAACTGAGTCGTGAAATTTGGCCATAAAGCCTCGTAGCCATGCCTGAATATTGATATATCGATCTCGGCTTATTGCAAAAGAAAATCCATCGACCACTTACTGGAAAACGACGCATCCTTTCGACCACGTGCACTTCCCATTGCTCTGCTATATTTTCCAAGCATCGAGGTTCGCGAGTCAGTCCCGTGTGGGGCACGTGCCGTGTCAGGCATGAACAGTGACGTTCGCGAGGCTGTCAAATGCGCGCGACTGGAACCCACTCTGGGAGCCCGTATCAGTCCCCAGGTTTCTTCCGCTCCATCACCGTCGAAAGCGGAGGAAAATGCCGAGCTGTTGCTTGGAAGAGAGATGGGTGGTTGTTCTGATCTGTTCTTCACGGATTTGTTCTTTTTCCTAGAGCGATGTTTGCTTTGGGTCTTAAGTGAAAAGGAACTAGGTTGGATATTACATTGTTATCCTCATTAAGCGATTACGGATATATATTGTTCCTTATAGTAATTTCTGTAAGTTCTGGGACGTCCTTCTCGGGACTACGCTAACCCCGACTATCGTATTTCACTTCATTATGATCTTACAATACAATACATCCTTAAGAGACCACTTTCGATATATTAAAATTCATGAAGGGGGTAGTTTCTAAAGAAACTGTGGTGCTGCGTCGGTGGGGAAATTGTATACAAAAATTTGGTTTTATCAATAGAGTTGATAATGTAAATTGGCCACCGTACAGAGATTCTAAAAGCTGACGTTTCGAGCCTTAGCCCTTTGTCAGAGCGAAGGGCTAACGAAGGGCTCTAACGCCCTGACGAAGAGCTAACGCTCGAAACGTCAGCTTTTAGGATTTCTGTACGGTGGCCAATTTACATTATCAACTCCGTTGATAAAACCAAATTATTAAAATTCAGCTTGATAGTGGGGCTTAGAGGACACAAACAAAAGAAATGAATGAACACGTTTAAAAATGTAACATTCTTACCTTTTTGGAAGCAAGGACGTCACTAGATGATCCTGACTTGTGAGAGCCCTCCATATCCAATACAGTGTTGTTTTCATCAATGCACGTAATTTCTGGGACGCCTTCATTGGTGAAAAGAGATTTTAGTGCCTTTATGTTTGTGTACTGTGTTTACTGATGTAATGTCTACATCGAGAACTTTTCAACCTGATGGCTTTTTCCACCCTTTTAACGCCAGCTATTGAAGTCAAGAATGGGAATATTTCAACAGCGCTTGTGTTGCCGGTAAAATCCGTTCTCAGGTTGAATATATTTTAACCTTGGTTAAATTGGTGATCCTCATTTTTCCTAGGTTAAATACTCATTCAGATGAATTTGAAGAAACGTTTGTTGGAGTCTAAATTAAGCCTAGAGAAAAATTAGGGTCAGGGTAGGAATAACTTCGGTTATTGACTTATCATACAAAAGTAAATATCAAAAAAAACTATATTGGGTTGAGTCAGAAACCCATAAGGGTTGAAACGTGTAACGGCCCCTTGTGTGCTGGTAAACAAGCTTATGAATATTCAATTTGCTAAGTACCATATTTGGAACAACAAGAGCGAGGGGTTTCCAAAAATGGTACTTAGCACTAAAACATTCAACCAATCAGTTCTCACTAAATATTCGAAAGCTGTGAACGCGCGTTACACGTTTCAACCCTTATGGGTTTCTGGTTGAGTATGTTTGTCGTTGTAGTGTAGTGGTGAGGACGCAGGACTATAGATCTGGAGGGTTCAACTCGGAGTTAATTATTCGAATACCGTTAATTGCATAATACAGTTGGTTGTTCGCTTACTATGTCGTAATATTGAGACTGAATGGATAAGCGTATGAATACAGAAACCGATAAGATGATACAAGAAGATATGATGAGTCCTTTTTTTCTGAGTGGGGGGGGGGGGGGGGGGGGGGGGGAAGGGGGGGGGGGGGAAGGGGGGGGGGGGGGGGGGAAGATAGCTGCTTTAAACTAGGTGGAGTGGTGGAGTGCATATTCAACCTACAATATTGTAGGTAAAATGAGTATCACCAATTTAACCCGGGTAAAAATGAATTCATCATGTGAAACCGGTTTTTTGTTCCTGCTACATTTTCATGGGGGATTGGACGACTACTGAACGCGGTGATTAATTTGTACTCCATCTTCTCCTTAAACGTTTAGGGTGATTCAATTTTTCTGGGCCAAGAGCATCAAATAGCCCAGCCAGGAGCCTACATCTCCGATACTAATACTAGGCCAATATTATGCCAATACTAGGCCAATACTAGGCCGATGCTAGGCCTATACTCCAATACTACTGTAGGTCTATGTAACGGCATTTACACAGATCAAGCTATTTTCGTGCGAGTGACCATTCTCAGTCCCACGGGTAATTATTTCTCATGCAAGACTTGTGATTAGCTGGAAAGGTCTGGTTTCGCGGGAAAATTTCTTTCCAAAAATAACCGTGATCGGCCTTTAAAAAAGCCGTGCCACAAATACAATGAAATTTTACGCTCCTAGTCATGCGCTCCTACTCGTGCTTAAGGTTTGATCTACACGTCGACTGTTTTCCTTTTTTTCAAGAACGATATCAGTAAATGCCATCAAATTATGAATTTGTCTTTATCCGCAATTACGTGCGTGGTGGTTGGTGAAGGGATGGGGTGGGGGTGGGGGTGGGGGATGGTTTCGGCATATCAGACGCGGACAAAGACTTAAGCTGTGTTCACATTAGGCCTCGATTATGATCGAATTGCCATTGTTTGAAGTAGAGATTACAGTGCGTAATTGAACAGAATGGCGAACACGTGGTGGTATGAGCAGACGAAACTTTTAATCGCTTTATGGAGCGAAAATTTGAATTTGTCTTCTTCTATTCTCGGTAGCCATCCTTGGTTCTCTTTTGCTGCTGATAATCGTGGTAGCTGCGCGATACGGCGCCAATTTGTCTCACACTACGAGGTTACCCCGCCTGTTTTATTTGAATTTTCGCAAATGTGAACAGAACCATAATTGAATAAAATCATATGCAGTATGATAGCCTGAATTATACTTCAGTTGATCATAATCAACGTTGAGTGTGAACACAGCTTTAGTATGAATAACAATGAAAGTTTGAAGTCATACCAGTTTCGATGCCTTTGCCACACAGTTCTTTTCTCGCGTCACTTCCATCTGAATTGTCAGCACCTGTTGGCCCTTTCTCCTTCAACAAAGCTCGCTTTTGTGTTGACTCTCTTTGTGAACGCAACAATGATAGTATTTTTTCTTTTATGCGCTCGGGTAAATCTTTCACTGTCATGTTTTTCAAGATGTTGGAGTTCAAGGTTAATTTCACAAATGATTCGACATTTGCGCTCGTTGTACAACTTGCCAATACTGCTTTTAAGTCATCGATGTTCTCAGTAACATAAGTACTCACATCATTGTAAGGAATGTCTTCAAAACCCACAGTTGTTTTTATAATATCAGCGTACGCTTCTTCATCTAAGTTTTGTTCTGTGGCGACTTTCTTTAAAGCTTCCCTTATTGTAGTCGAGTCAATACCCATTTCTGCTGCCATAGCTCTCACAAGGGATTCCTCGTCAAGATCTTGTAGATGAGCAACTTTCTCAAACGTTTCTTTCACAGTAGTCAAGTTAACACCAAGAGCTGCTGCTATATCTTGGGAATATGTCTCTTTGCGCTCCTTCCTCGCACTGACTACTTCCTCAAAGGCTTGCATAATCTTGGTCGAGTCAATACCCATTTCTGCTGCCATAGCTTTCGCAAGAGATTCTTCGTCGAGATTTTTTAGATGAGCAATATTCTCAAACGCCTCTTTCACCGTAGTCAAGTCGACACCAAGAGCTGCTGCTATATCTTGGGAATATCCCTCAATGCGTACCTTCTTCTTCGCACTGACTACTTCCTCAAAGGTTTGCATAATCTTGGTCGAGTCAATACCCATTTCTGCTGCCATAGCTTTCGCAAGAGATTCTTCGTCAAGATTTTTTAGATGAGCAATATTCTCAAACGCTTCTTTCACCTTAGTCAAGTCGACACCAAGAGCTGCTGCTATATCTTGGGAATATGCCTCAATGCGTACCTTCTTCTTCGCACTGACGACTTCTTCAAAAGCTTGGATAATCTTCGTTGAGTCAATGCCTACTTCTGCCTCCATAGTTTTCGCAAAGTTTTCCTCCTTGAAAGCCTCTTCCTTAGAAACTTTCTTAAATGCTTCTGCCATTCTTGTTACGTCGACACATAAAGCCACTGCCATTTCTCGGACATACGTTTCCAAGCGCGCTTGTTTCACACTCACGACTTCTTCAAACGTTTCCATCAATTTATCCACATCGAGACCCAGTGCTTCTGCTAGATTTGTGACGTACGTTTCTTTATCAAAGTTCTGCGAGTCGCCGCCTTCCTTAAAAGCTTCAACAATCGTGGTAACGTCGATCCGCGAAAGACCAACGTCTTCAAGATTTACGTCATCCGATATCAGATACTCACTTGGCAGTGCTAAGTTTTCCATGCTTGAGTGAGCCATAGGGCGGTCGGCAGGGTCTTCGAATTTATCCTCGGCAAATTCGTTAAGAACAGTTCCACTTCCGGACACCACATAACCCTCTTTTATGTCCCTGGGAGAAACGAATAAATAAAATATTGCAAAAGATTCTCAAGGATTAAGGGTGAGGGGGTGTTGATTCGCCAGTTTTCTGATAAGGTACTCGATACGAGAGTCTTATCTGAAAACAAATCAATATCCTCTCTGTCATCATCGTCGCCGATGTCGATGATGATGTCATTCTGAACCTTAGGAGCTTATCAAGGGTAGCTTCTATCTGCCACACTTGGCCTAGAAGTCAACCCTTCCCAGAGTAGATTTATTTAATTATAGAACGCCTCCCTTAGAAGATCCAGCACACCCACTGTTGTAAAAGCCAATCAAAACAGAGCTGTCTCAAACTCAGGGGAAATATGATACTTCCCGCGGGAAAAACCTGTTCCTAAAAATAAATATACTCGGGAAAGGGTTGACTCAAGGAATTGGTGGATATAGAGGCTTCTCTTGATGAGCTCCTGGAAACTCCAACGTTTACAATGGCAACGCACACTTTTTTACACCTAGCGTTTGGTGTCGTCGTTCGTAAAGAATCTCATTGCTGTGGCTATTGTAACCGATCTTTTCGTCGTCATCGTCGTCGTCATCATGTCATGTTCATCAATATCATCGACGGTATTTTTAACGTCATAACAAGCCTGTCTCGTTCCCAGAAGTCTCACTCTCTCTCTCTCTCTGCGCGCAAAGGACGTTGGGATCTCGCGCCTCGTCACCAGTCACTCGCGTTTCGCGCTCGAAAGGAAACACCTAAGGACGAGGCGTGTAACTATCATCGTCATTACAGTCAATGTTTTTGTTATCCCTATTGTTGATGATATTATTATCTATTTTCAATTTCTCTGTAATCAGCCACAACACTTATCATCATCATCATCATCATCATCATCATCATCATCATCACTTAATATCATTACCACCAATATTACACCTATGATGGTCATTGCTGTCAACCTCGTTCCCAGGGTCTCTCATCTTAACGCCTGGGGAACGGGGTTGCATTGCTGTAACATCGTTATTTTGCACATCATATGATCACCATCGTCATTAAAATAGTCACCCCTTCGTCTTATCCTCAACATAAATTTTCAATTTCATATCCCGTTAACATATGTACAATCCACATAACAGTACTAAAATCTACAAACCCTAGTCTTCGGGGTTTTTTTCGTCCCCTGACTCCAAAGCGAGGTTTCTTGTTTTTGGCCAAATGTATCGCAGGCCCACGGGTTGGCTGTCGTGCAAACTGGCAGTTTTGAGGTACTGTTCCGAATTCCATCCAATGTTCTTTACATCGAGGACAGTGGAATAAGGGAGTGCAAAAAATCCCAGGAATATACTCTTTAGTTTTTATCTGCAAAAGGGAAATGACTACTCTTGAGCTTTTGAGCAAACCGAGAAGACTGCTTAGCCTTCCACTCTTTATGTCCATTTTTCTGAAAAACTTTAAGATGCCTTATCCCGGGTGATTTCAGATTTTATGGAGTTGCACCCCTGTTCTCACCTATGACGGTGTTTTCGTGTGATGGCTTATTTACCGGGAATATTACCAAAAAAAGACACACTTGCAAAATAAAAGTTCCTCTATCACAAGAAAAGCTACCCCCTCCCCATTCCCCCACTTCCTGTTAATTCCGCCTTTATGACCCCAACAATACCCTCTCGTCTGCTAGTAGAAGATTCTGGAACCTGCTAAATGTATAAGGTAAGACATTGCTCTGACCTCAACATAAATACCCATCTTGCGAATGAACAGTATTCGATCGAGTCCCTCTCCTTCGAAATCTTGCAGAAACAGTTCATCTTCCTCAAACAGTGTGTCGATGAGTGGCTCAAGATTGGATCTCATAACCTGTCGTAAGAAAAATGGCCGTGCTTTCAGGCTGGGAGAAATTAAAATAGTCCACAGGAATGAAAAGCTGTAAATTTTTTGTCTTTATCTAGGAGGACTGTCTATCCATTTGCCGCTCACAAGTTGATTTGTCTACCAAACGAAGGGCTAATCACAAAAGCAACTAATGAACAACTACAAACAGAGGAAGATCCACCATATGCTACAGCTAACTTCATCATCATCATCATCATCATATCATCGTCATCCTCAATTATGCTTTGATCTATCTTCCCGTTCTTCTTTCCCTCCCCTCCCTCCCCCTCCTTGTGTCTGTCTACTCTTAACCCAGTTGTCTAACTTTCTCTCTGTGTTTATATGCTACTATGTTACTCTAGCTAGTGTTCATTGTGTGTGCATTTGCAATCGTGTCCCTGTAAAACAACGGTCACAGACGTCCTTGTAAACCTCGTGATATACCCGTTACCTACCTATTGCATGCTACACAGCATGATAACTAAGTTGAATAAAGCTGACATTGCACTCAACCGTACTTATCTCGTCAACGTAGCCTTAACATTCTAGACACTTCATTCTAATAGGCCATTTCCGAGTTCATGTCTGCCTCGTCTTCAAAGCGAGTCTAAGTGCGAAGTTTTTGTTATGAAAAATCGTTTTCATTCATATGTAAAGTAGAACTAATTACCATCACAAAAACTTCGCACTTACACTCGCTTTGAAGAGGAGGAAGGCATGAACTCGGAAATGGCCTATTGTGTTAACAAAAATGAAATTAAAAATCCTGGTGCCGATACCTCCTCCAGTGGTAAGTCAACCGGCATTTCAACACCTTCTGGGGCACCCTGAGTATCCTTGCGAGCTTCGCCTTTGACTAGTAAGTCCAGCCTGTCATTAGCGTCGGGACTGGGAGAGAGAGTGACACTGCCACGACGACTGCCAAGAATGCTGGGTAATTCCGGTAACTGAAGGTTGCACAATTCTCGTTTATCCTTAAAGTAAAAAGTCGACTTTATAAATAACAAATATGACGTTCATTTTCAACCAACCTCTAGAGACACCAATAACAATGGAGAAATGTACGACTTCTGGTGGACGACAAAAGAGACGAGACATCTTTTGTTATCGTCTACTAACATGGCGGCAATGACGTCACGTGAAAACCTCCTACATCTCACAAGTTCTTGTTCTTGGTCTATGCTTGGAACATGACATAGGGCACAAGTGGGGTCATTTTGATATCCCAGCGTCAGGAAGAACCAATGATCATTGCAAGATTAAAGAAACAAGGTCTATCAAAGAACAACAGCCACAGCTCTAAATGCAAATCCTTTGATGAACTTACACCTGAGGTTGTTCATCTGAATCGGTCTGACCCAGACCCTTTAGAACAAGTATTGATATATCTAAGTGTATTAAAATGATTATAAAAACTTTTAAATTAAAAATATATTAATAATAATATAGAAAATTGCATAATATATATCGGCTCTCCCCTGTTTGTGTTTTTTTTTTCTTATAAATATATATTTTGTTCAAGTCTCAAGCTATTAGTTTACTTAGAAAGCCTAGAAAGGTTGTCTCTCCGTCTTCATGCTATTGATGAAGACCGTTAGAGTAGTTTTCAAATGACTTTCCAGAGTAATTAAGCGATTGCAATTGCCACGCTTAGTGATTGCTCGCGCCAGTTTATCAACCAATCAGAAGGAAAACCAAAACCAATCGCCACTTGCACGTGCGATTTTTCCCGCGCTTTGAGCAAGTTACGTGGAATTACTACGAATTTGGATTGGTTCATTGCGCTCTTTGCACTTGCTGTGATTGGTCGAAGTAATTACTTTGGTATTTGTTTTACGAAACTCAATTGAAAAACCGCTTTATAACTTTTTTAACAACAACTGTTCAGTGACTTACTAGGGAGTTTAAGCGACGACAAAGGCAACGTCAATGAAAACGTTACTTCACCAAGGTGATCTGGTGACGTAATTCGGAGGACTGGGGAGAAAAATTCTAACGCCGTATCCCACAACCGCGCGCGGCTTTATTTTCGAATTCAACATGGCAGAGGCGAGGTTAGATCTTGTTGGGTCTACTTGAATGTTCATTCAGTAACAGGCAATGTGGTAGACACGTAATGATCTGTTGAGTTTTGGCGATAGCAATACTGCAGGGAGTTTGAAAACAACACTTAAGGCCGCGCGTGGTTATGGGATACGGCGTTAAAATTTTTCTTCCCAGTTCTCCAAATTACGTCACCAGATCACCTGGCAAATTACAACTTAGCGCTATCGAACGTATTTCGCGATTATTCAATCTTGTTTACGTTCTACAACTCGGGCGAACTATCCAGTATAACTGGATGGGTGCGAATGGTTTTTAAAGCCGCAAAAATGAATGGTTCATTGTTGTATGATCACGTTGTCATAGTCGTCAAAACCTCAAATTTGGTGAATTCACTCTGTTGTTTTGTGGAGTACGGAAACGAAATGCACGGAAATTCGTGTTGAACGTGCACCACGAGTATTTCCGACAAGTTAACGAATATTAGGCGCGTTCTGATTGGTTACTCAAACTCCGAGTATCGAACGGGAATGGCGCCCGAAGTATTGAAATCATCGTATGCTGGAATAAATATGAGTTAAAATCATCTATTCGTCTTATGTTATCTCACTAAAACAACTTTCCACCTCAGTGTCCGTGACTAGTAGTGAATATTTACCGAGCCGCAAATCTGCGAGGTAAATATCCACCACGAGCCACCTCCGGTGCTGTGAATAGTTGTTAAATATTATGGCTATGTGGTGTTGTCGTTGCCGTAGCCGTGGCCGTCATCGATAGGGAGCTTTAGCAACGACAACGGCGACGGTAACGAGAACGTCACAAATTTGCATATTCAGTGGGCAAAAATAATAGCTTTGCACGCTCTGCACGTGCGTTTTTCATTTTTGTCCATTTCTTTGCCGTCGTCAGCAAAGTAAAAACGTGAAATAATCAAGTTTGAGGTGTTATGGAGAACGTTAGCACTTGGAGATAAATTTTTATTTTTCTCCCCTAAATTAAGAGCCGCTAATACCGGTTTCATTCCTGAGGGACTGCCACATCTTTGTCATATTAAAAAGCTTGGAAAAGTTGTGAAGTGATCGCAATAACGAGAGTTTATGTTCTTACAAGACGTTCTCGTTGCCGTTCTCGCCGTCGTTGCTAAACTCCCTATCGTTCCTTGCTGTTACCTCATCTCCTTCATCAGGCTCCTGCGCAATTGAACGTCTCCGTTCTTCAGTCCCAAGACTGCTCGATGCTTTCTCGTTGTCCACGGATGGAAGGGAAACATTTTTATCCTTCTCTAAGCCAACGCAATGAAAATCGAGTTTTCCGTCGACTTTCCCTTGAAGAGATTTTTTGGGAAACACTTTTCCCACTCGCGAAATCTGAGACGACACAAAAATAGAATTACAGCTGTACATGTGGGAGAAATAAAATTCTTTTGGAGACAGAGGAAGGGGTGGTTAAAAGGGGAGGGGAAAACGTAAAAGCAACTTTTGAAGGCAGAATTATTGGGTGCCAAGGATAAGTGACGCTTCTTGTCTTCGGAAACTTGACATCCAGTAAGGTGTTAGATTGATATGAGCAAAAAGCTAAAAACTATTTCATTGATCCACTCGTAGATAAACATTTGAGATATTTAAGTAGAAGTAATCAGTTACTATAGATTTAAGTAAGAACATTCATTGAATCATCTTCTAAAACAATTTTGTGCCTTACTCAAAAGATCACCATAACTGAACTGGGTGCTAACCTCTTCAGTCAGATTGACATAATGAGTTACAAACACGATCATGTTAGTAAATTGTTTGGGGATTTTTTCGATCGATATTTAAACTGTGAGAAGGCCATTATGTCGCCTGTAGGACTACGCACTTTTTCAGGATTCTGGCGCTTTTAATCTTTTTTGGTTTTCTCAACAGACTGATTTACCTTTTTTCTCCTGTCCGAAACAAGCCGAGGCAGAGTCTCTGACGCAGTATCTTTGGAAACTTGTAGGCGGGGAAATGTTAACATGGCAAAGTATTAACCGCTTGCGGCGCATTAAATTCAAAAGTGTTGGATAAAAGATCCTTGCTTTTCTGTTTTCTTTATCGAGAAGTTTAAAGGCTCTTATGACGTTCCTATGCGTGGCCGCAGAATCTTCAAGTTTGCGCGCGCGAACCAGGTATTAACCAATCAGATGATAAACACAGTCTGTGAAATAAAAGTTGCGCACGCTCGACAGGGCTAAAACTAAGAGAATGATAGAAAGAGCCAAAGCAAACATGCGAATTGGCGAATCTAAGTTTGACCCCTGAAAAAAAGAAAAGTAGTTTGCAGCGAGAACTATTTGTTTGTATTAAAATTTGATGTTAACTGCTACAGTTTGCAGCTTACTGCTAAAGCTGCTACTCGCTTCTACAGCTTACTCAGCTTGATGTTAACTGCTTACTGCTTTTAACTGCTAGAGTAATGAATAATTTTATGATACATGTACCATAAGAAATACTTCTAATTCTTAATACTCATAAGACATCTGTAATATTAAATAACAAAATCTTAAAGATAAAATCTAAATCAGTTGTTAATTGTTGGATGTTAAAAAAATATGAAGCTAAATGGGTCCGCAGAGACCAGCGGTTATCATTTTTACCGATGGAGTCTGGTAACGATAAAAGCGAAAATATGGCGGACGAAGGAGAAGAAATGTCATCTCTCGAGGAACAGGCAACATACAAGAAGACGTCCAAACGAAAACTAAAACAATTACAGGTGACATAATTTTGAGTCATTACTTACAAGGCCGTGAGATAGTCTTTAAGTTATGAGAATCCGTCGTCGAACGTTTCCCCCGCAGATATAGAGGAATCTTTGTTTACATTTTTTTGCCTCGTTAGCATAAGCACATCGTATTGCATTCTATCAGCTAACATTAGTGCATTGCATAATGAGCTATCTCTGAAACTTTGAGCGCGCTTTACCTGATAATCTCTGAGTAGCTACGCGTTGAAAATTATAAATTTTACAAAGAATGTGTGGGCTCGAGCTCATTAGGCACTTTTGTCAACCGAGATTTTATCAGTTTTCGATGGCAAATAACTCGCTAGTTAACACAGCCCAAAGGCTTCAAATTGGAAATTTAACTAAGCTTTGCACCTTCGTTTTATTCCCATTGAAGTCAATTTGTGAAAAGAATGATGCGTTCTGTCAGCAAACTCATAATGATGTTAATGAGACAAAATGTAAACAGTGACTTCACCAAAGATTCGCTTATTGCATTTGAAGCTGGTCACAGCGCTTAGATGTTCCCTGGAATACTGTAGCAGTCTTTTCCACCAAGTTTGGCTTATCAAATGAGTTGATAAAGGGGAAAAAGGATGGAGGATTTTGTTTCTAAAGTGTAGTGCTTTGTCATTGGAAAATGAGAAGTTTGGTTTTATCAAAGAAGTTGATAACAGAGGTGCCAACCTCTGGAGATGTAAAATCTGGAGATATTTTTCATCCGGTCCCCCCCCATTCCTTCCCCTCCCTCTGGTCCGATACCTGCAGAAGGAGGAACCAAATTGTTCTTACTGTGGTTTCCACCAAGGAATGGGTTTGTTAGAGACCCAAGCATAACCCCAGGTAGCTAGCATATGCAGAATCGTTAAATGTAGTGTCCACGATCATGTCACAATTGATAATTGTATTGCATAATGGTAATTTTATTAACCCATTCACACCTCAAATGCGCTAGGCCACCGCCCCATTGATGAGTAAAATCGTCTGGAGTTAGACAGAGTAAAATCTATTTAGTTTTACTCTCAGGGTTCAATGGGTTAATGATAATAAATATTATATTAAATAAAATTAAAGAAGGCTCTGGAAAAACATGCCGTGTGACTATTTTTGGCACTTTTAGAATTTTACGAATTTATGCTTAAATAGGCTGCAATCGTGGACAAAACCTGTTGAGACAGAGACATTTTGGGTACTCCTGACCAGAAAATTATCCTTTTAAAAGCCACCCTTTTCCTTCTCCCAAACTCAATGTCGATTTATCTTGGTCGGAAATATACTGTAGGACAGATGACAATAGATAGCAACATTGACTGAGGGGGGAGGGGGGAGAGGAGTGGGAAGGGGAGTGTAAGTAGGGGTGTGCAAAAATGAAAGTGAATTTGTGCACTGTCTCAACAGTGTTGTCCAAGATTGTAGTTTCGAATTGTGCAGCAACAAAAGAAACAGAGGCAAGGTTTAGGGAATAATTAACAAATCGAAAGTGGTTCAGTGTTGTCTGTACTCTTATCGACAACGATATTCGTCATCACAGTGGTCAAGATGTTGTGGACTCACGAGGCGCAGCCGAGTGTGTCCAATGAGTGTGTCCAATCATGACACGAAGAAAGATCAAGCGTTGTCTATAACTTTCTCGCAATATGGTGGTTTATGTCCCAAAATGGGCGTTCCTGATTGGCTATTACATTGCATGACACAATGATGCGAGCATGACGCGTACAGCGTTGTCTAGACTCTCATCGGCAACTGCAAGTTAGCCAATCAGATTGAGAGATTACAAGCAATTATGGTAAAATTTGCATTTTCCTTTGTTTTGTTCAAAACAAAATGCTAATTATCCCCCTGAACATCGATTACACTGTATGCTCTTGTGTTTCTGCACAATTCGAAACTAGCCAATTGTCACAGATGTTTTGGAAATGAAAATAAAAACGATGCCCAGTTTCTTTTTTTGGTTGTTTTTTTGGCTGTTTTGCGTTTGATATTTGAGAATTATCAAACCAATTCCCCTTCATTGCTCAGTTGTGGATTAAAGTATGACCACTTTTCCCCGTTTTTCAAAGCCAATAAAAAAGTGAAATTCAATCCAAAGGTTTTAGAAACAACATGATGTACACTGTCTTTGAGATGATTTTGGAGAATAAATAAAGTGGAAAAGTGTGTTGAGGAGATACGCACTTTTAATTAATAATTGTTATTCTTAGCTCCTGCAAACTTTTAGAGGTAGTGAATTGATTGATTTATTTTTTCACCATTTCTTCAAGGTTGAGGCTGCTTCAAAGTTAATATGCAATTTATGTCCAGATAAGAAATTTACATCACTGAAGATGTATGATGACCACGTAGCTTCCAAAAGGCACAGGAAAAAGAAAGTAAAGAAAGAAGCTGCAGGAGCGTGGGTTTGCCAGGCCTGTGAACTGACTCTTAGCTCACAAATAGAATGGGTAGGTACACGTACATGCAGGTGGACATGTGTTCGATTTTCTGCCATTTAGGAATACTGACCCTGCCCTGTTGGGGTCAGGACATACCATGTCCTAAACTAGCTCAGTGTTTTCAATCCGTACCAACAGCCAAGTATACTACATGTATACTTGACTCAGAGAAGTCAGCTACTTTTTCCCTAAATTGATAGCATACATAACAGGCATTTTGGTGAATTTCAGACTCTTTTTAGACCTTTGTTAGTGATCGTTTGAAGGTGAATCTTGTGGGGTTAATTGCAGGTGGTTTCTTGCTCCTCGTCCCCACCCCCTCCCCCTTCACTTTCTATTTTGACCTTGGTCCAGGTTTTTGCATGGCAATTACCTTCAAAGTATCACTCAAAAGTCATCACCGGTGGAAAGAAGAGTCCAAAATTTACCAAACTGCCTGTGAAGTAGGCTACTAATTTAAGACAGATTTGTTAAAAAACCTAAAGATAAAATTTCATTGACGATAAGTTTTAATACAACAGTTGTTTTAATTCTCTAATCAATCCAGCAATCACCTTCAGATTTTATTGAAACCTCTGCTAGTGTCATCAAGAGCTCTAGCCACTTACTGTATAAATTTTACTGTCTTACACTGACAGTAATAAGTATTCTTTAATGTGGAACCCCTTAGTGGTAAATGGGTTAACAATATGAATTTTAACCAAGTGAAGCTATGATCCTCACAGTTATGAACGCAATTTGTGCAGTTGCGTAGAGAAGCCTGAAAAATTTGGGACTTCAACGGGGTTTGAACCCGTGACCTCACGATACCGGTGCGACGCTCTAACCAACTGAGTTATGAAGCCACTGACGTTGGGAGCTGGTCATTTGTGGGCTCTAATGTTCCCGTGAGGAATGAATCAACGATGAAATGATATATGAAGTGGATCACATATGAACTGCAGATATGAAATCAAGTGAAGCGAGGTCACGAGTTCAAACCCCGTTGAAGTCCCGAATTTTTCAGGCTTCTCTACGCAATTGCAAAAATTGCGTTAATAATTGCAAGGATCATAGCTTCACTTGATTTCATATCCGCAGTTCATATATGATTCATTTCATATATCATTTCATCGTTGACCATGAATGTCCTATAAGACGATGTGACATACGCTTTCACAATTAAATTGGTGAAAAGAGAAAAATGGTTCTTTTGAATAGTGGTACTTCAAAATTTTGTAGTTTTGGCAATTAAAGCTCATCAACGATTTTTCGCTGCCTTTGGTAAACAGGGCAAACACCTCTGTGGTCGGCGGCATCACGACAAACTTAAAGAATGGGGCACAAAGCTGTTTGTAACAAGTTCTCCAACCACACAGCAGGAGATTGAGTCTGTTGATGATTCACAGTATGAAGAGATTGAGGAAGACGACGAGAATGACAACTTCTGATAACTATTGGTAAGAAAAAGAAATAATTATAATATAGATGTGAGCCATTTGGCAGGGGCGCTTCCTTGAAATCTGGCGAACCCAGTTCAAGCCTCGGTCTGCTCACAAAGGGACGGATGTCCTTGTAAATACTTGTAGCTATAAACTGGTTTATCTAATGGCAGATAGGATTCTTAAATAATTATAGGTCACGCTTTTTGTCGCATCAGTAACACTTTCGATCAGAATGCACAGTGCAGCTACCAGAACTCATTGCTCTACGAACGAGCCTCGCTTTGAGCAGCAGTCGCATAACACAGTCAGGAACGATTATCGCCCTCGTGATCGTGAATCGTGAATATTTGGAAACTTGCATCCTGTCAAGTGTATTTCCGCTTCCGCTTTCAGTTCCGATCAATCCCTGGCAAACGTGACCTATCTTTGTTCGTAGTCAAAATATTATAATTGTCGAGAGTTCAGGAAACCCTCACGCATCTTTAGCAGAACTAATGATGTGGTCATGTTGTGTCTTGTAGAACTAACATTCATTCGAGTCTCCTATACCTCGAGACCAGTGGTAGGGCATCCGAACTTGCAATCGGAAGGTCGTTGTGGGTTCGACCCGTGCAAAGGAGCACTAGGATTTTTTCCGAGTATCCCCTATAGCTCGGTGGTAGAGCATCGGAATTAGTAATCGGGAGGTCGTCGTAGGTTCGACTCCTGCAAACGAGGACTCGGATTTTTTCCGAGTATGCCCAAGTCACCAATTAAAAAAAAAAACTAAACTCAGTACTTGACAATATCTTTAACTTGAAGCATTTATCCCTGCATTTTCACTGTTTTTATCTGATACACCTTTTCAAGTACTTAACGTCTTCTTTTGACATAACCCAGAACGCCATTTTCTTAATGATCTCGATTTCTCGATTGTATTTTGATTAGTTCCTGTTTTGGAGAACCCAACAGAAGGTGTTTAAAAGTTACGCATTCCGATGAAATCACCCTTTATCTCAAATTGCCTTTTAGAACTTTTTATCTTGAATTTTTCGTTGTCTTCTTCGGTGGCTCAGTTGGACAAGCATCGGACTTTTATGCGAGAGATCTCCGGTTCGTAACCTGCAAAATTAATGGTTAGACTTTCAAGTCGACTCGGATAAGGTCTAGAAACCGTAAGCTCCGTCTCGCTGGACCCTTACTGTTGATCAACACTGTGGAACATTCGAGAACCCACACACTGTTCGTGAAGATATGGCGGAAGACCTCCGGTGCAGGTTTGAGAATAATTATCGTAAACCGCCATGAAACTGTATGTGATACGCGTATATACATACATTACCATGATTATGCACACAATTATAAGAATAAACAACGATATCCTGATCAATAATCATGTCATACCCTTGGGCTATACTCGTTTTCTAATTGAATTATTTTTAATCCACTCTCCCCCTTGCGGATTTGCAGGAAAAAAGGATTACACGAACGCACAATTGCATCGTACGCTGCTTGCCTTCGTTTTGTTTCCTGATTAAGCCTCCTTAATAAAAAAAAATCCGGAAAAATTAAGATTCTACTTCATTGAGAATTAAATCGGAAGAATTTTGGATTAAAGCCTCAATTACACTAGCAAGTTTTCCTTGACAAGTTTTCCTTGGCAGTGTAAATGGAAAAATATGACAAGTTGTTCCTTGTCAAGTGTCCATGCTAGTTTTTGAACAAGGACACTTGTCATGGAAAAACTTGTCAAGGACGATATTTGCTAGAGTAAATTACTTATCAAGGGCACTTGTCAAGGGAAACTTGTCATATTTTTCATTTACACTACCAAGGAAACTTTTCAAGGAAAACCTTTTCAAGGAGAACTTCTAGTGTGTACAGACGGTTGGCTAGTTTTCCTTGACAAGTGGACTTGTCAAGGAAAACTTGCTAGTCACGGTACAGTTCGACGTAGGCGATCAAATATAGTCACGTTCACTCGGTTAACAAATGTTTAACTGATTCGAAGTACAAGTTAACCTCGCACCATGTATTTTCAAAGCAAGCTTAACACCCACATTTGTCGGTTTTTAAAATTCCATAAGATTGGTAAAAAAGAAACCTTAGCTTTTGCGTTTTAAACAGTTCTCGTCGATAAAGGATAAAGTTATTGCGATCTACCATCCCGTGTAGTGTTCAGATCATAACTTCAGTGTACCAGAAAAAGGTCGCGCTAGCCGCAACGAATAATTTTATGAACGGGGAAGTCGCAATATATTTTGGTTTTATCCCTATTTCGACGGTACAATGGCGCCATTGCTTCTAGCGTTGGAGCTAGAGCGAGGCAATAGCCATCTCAAAATAAGCTTCTAACAGGTTGCTAAATTGAACCACTTTTTGGACTTTCTGTAAGTTGTAAGTGCTGCTTTTGACTGGTGACTCAAGCAGCAACATGCGCAAACGCGTTTAAGAGGCTGTTTCACGGCAGTACATTTCATTTTGTCACAGTGTAGTTTTACTAATTACTCACTCCTCAGTATTCGCTATGCAACTGAACGTTAACCCAGAAATTACTTTTAAACAACACAAATCAAAGCGTCGCGACAAAAATATGTTTGTTGAGCATCCATAATAACAACAGAGATATACTTTCAAAAACGGTTAGGCTGAGCAGTTCGTTCAAAAACCCTAATTGCAATTCATTTTAATCTCATTCAATTTTGGCCATCCCGGCTGCCTTTTGTATTGGCTGGTAGGTAAAACCTTCCCTCAGTGTTTTGAGTAGTTATTTTCACGCTTAATTTTGTTTTCAGTTCCCAGTCGCTGAATTAGGCTAACTTTGGCGACACAGCCATGCACTTACTGGTGAAACAGTTACATTTGTCCTTCCAAAGGTTATCACGTCTGAGTATGTTTCTTGTTGGGCTGTGAAAACACGCGTTAATTGCCAGATATGGATCTTTTTCATTTGGCTGTTTTCGCTTTTGCGTCGAAGCGGCAAGCCAACATTGTTTATGTAGAATTTATCTGGCTATACTCACTCTTTTTTTTACTGATTATACTGCTTTACTGCTTATTACCCACTGTTTTTTTTTTTACTGATGTTCATTTAACCGCGCGCTAATTAAGGACAAGTACAGGCACAAGAACTGGTCATTGAATATCATATCAAGTTCTAAACTTTACAACTTGATAAGAGGAACATCTTTATATTTTCCAAGCTGACAACTTTTCCGTTGTTCAAATGGAATTCAGCGTGGTTTTACCACCCAAAAGCTTAGGTACGTGTAAATGAGATAAATGTCTGTCGTCTTTGCCGGGTGAAAAGAAAATTGATTGGTGCTCTCTAGACTTGAACTTTAATTCGGTCCAATGTTCATTTATTCTCGGCTGTTCAGTCATTTATCACGTTTCTATTGCAGTTTTCTTTTCCTTTTTTTTTTTTTTTTTACTAAAAAATCCGATTCCGCTGTGTGTGTATTGAGGTTAGTTGTTCCGCGTAGGCGCTATCGAGGAGCAATTAGGTGTCGTTCATAAGTACACGCGCTGTTTAAAAAGTCGCTTGTGAGCCCCTCAGGGCCGGGCTGACACGACCGAAGTTTATCCCGGTTTGTATAGCATGAAGCGACAACCCTCCCCCCCTTGCCCACACCCCCCACCCCCCCAACCCAGTACGGGATGCTATTCTATCACAGAGTTACCCCAATTAATATGTTGCCTTTACACATGGAGAGAGACAGTGACGAGCAATGTTTCCGAGGAAACAAAACCGTTTCCGAGCAGGACCTCGAACTAGCGACTCCGGGAGTTCGGCGTGCCAGCAACTACGCCACGTGTCTCCCATTGTTAACAGGTTCATGCTGTTTTGTTTTAAAAATAGAAGAGTTCTTGTAAAAGTCTTATATTATAGAATATATGTTTATGCGAATCGGAAGTATTGTTGCTTAACCAAACGTGCAAATATACTGTTTACGTGTTGCATACGCAGCGAACGAATTACATCGTGCGTAGTAGTCCTTTCTTCTACTAGGATTTCATATAGGATCTAAACGCCTAATTCCTCAGGATTTACGTATGTATCGGTATGTAAGTAAGGCATTATGCTCACGTTCGAATGAGAATCTGAACTAGGACGGAAATATCATATACTCCCTCGCATATTCCAGAACCCACATTTCGTCCCCACGAACGCACATTCCTCCTACAGTAGTTACAATGCCACTGAGTGCTCAAAATGCCTTGGAGCCTTGGAAAGTATGGAAATCACGATGATGTTTTGACGTAAAACGACACACTTTTTTCACGAGCGATATGAAGACAAGTAACGTAACGCCGGTGCGTTGACGTGTGGTTGGCTGCTTGTGTTTTCGTCTGAGTGTCCAGAGGTGCAAGTACAGTTAATCAAATTCACTTCAGTCTCAACAAGCGTCACGAAGCGTCCCCTCGCTTTTCTTGCCAACTTCAACATCACTCGCATCTGGGAATACAGACAGTTCACGTCACAAACTGTCCTCTGAATTCCGGTCCTCGAGTGAAGTACTTGCATTTACCCTTAACCCAAAGAACCCAACCTAATTGCCAGAAATAGGTCGGAAATGCTTAGACGTAAGTCGCCATTGAAAACCATATCGAAGCTGCAAGGCACAATTAAAACAGTGACGGGCATCTGTGATAACTAAGTGAACTTCAGAGTAGATGAGTACTGATAAATTTGAAGCTCTGAAATTATCGCCAATGGCTAAGTTTCAAATGAGTTTTTCTACATTTTTTCGTGAGGATTAATCGATTTCATCTTTCACAAAACAAAAGTGCTCTCAGATTTAAGAAATTCGAAAGCAATGCGAGATTGCATGTGGGTTCAAGTCGTCATGATATTGAACTTGTTGTCTCTTGTATGGTTTTGTTAAAATCAACGTTAGCCTTCAAGCAGACTTCAGTTTAAACCCACACACCGTGGTGTAGGGATATAGATTTAAAGAGCTCAAATTTTGAACGTCAATCAGGTACTGCTTTGAAGTGAATAGTTTTAAATATTAAAGTCCTGATGGACAGGGTGTGTATTTTTGGTGCCGTATGTTTTTAAAAGTAGAAAGGAAAACAAATCAGTTAGTGATAGGAAGCGAGCTTGATTGACTGTAGAAAAGAGAGGCTCTTTCCTGCGAAGTTATTTTTAACTTTCGTGAAAATTTGCAAAGAATGCTTGTGTGCATTTACGAAACACTTGAATTTTAGATTGCTTATCAATCATGCAATCTTGATAAATGTTGCTATTCATTTCCATTTGAGAGTACCAAAATTGAATAGCTATTATTGAAATGAGGATACGAGTGGGCGCAATATGAGGCTTTTTGTGAGAGTCCAGATAACAAGACACGATAACCAGGTCAAGCTGGGGTCACCTCAGAAACGGGGAAATCGGAATCTTCAAGGACCCCTTGTTTCGTTTCCATGCCTTTCAAACGCTATTGCAACTTTTCCATTGCTCCAAATGTCCGCAATCGTTCTGCCAAGTCCTCCACGCATGCATGATTAGAACTTATTTTTCTAAAAGTCGTACAGGTTTCCACCCATATCATATGGAACGACTTAATGAGCTCGTGATTTTCACGTTTCGTGAAATTTGCAGTTAACGTTTAATCTTGTCTTATCAACTTCTATTTTGGTGCGTTCTCAATTATGTTATTCAGCAAATAAACGAAATGTCGCCCTTTTTTTCCATTCTTTCCCGATCTACGTGGTCTTTAATCTAGTTGAGATTGAACGGACTTTCCTATTGCAAAGATTATCTTGTGTGGAATTTTTCTAATGCGTCTCTTGCAAACCCACTGATAGCACTAAATTTCTTGTTGATTTATTATTCTTTTTGACTGCATAATCTTGATGTAAGAGAGATGACATACCATTTCAGTTTGCCAGAATAACACTGATTTTAACTCGTGTGTTGTAATTTTCATCGTTTTGGTTAACAATTTTCTCAATATGTAAAGAAAGTGGCTGCTTTTAATCCAAACACGGCTCCAAAGCATCTTGGGTATCGTTCGGTAGTTGTTTCAATGATTACTGTCATAGCTTGCCTTAATTCCCGGCTCTCGGATTTTTGTTGTCTTTATGCATTGGCTCGTGTTTTTCCACCTTATTTTTGTATTTCTTAGGCTTCTCCAAGTATTTGTAAATACTGACAACTCGCAAGCCGAAGTGAGAAAAATAAAACAGATTAACAACGACGGGTTCTCTTTCTTAAGCCAAATCTTCAATTTCCGAGAAGTAAAATATTTTTCTAGTGTGGATTGATGAAAGATATCGCAAGATGCAAATCGAACAAGCTCGGGCACGATCGCCTATTTTGGTTATTTTGTGAATATTTGTAAAAAGCTTTGATTTGATCAGAGGAAGTTGGATTGGGTTGGGCCAGTGGGGAAAGGGCGTTGTTATGGACAGCTGGCTGTGTATCAGTGATGATTTTGTTGAAAGTGTAATACACAAAATTTCTCTTAAACTCCCAAGTAATTTATGTACAAATAGTAAGTTTTTATGGCTATCCATGGCACACTGAACGCAACATCCTTTATTTATAAGATGTTGGGTGAAAGGAAACGTATACTTTTAGGGTCGTGTTTTAACTAAGAGCAAACAACACTGAAAACTATCTTCACAAAAAATAAAGATTGTTATACATAAAATCGTTTACTACAGTAGCCGCAAGACTGGTTAGGGTCGAAATTTAATTTAAATTAAACTGCCTTTTTTTAATTATAACTTCTTTTTCTAACTCTGGTGCGATTGATTTCAGAATTGGACGTTACTCCAAATTACAACATTTCGATCGCTGATCGAGGCTTTATATGCTTATGTTACATCTCTGAACATGGTTGCCAGATCTGCAGCTATACTTCTCTGCCTACCGCACACTACTGCTCCCTCTCCCTCCCCTCCCCCCCTTCTTTACGTCAGGTCTATGTTTTCCCATCTCTTGAACAGTTTGTTTTGTAACAAGAACAACAGCAACATCTGGAACAACTCTAAACGAGAATGGTCGTCGTAGTTCATAGAGGTGTACAGGAAGCCATGCAGAAACTTACAGGATTCGAACCCATGGTAGATTTCAGCGATTGCGCTACTTAGTGACTTTATTGGCACTCCCTAGTTAAAAGTAGAGTATACCTAAGAAGAAAGATGAAAACGAAAGATACAGTATTAAACAATGACAATCATCGTGATACTAAGCGTTAAATAAAATTAAGTAAAGTAAATCATCCATACACTAAGCAATCTGTCCAGCTATGTTTATAATACATGCATTTCTTAATTGTGAGGGCTTCAAATCTAAATACACCATACTTCTGATGGATTCTCTTGATGCAGATACAGATATCAAGAAGTAGGAACAAAAATTGAACTGCACTATTTTAGCTAAGATGTTCACCGATCTTATGGAATAAGCTGACCCCTTGGCTTTCTCCCCTATTGTATCGCCACCTGGTTTACCCTTCTCCGCTTCTCGAATTCGCTTAAGATTGTAGCGCACTGAATTTATCCAAATCTAATGTCTCATTACATCGCGAAACATGTGCGAGAATCTGGGAAATTAGAAACAAAGTTACTAGTGCTGTTGAAGAGACTTTTATCTAGTCTTTTAGCCGATGTTAGATTGATTAAGATTGAAGCACACCGAATTGATATAAATCTAAACTCTCCTTACATCGTGCAGCATGTGCGAGAATCTGGACGAGTATAAACAAAGTTACTGCATGCTGTTGTAGAAACTTGAAGGCTTCAACCAATGCCACTAGTTTTTGCAGATATCCTAGTTTTTGTTGGACGACTGTTTAAGAGATTACTGTTTAACTTTCAGAAATATATTGTTTTGCCATTAGGCTTGTATATAGGGATGAGGAATTAGCCACTTTTTAAGCTGACGTTTCAGATGGTTTTAAAGGGTGTGTTCTCCATCTTTGCTACAATGTCTTAAATGCGTCACTATTTTCCAAAGCCGAGTGAGAGAAAATGATCATTGCACTCAGCTGGACAACTCCTATTAGATCCACCTGAGTTTTTCAGGTCTCTATTAAGAGACAGTTGCTTCAGTGAGTTGTCCAGCTAAATGATCACTGCTCTCATTCGTCTATAGCCCGCACTTTAATATCCATTCATTTTTTTTCAAAGTGCTGTCACAATTTCATAAGCGCGTGAGTCGTATTTTTGGAAAATCCGTGGGAAGAAGAAAATTGGACATTTGCCGAAGATTGTTGTCTTCACTCGCGTGCCGATAAGCCAAGCACTGAAAGAATAGTTGAAAAATTGCCCGAGTGCTAAGCGATTTGTTTTCTTTTTTAATTTCTCCTTGACGTCATTGTCAGCAATTCTTTTATACCTCGAGTGCTGAAAAGCCTGATTCCAGATTCGTGTGGAACAAGAAACGTCGAGGCGGAATTGTCTTGCTCAATGGAGAAAGTTATCTCCCTGTGGATTATCACCTTGTAAACAACCCATTAGGCTTGATTTTCGTCTATTTTGTTTAAAATACGTGCATTAAGGGTTGCTTCATCGTTAAGCTGTCATCCCAACTCAGATTTCCGTTTTGTTTGTTTAGCCTCGTAAGCACTCGTAATGAAAAATGGACGAGCAATAACAGCTACTTAGTTTACCAACCAGCTTTATAATGTACGAAAAATCCACGTCAACTTGACAAACGTCATGTAAATCCAATGATATCGGCCAGAAGTGAAAGAAAAGTCTGGCATCTCCTGGCGTTTCATTTAAACCAGTAAATGTCGAATACCGTGTATGGCGCTAAGGGCAAAATGCGAATATTGTGCAAGGGAAGTAATTATCCATATCGTGCACGCACGTGCTATGTTAATCGTGACCTTTTCTTCACCTATTAAGAGTGTGACGAACCTGGAGAAGAAAGAGCCTTATAAAGAATTCTTCGATTTTGAAGGCAAATAAAAATTTGTCCTAAAATGGTATCCTCTTGGCTTTAGCGCCCACTGAGTTGCCGTTAAGCCTTCAGGGTTAATTAATTTTCTTTCCTAAACAATGCAAGCTTTAGCTGGTTCGTGGATGATGACATCCAGATCGTGTTTATATTTTTTGAGGAAACTATGAAAAGTTTAGGTTTAACACATTCCATCGGAACGGGCTGGAACACGAAACATGAAACAAAGGAATCTGGAGTCAAGAGGTCACAACGGATAATTCTTCGGTAACAAAATTTGTGTACTTTAAAAATTTTGCAACAAATTTACTCCAGTGTCGGCGATGAAGCCTGCATCCAATCAAATCATCGGAAGTGGATTGTTTCTCTAAGATTATTATCAGCTAGAATACTCGGTGATGATTTGATAAGCCAATAGAAAAGCTTTAAAAAAGGCTAGCCACCGACCACAGGGTATTTAACTCGTTGAGCGATTGCTAGTAACCACATGCCTCCCAGCGCTGGTACAGAGCAAGGCGGAAAATTTCAACAGTCCAGATATTGCTTTGCTTTAGCCAGCCTCCGGTAGACATGGAACCCGAATTACTCTTTGAAGAATTTATGGATTCGAGTACTTTGGATTTTACAGAACTGGACGAACAATTTCCGCTGTGTGGATATTTAGAAAGCTTGGATGCAACAGAGGAACAACATGTTGATTCTATGGACCTGACCTGTCCGTTTGACTTCTACCTTGATTATTTATTTTCCAAAGGTATTGTCGATTCAATGAATGAACAGATTGTCCTGCAACCCGAGTGCGACGAGGCAGGGGAACTTAAAGACCATCTTATTTCCTCGGTTTTTAATTCCTATTACAAGCAAGCGTTTGAATTAAACGAGAGGAACGCCAACGTGAAAGATAACCTCGTGCTATCAGCGAGTCTTCTGTTGCCCGACAACCAACGCTGTAGTGATTCGCCGTGTTTAAGTGATTCTAGCAGTGATATGTCTGTTAAACTGGAAGGGCTCGCTGCTCATTATGATTGTTCCGGGGCAGAAGGTCAAGTTGTTACCAAAAAGGACCAACCAGGTTCAAACAGCAAAACACAAGCCGGCCCCCGTAGGGAGCGCGCGCGACGCCGCGTCTCCTCGCGCGAATATAAGTGCAGCTTTCCTGGTTGCACCAAGATGTACACCAAGAGTTCCCATTTGAAAGCCCACATTAGACGACACACTGGAGAGAAGCCCTTCGCTTGTACGTGGAAAGGATGCAATTGGCGATTTTCAAGATCCGATGAGTTGGCCCGGCACAAGCGATCGCATAGTGGGATCAAGCCGTTTATATGCGACCTCTGCGATAAGAAATTTTCTCGTTCGGATCATTTAGCCAAGCACAGGAAAACGCATTATCGTGTGAGGAAAAACTCTACTTTTGTAATGAAAGTATAGACGTGCTTACCATCTACATTTTTAGTATGTTAATAACCCTTTTCAAGGCAGTTTCCACAATCTTAAACCAGAACAAATCCTATATTTCCAAGCTTTCAAGTGTTCTCCACAACGGGGATAAAAATTGGAACAGCACCGTCTTGCACTTGGAGAAAAAGACTAGAAAAACGATGAAACAGGAACTTGTAGTTGTAAACAAACACTACGGAAGCTTCTCAGAGCTGCCTCATGCAAGCATTGTAATCCACACTTGCTTCCTAAATTTCCTAGAAAAAATACATGCGTATATTTTTACATAACTTGCACTCCGCAGCTCAACTTTCATAGGTATACAGTATATATTTTTAAGTTTTTGTTTCTAGGAATTTTTCCCAATATCAATGCAAGTTCGTTTCATTCGAGGCGAAAATGACATAGTTTTCTCGGCCTCAGTGCCTTTACTTTTGAGAAGACAAAGTAAGCATATATTGTTTCAGCTCCTTTATGCAGTTAAATAACCTAAGAGATGTTAATATTGTAAATGACCGCGTGCCGTGCAATAAAAACCGTATTTTCTTTCCAAACGCAGTTATTGTGACAATCAATATGTTGCAGACCACCCTGCGATATCCGTTGATAGACGTTCGCTTTCTTGCATCAACAGTGACGCGAGTCGCGCGTTTGTTGACATCTCACATGTTTATTTCCGGTCGATAGCTCCCTTGACGTTGCGTAATTTTAGTCTCGCTTTGATCTTTTCCTCCGCAGCCCATGGTTTCGCGGTTGCATTGCAGACAAAACGGAAATCGGTTGACCTTTTTTTACTGATGTTTTCAGAATTGTGTTTTAATGCTTGTTTCCATCGATAATTCGTCTGTATGTTGAGTATCTGTCATTTGTATCAAAATGGAAAGTTAAGCCGAAAAAAAAAAAGAACACTTTGGGTTATAACAAAGACTAATACTGACATGTTACGGTTCTCGGAATTTGCTCCCAAAATAATCCATCCAAACAGACTACGAAAACATCGAACGTCAGTTTTGACAGGAATATATCCTGAGAAAGAAGTTTAAGTCTTTCCAAAAGTAGGTTGGAACTAAAAGATGGTATGGCATCAGTGACAACGCAGACATAAATGGCTTGTATTTTCAACGAAACAGGAGTTTCTGGTTTTGAATGGCGACTAGAAAACTGGCTTTGAAGTTTAAAACGTGTTGGTCAAGTTTTAACCAAGTTTCGATATGAATTGCAAAGAATGGTTCGATGTTACGAAAGATCGTTGACAATAGCGAAATGATACTATTAAGAGAAAGAACCTTCCGAGTTTAACTATGTCACAACATTAAAAAAGAAGTGTGAGGCGGACAAGCGAAGGTTTTCGGCTTATTATGGTAAACACGTTTTTCCACAATTCTACAACAGTTTGCCTATACTGCTGAAATTCAAAGGAGATGCAGAACTATCAAGTTTTTTAGCATAGCCTGCTATGTTTCTCGGGAAGCACGCTTCTCCCACGTGTTGATTGTTCTTGTTGTCACGTGACATAATGCTATAGAGTGTTTTACTCACGTGATCGGTAACCTTGTTTTTCCACCGAAACAAAAGAAAACGTTTGCATGACAATAGAGCTCAATTCTCGGAGGATTAAGAAAATAACACAAACAGCGGTGATAAACATTGTATTCGTATGTATGTGTTTATCACCGCAGTTTGTGTTATTTTCTTAATCAAGCTACGATGGCCTAAGAACAAGAGTTTATACGATCCAAGAGGATTAGTTGGGTTCACCAATATGGCCGCCGTTCCATTGTTTAGCAACAACATTATGGCCGCCGTGACGTCACGGGAAAACACTCTGTACACAATCCGACGCAGAGTCAAATGAAGTGCTATTTATTGCCATGACTTGTACAGTCTCTCGACGTGATGAATATTGTAGCGGTTAAGGGCCAAAATTTAGTGGTGTTCTATTACAGAATTTCTAAGGATGGTGAAAAGCTTGAACGGTTCATGCAACTCCCTCAACTTTGTTCTTTCTGCACTCTGTGTGCTTTGAATATAATATAATAGAATAGAATGGAATAGAATAGAATATTTACAGTATAATAGCCAATAAAATGAAATAAAATAAAATAAAAGAAAATAAAATAATCTCAGTGACAATCATCGGAATTTATTCGTACTCGTTTTCCTGAGAAATTGTTATCACAGACATAATATATTAGTTCCTCGACACAAGGCCGGAGGGGTAACGGAAAACCTGCACCAAACTAAAAATGAAGTTACAGTAATACTTTTATCGGCAGTACCACGTTTCGAAAAAATAACAAGAAATCTAAATAGTTCTTAAAGTTGCTTAGGGAGGTTCTATACTTTATTGGTATTCTTGGTGATTTCATGACGGTCACTCGATTTTAAGTAATATTTCATCGAGAGATTGTTCTTTAGCTTCGTGCGAAATTTTGACCTTCTTTGTTAAATATATAAGAGTTACAAGATCTTTCAGAGAACGAGAAAGTGTCTTTATTTACCGTTTGTTTTTTTATCAGCTCTGGAGACGCAAACTGATGGTGCGCCGTTTACCCTTCTCGTCTGCTGTTAAGCCTTGTTCACACTGCGACGGAAATGCAAGCGCAGACGCAGGACATGGAATTTTTTTCCATTTTCTTGCGTTGCATTAATTTTACGCTTGCGATTGCATTTCACACGTGTGAACCGGGGAAACGCAAGCGCAAACGCAAGGTAAAAAAAAAAACATATACACACACACTTCGTTTGCGTTTTAAGGAGGCAGTGTGGCCCAGTGATTCGGGCGCTTGCCTTGAGATCCGGAGATCCGGGGTTCAAGACCCGCTCTGACCACTTGCTGAATTTGTTCCTGATAGTCCCCGGTTTAACTTCTCAGCTGCCCTTGTGAATAGCCAACTGGTTTGCCTCCAGTTGGGATTCTTAACAGTTGCTGTTGTTCTGTTCTGTTGTTTCGTAGTGTTTCATTAGCCCTGAAAAGCCCCTATGGGGAGCGGTCAATTAAGTATGTATTGTATTTGTGTCGTACGTGTGAACCAGGCGTTAGTGTCCTGCTTTGCGGTTACGCAACGTGCTATCTTCAGAGGATTAGAGAAAAGTCAAAGCAGGCATAAATTGAAGCATAGTTAGTATGATTGAAGTCACCGAGGCTTCACTGAACTTGGGACAAAATAGTCGCCCTCCGTAACCATGCGCCAACTTTTTTGACGAGATTTCGAATGTTCTTTTGGTAAATGTTTAGTGAACAAATCCTTGTCTAAAAAAAAACAAATCGTGTCTTACGTCAGTTTTGAGTCCTCCTACGCACTGCTGAAAAGCGCATTGGAATTAGTTCATCTCAGCTAAAACGTATCCTGTAAAAATACAATACTATTATCTTCATTATTTTCTTTAGGTTCTGGGGTGATATTTATTCTTCGAGATTTGCCGTAATTAGTGGAGTATTTGAAACATTCTTTAATCTCCATCAGAGCCTCAGCTCTATCGGCCATGGTTCTTTAACTCAAACTCCTTTCCCACAGTGCAGCTTTAATTTACGTGGATCGTGGAACTTGGAGTTGGGCACACGCGTGGAGACTCCTGAATTTGATAGTTCTTTTATTCAAACGATATTTAAACAAAGGCAAAGGACCAGACTTCGTTCTCAGCATAGAGAAAAGCTCTTGACAATATGCTTTATACTATAATTAACTGAAGAGAGTGTACTGTAACAGTTAATTCTGTTTAAAATATAAGTGCTACACGGCCAACGTTTGTGTAAACGGAACCTTTCCTTGTGCTTTATACTATAGTTACTCTGAAACGATAATAAAATATTTTGTTCCTACACTAAGTTTTCACGAAACACATCTAAATTGTGGAGAGTATCTCGTTTTTTGGTGAAAGGTACGGCGAGTGTTACCACATATCACAG
>NC_090875.1:28047752-28085252 GCF_036669935.1 Montipora foliosa
GACGCCGCGCTTACTATTCTTCCCTACAATTGGTTAAGAAGTATCATGTGACCATTTGAGGACGAGATAATCTGGAATCGAGTTTTTATTTCAAAATGGCTGCCGACCGGCATCGACTATCGTGCGAGTACTGTAACTACAGTTGTCGTGTAAATGAAAGCGATTATTTTTTTAAACACTTGATCAAGTTCCACTCTAACGAACCTAACTTTGTAAGATAGTGGTTTGACAGACTAGTTTTTTTGATGTTTCGTGCAAGACGTTTCGGCTGGTGCTGACTACCACTACTCTATTTTTAAACGAACCTAACTTTCTGGTTTATTGTTCAAATTGTGGAAGGTCTTTTTCGAAAGTGAATAGTCTGCAAAGCTACTCAAAGCTTCATGTAATTGTTTTACATGCATTATGATCACAATAATTATGATGTTTTGATATCATAGTATAATTTTGAAACGTATGCATGTGTAACAGGAATAGGCTATTATTGAAAGATTTGTAGGTGATTTAGGTTGAGTTGTTAAAATAGACTTGAAAATGTGTTAGGTTCACCCCTGTGAAAATATTGGTAATAATGCATAAATTAAAAATGTCCTCAAACAGTAAAGGTGTGTTTTCATTAGAGGTGTGTTAGGATGACTCTGGCAGATTTCTCCAGTCAAAGAACATTTGCATCTCATTAATTTATGGTGTGTTGAAAACTGATCTAAGGGTGTACACAAAGGTGTGTAATTCTTACACACCTTATGTGTTTCCTTACACACAATGGTGTGTTTTCTTGAACTGTGAAATAAAACAGTGAAAAGGTGTGTCACCACTACACACCTTGGTGTGTCAGGGAACTCACAAGGTGTGTTATGAAAACACACCTTGTTTAAGAGTGTAGTTATTCGAAATAATAACACAGAGCAGCACGCTGTTCAGCTTCCATCGCCCGTGTTGTCCCAATTTTCGGCAGCCTAATCAATAGATACCGTACGGTAAGTTAACGGGGTATTTCGTTTTCACCAGCGACGCAGGTAGTAGCACCGGAACACTCGCACTTTTGTTACGACAGAGAACATTGTTATTTAAAGATGCTGTGTTGCGAAATTTACCCACATTCAGCGACTGGGAATGAACAGCCAAATCAACGGTAACGTAAAAATAAATAGAACATTGAAGCAAGGTTTGAATAGACCTTATTCCAAAATGGCCGTCATTTAAATATTCTTTTGTTTTTATTCAAATTAGCCCTTGATGCCTCGTTCTTGAGCTGAAAGTTCACAAGAATATTTTGCCTTGAACGGGGCATCAAGGTCTAATTTGAATGAAAACAAAAGAATATCTAAATGGCGGCCATTTTGGAATAAGGTGTACGAGAACAGAAAATTTAAAAGGAGGCATATATGGGCAAAATTGAGGAAGATTAAGGCGGATTGCAATTGGACTTTTTGAAACAGTTTTTCATATTTTATCTGTGCTACTTTGGTCACTGTGCACTAATTATCAATAATTGTATATGTTTGTTAGTCTTCTTTGTGTATGAACTACCGCAAAACCCGGAACCATTTTCTCTCTCTTCAGATGACGCAAGACTCCATCCGGGCATTTATTACGGAGAATTTCGGAAAGGACTACTACCCAGCTTACCACGGCCAATCAAACATTTTATTTCCGTTGGCGCTGATCGTAAGACGGAAGCGGAAGTGGTGGAAGCGACCATTTGGCAAAGCGGAAATGATTCTTCTCGCCAGTTTGGAGAATTACGTCGAGAAAAACCACTGGAAACTTTTTCAAAACGTTTGCTTGTCAAAACTTAAGAAAGAAAATAAGAGACTGGAGAAAATGGAAGTAGTAGAAGTTAGCAGGTACGTGGTGGACCGTGGTGACTTAGTTTTGACGGCAAGTGTTTTGTTCATTTTCTCCTATAGTGTTCTTCAGATTGTAGATAAATTAATTCTCATTCATATGTAAAGTAGAACTAATTACCATCACAAAAACTTCGCACTTAGACTCGCTTTGAAGAGGAGGCAGACATGGACTCGGAAATGGCTTTTTTTGTACGTGAGAAAAGCGCTGTTGGGATGAGAAAATTAATCGCTACAGGAGCTCATCAATTATGATATCTCATCTCGTAGCAGACATTACTTCTATTCTTTTGTATTTCCAATTGGACAGTGGCTTGGATGTGTCTATTGGGGGATTTGACAGCGGAGAAGTGGAACTGAAAACAAACGATACACCCGGGGACCTCGAACTTGGCGAGCTGACCGAAGAATATTTCTTGGACCCAGACCTCCGTGACCTTCTTTCAGCTGCGCCGTTGAATCCTGACCAAATGAAGCCACTCGAAGGTCAACACCTGCTTCTTGTAACGGACGTGGTCTATAGTTCAAAGTTCGTTTTGGCCGGAAACAGGATGCATCAGGTACATTGGGATACTGTTAAAGTTTCTTTAACTCAACTGCTTGTACTTTTTACTTTGGAGCTTTCAACTCCGTTTTTTGACTTGAGCTTTTTTTTTCGGGTCACGCTGTGGTTGCGCATGCGTAAGATTTCTCTGTCCCGCGCGATCTCGTAGAACGCAGTTTAAGTGGGATTCGAATTCGGTATCTCCTCCTTTCGGAGGAATTTATTTCCCCATTGAATGGGGAAATAAATCTGTATTAAAGAATTGTGTGCGTGGCCGGCGGAAACGAGTTTTTGTGTTTTCGTTGCATGCAATGCAATATCCATATGACTCTGTAACATATATCGTAACTTTATAGTTCTTCAAGTATTGTTAAGAAAAAGTGTTAAATATTTTTAAATATCATCGTAGAGACTTGTAAAGCATCTGTGTTCTGTTTTTGATTGGACCGTGCCGTTAACAACAGTTTTAAATGTAAACAAATGTCCACGATTGAACGTAACCCTATCAGTGGGTCACGGACTGTGGACTGTGGAATTCGGACTACGGAATTGAAACTGGATATTTACCAAGATATTGTAACAGAAAAAAACCCACTGAAATACTCTGAACTTAAAGGAAGTCGGCTAAAAGTCCTTCGAACAAATCGTAGGCTGCCCTTAGCCTCTTGTTTCAAGAACATTTTGGAGGGCTAATATTGGGAACGGGGTCGGGAACGAAATAAAATATTGGGCTAATATTGGAAACGGGGTTGGGAACGAAATAAAATATTGGGCTAATATTGGGAAGCAGGAGGTAAACGGGGTTTTATTTCAAGGAGAAATTGGAGATTGAGCAGTCTTCCAGGCTTCCCGCGCGACGTATGCAGACAATGTATGGAATGTTAAAAACATGAATGCGCACAACTTATCCTGTTGTATCTCGTAACCGAATTTAAGGTGATTCCCTAGTTTTGCATTGTGCAATCGTACTGCGCATAATTTCTTGCGTCATTGGCGCGCGCATTAGCTCGCGCACATTGATAAAATGGCGGACTTTCATTGACGCCAAGCTTAATCCGTCAAGAAATGGCTAATTTCTCCTGAAAGAGTACGGTGACCCCGATTTTTTATTTCATATTTTTGCTGAGAACGATGTCTTCATGGAGTAGCAAAAAAACATATGGCCAGTTTTTTGGCAATTTCATAAAATTGTATGGAAGGAGCCATTACGAATACAACAGCACACACCCAAGTTAAATCTATCTTAGCGTGTTAAGTAATCACAAAGGCATTCAAATACATTTTTCAGGTACTTATGGGAATTAACCTCAGAATAGCCTCAAGCTCTGATGCGTTATATCAGAGATTACATTTATACTAGGGGTAATCGAAGCTTAGGCGAGTGCGTTCGATGTTTGTAGGACGGTACAGGTTTGGTACAGGTAGCAACTGAGGGGGGAGGGTGGATGGTTCGTGCGATAGGGAAATGTTATTACAGTGGAACCCCGATACAACGATCCTCGATATAACGATATCCCCGGTAAAAAGATAAACATGCTATGACCCGGCAAAAGTTACAGTAAAATGTATGGGACAGGACCCCGATATAACGATCTTCAATATAACGATATTCCCGATATAACGCTGAGTTCTTAGCGTACCGAGCGTAAAATCTTCCCCGATATAACGATATTACAGCATCAGTACACAGATACAACATCAAATGTTTAAGTTTTGTTTTGTTTTGTTTCTCTTTTACGATTCATATCACAGACTTTGTTGTGTAACCTTGATAACGTCTAATGCTTTGCAAATTGTGAGTCATTTGATACTCATTACAAGTTTAATTAAACAATATGTACAGTAGTAAAAAAGCACATGTTAATTTTACCCCGATATAAAGATATTTTCGGTTATTTTAAGGCAATATCGTTATATCGGGCGTCTCGTTATAACGATACCTCGATATAACGATCTAATTCCACTGTACTGCATCTATGAACGTGACGACTTGTTAGACGTAATCATTAACTATTTATTTGGAATTCTACAAGTAGACAACTACTGAAAATTACTCTAAAATGAAACTATTACTTGCAAGTCTTTTCAGCTTGTGGTATTAAAGACCTAAGATTACTTTTCTGTGCTGAACGCTTGGACAAAATAAATTCAGTTTGTTGATTTCAATGCCGTAAATATCACAAGTCATGATGAAATGGCGCGCCGACAAGCGTCATATCTCGGTAGATTTACTTTGTGGCACAACGGCCGCCAAGCTTCACAACTCGATTGATTTACTTTGAGGCACAACGGCCACCGAGCTACACAACTCGGTAGATTTACTTTGTGGCACAACGGCCGCCAAGCTACACAACTCGATAGATTCACTTTGTGGCACAACGGCCGCCGAGCAAAACAAACCGGTTTGATGCAAGCGCGAGGAGTCGCACACATTTTCCAAGGACAGTGACGAACCATGCTTAATCCAAAGTAAAATTTTACCGACTTCAGTTGACAGACCTTCAGCAATCTTTCAGCTCTTTTCAACGATGAACGATGGAAGATTATCACACCTCACCAAACGCTAGAATAATGAACGCAGACGACGCACAAATCACCACGTGCGATAGTTCGTCAAAGTGAGGCAAAACGTAACCAAGCGCCTCAAAGCGAGGCAAAAGTGTGTCGACGAAAATGCAATCTCGAAAAAACTTCCCTTACAACACAAATTAGGTGTTGCGTTCTCGTACCTCGAACGCAAAAATCGAGCGAAATTTGTCCAATTTGTCAAAGTGGCTTAAACAGTCATATTCGTCAGCATCGTACCATGGAGACGAGCTCTTTGATCCCCCTTTTTATCGCATATTGTACATGCTATAATAGTGTGCAAATTGTTATCGGAAATCTATGACAAGTTCTATTTCTAGGGAATCACCTTAAGCTTGCGAAAAACCCTGACCTACCCCTCGTTCCTTGCTTTACGGAACGTCATAAGGCGTTAAGAACAACAATTAGTTAACAAGTGTTTTTTTTTAGAGCTTGCATACGAAGTTAATTTCAGCAGTCGTTCTCATACACAATATCACACTCGGTTGTAGCTAAATGTGAAAGTCGGTTTAGAGTGTTTTTACGTGACGTCACGGCGGCCATATTGTTGTTGCTAAGCAATGGAACGGCAGCCATGTTGGTGTACCCAACTAATCCTCCGGGTATTGAGCTCTATTATCATGCAAAGGATTTCTGTTGTTTCGGTGGAAAAACAAGTTCACTGATCACATGAGTGAAAACACTCTATTGCGGCACCATTGATGTATGGAGCGTTTTCACTCACGTGACCAGCAGCCATATTGCATTACTGAAACAACAAGAAGTATTTGCATAAAAATAGGGTTCACTTCCCGGAGGATTGCTTTGGTACACCATCATTTCCGCCGTTTCTTTGTTTTGGCACTCAAACGTGGCCTCCGTGACGTCACGTGAAAACGCTGTATTGTGAAATGCTGCATGTACTGGAAATTGTATTTTTGGTCACCTGGGATTAGTCTTTATTTGGAGTTCTTTGGTTTTATGTCTTTTGTTTCTTTTGTTTTACGAAATCTCTGCTCCAGTACCTGCAGAAGGAACCAAATGGGGTGAGGCTAAATCGCGTGGGTGGTTGGGTCGTGGGTCGTGGGTGATGGATCGTGGGTCGTGTTTGTTTGAAGAAAAAAAAAGATATATATTAGCTCCCTCAGTGCTCGGTCCAAATTTGTCTTAGGTCTTAGGTCTTGTCTGTTTCGAGAATTTCCAGTCGTTGAAAAAAAAAAAGGGTTAGGGTTAGGGACCCACGACCCACGACTCACAACCCACGACCCACGACCCACGACCCACCCACCCACCCACGACCCACTCACCCTCGCCTGTTAGACACTGTCAACCACATCGTTGGGGCTTGTCGACGGTCCCTTGTTGGAAGGTCTGAGGTAGCTGACTGCATGCGAGAAGGGAATGATATTCGCTCGGAGAGATGAAGTGTCGTCATTGCGAGAAATAAAATTACATAAAAAAAGTTTTTTTTTTTAATTGTTCATCTCATGTTTTCTCTTTCCTGCAGACAACTGTTTCAGGAAATTTCCACGCTCCGGAAATGTCCTCTTGGCTCGGCAAGAACGCTTGGATTACGGGACACGTTACTAGCACTAAAGTCCTTCCACCGATGGTGATCCGAAATTCTCGAGCTCCATTCCTATTCAAGTTTTGTCGAGTCGTTTATGATAAGGACAAGAAGAGGTTGGATATCAAAGATGGCGAATTTGTGGGCAAATCATTTCGCAGCCTGGCACCGAAACAACCGGATTACGATGAAGCTGTGTTAAATTTGGAAATAGTGGAAAGTTTAAGTCATGGTGAGTAATTTGTCAAAGCACAAATAAGCTTGCTATCTTTAGTAGGCGGATTTTACAGGTGATTGCGGTGGCTCGAATTGCACCCCCAATATCTGAGCTAAGGCGCACTATTTAGAAATTAGACCATCTGTTTATCCTTCATCTCTAAAGCGTTACTTTTTCCATTTAAGACCCCATAATCCTTATGGACGATGATTGTGAACGCTTGGAAAACATTAAAGAGCTATTGAGGACGGAACAGGCAGGCTTGCAGAGAAAAAGCCTTGTTCTAACTTATCTACAGTGGGTAAGCTATACTGAGTTCGTCAGACTTTTGTTATTCACTATGACAGCTGTGGCGAAGCAGAGCCGACTGCCGTTTCAATGAACCTGCAGCCTGGGACTAAATACTAAGCTTTGTTGAATCGTTCTTCAAACTCGAACGGATGTTGAAGATGTTTGCCCGGGCCTTTAGTTAGAAATTACTTTGTTGTCGTTTCACTGCAGAGTGGTTAGACAACAATTGTAGGTAAAGCCGTGTTACCTTTGTGGGTTGTATTACTAATATAGTGAAGGACATGGTGACCCCGGTACGGAAAGTCTTTTTTTCCGATGGTAGCTCGGGGATGTTCGGAAAAAAGTCCGAATGCTCCTTTTGCACGAGTTGAACCTACGAACTTCCGATTACTAATAATTGGAAGCTCGTCGGTCCGACTCCTGCAAGAGCAGCACTCGGATTTTTTTCCGAGCATCCCCGAGTCACCATCGATTAAAAAGAGATACATTGTTAGTAACTGTAACATTTGAGGATGCAACACGTCCTTGCATAATAAACCTTCCGATCCGTCTTTTTGTTGTATTTAGTTTGAAAAGATTTTGACTGAGGAGCTAACCCAGTTGTTTCTCGAGAACGACAGACCGCTGACAAGGAGTGACTGTGATTTTCTTCGTAAAACTTGGAATTCGAGCAAGGCCGCGGCAGAGGTTTCTTAGAGTGGATTCTGCGTCGAAGACAGCCATTCACGAGTACGGGATTCTGTTGAAACTCTTGAGTGGTAAGTAATTTGAGGAAAGGAATAATCCTTGCATTAATTTGACTAGATTGTTTTCGAAGGTGGTTATTGTCATCAGCTATTACGTTTTTTTTTATGTGAGCCTACTACATGAACATCATTCTAAAGCAAATTAGTTAGTTGTTTTTCTTGATGCTATACTCCTACCCATCTCGTGGCTCAACCATGTGACATAAAAGCTCCTATTCCTTTTATTAAATTAAAAGTTGAAATTAAAGATGTTTACACAGGAAGCTCCACTCACTCGAAAGTGGTTTTTCAGGGAGGTCCTTCCTGCATCCGATCGTACTTGAACTTAGAAATGTTGGTTTTTGAGGAGAGGAGAAAACCTTAGAACCCGGAGAAAAACCTCTCGTAACAGAGTAAAGAACCAACAACAAACGTAACAAACGAGTCCGGAATCTAACCCAGGCCACATTAGTGGGAGGCGAGTGACATCACAATAAGCCATTCCTGCTCCTTGTTTAATCTCTCGTACGAAGAGCTAACGTTCAAAACGTCATCTTTCTACTAGAGCGTTTTCACTCACGTGACCAGTATCCATATTGTATTATTGAAACAAAGGAAAGTATTTGCATAAAAATAGAGTTCAATTCCCGGAGGATTAGTTTGGCACACCATAATGGCCGCCATTCCTTTGTCTTGGAACACCAACATGGCTGCCATGACGTCATGTGAAAACGCTCAATCCCCGGCACAGTCGCTCAGCGCCATACATTTTCTCCGAACCCCCCTCCCCCCTCCCCCGCTTTAAGTAACGCTTCCGTGGGATTTGAACCCATAATCTTATTGCGATTCATGCTATACCGAACAAGCCGATCTATGAAGCCACTTTTATGGAGAGCAAATCAATCTGTTCCTGTAAAAGGACCGAATGGGGATCTATTGAGATGAATGAAGAAAACTTTTCCCAGTGTTTTTTTTTTTTTTTTCGTTAAAACATCATCATCTTTCAAAACGTTGGCGCAAATAGACTGCGAGTGCGTTTTGTCTGATACTTGTCCAGCATTGAAAGCAGTAGCACAATTGCACAGTTCTTTCGTACAAATTCTGAATTAATATAGCTAAAAGTGATGTTTTGATAGTTGTCAAACACTCCTTCTATTTGAGAAGTTTCGAATTGAGCGCGAAGGAAAGGAAGGGAACTTTATTTGAGTGCATGTCTAGTCGTTCTAGCGCTGGAGTACTAATTGGGTACACTGTAAGCTGAAATTAAAAATTAACGCAAATCAAGTCAATTGTTGGTTTTTGAGGAGACTGGGAAACTGGAGTACCCAGAAAAAAACCTCTCGGTTCAGAGCAGAGAACCTGCAAACTTAACCCATATAAGACGCCGAGTCTGGGAATCGAACCCGGGCCACATTGGTGGGAGGCGAGTGCTCTCTCCACTGCGCCATCCCTATGCCCAGAAGATGGTGCGAGTCATTATTTTAAGTTTTTGCATATTTTCTCTTTACGATCGAGAATTGTCCTTATTTTTAACAGATAGTGACCTTTGAACAACTGGGGCCAGGTTTTTAAGGCTTTTTTTTTCCGTGTTGCCGTTGTGTTGGGAAAGACCGTAAAGTTTCAAACACACCACGTCACGGTGAAGAACTTTTTGTAAAGAAAACAATCGAATTACAGACATGTCTTTTGACAACAAGAATTCTACTCGAGATTCAGGTCGGTTTAAAGAAACAGATAGCTAAGAATAGTAGATGGTAGTTGACGTGGGACTTGCTTTGCTCTTACAGAATTGTCAGACGATCAGTGGAAAGAGTTTGAAGCCACCATGGATGATACCAACGAAATCAACTCGCAGGCGGCTTCGGCCTAGAATTTGCACGATGGGAACCCGTTTGTTATGATATACTCTATCCAATGTCGATTTTCTAAGGAGAAGGCCGCCTCAAAATTTGGTGAGCCTGTGACAGACTGCGTATCCTGTGTAACCGTATTGTATCCAGTACCCAGTCCTTTTTCGGAAAGATTGTGCTTCTCATGCCCAAGAATGTCGTAGTTTTTTTTTCAACTTTGCTGGGACCACCAGTTTTAAAAATTCATATTTCAATAGAATTGTGGATAGCTGGAACTGTCTACCACGTTAAGTTCGCTTTAGTCATGATGACTTGCACTCATTTCACGGCGCGGTGTTGTGAGGTATCTAGGCCCTCTTGGTGATCTTTAGTCAGTTGATGGAATTGCCGGGTCTAGATGATTTGTCACCTGCGCCTGACTGTTTTGCATTTTTAATTGTATCTAGGACATAGTACCTATCTTAAGATAATATTTTTATGTAAAGAGTATCTACGGTGTATTCGCTCTGACGAAGGCTAACGCTCGAAACGTCAGCTTTTAGAATCCCTGTACGGTGGTCAATTTACATTATCAACTCCCTTTTTGTGTTCTACGGTGTTCCGCCTTGTATGGGGGCTTTTGCTCTTTTGCGAAACTCCAATGGCTCTTTTTGAAAAATATTATCATTATTATTATTATTATTTATTTATTTTTATTATTACCGTTAATTAGTTGCCATAAATTGTAATAAATAAATAATAAATAAATAATATTATATACCGGGGTAATAGCTCCGCTAAAGAACTGCCCGCTAATTGTCATTTTTTTCTTTGTAGATCACTGATTTGTTTATTTTGCCAAATTTTGCGATATGCTTCCTCCGTAGCTGTTGGACTGTAATACAATCCGTCCGTTCTGCAATGATCAATTTGTGACGTGTCATGTTTTTTTTTCTTTTTTTTTTTTAATAACAGATAAGGATTCAATACAGTATATCAATGATAGCAGTTGTTTCCTTACCTTTGCAAACTTTGCAACTATCTCGCGTGTCCACGAAAGCCGCCATGTTAAAAAACGAGAAGACTCTGGGAACTACATATCTTCACTGGTTCGTTCCCGTGGCCTTCTCGGTGTGTAAGATTCCGCCATCTTGAGTCTTTGTTCGGCTGCGTTGTTTGCCGGCAACACATGCATGTGTTTAGTGATATAAATAATATAACGAGCGAAAGAGATGAAAGTAAAGTCGTGTGGTCACATTTTGCCCTTCCTTATAAATTTTTGTCTGGTTGTTTTTATTTGGGAGACCAGCTGTTGCTTCGACTTTTAAGAATTCGTTTAACTTTTAGTACCAGTTTAACAAACGATTCCTGGTTTTATCCAAGTACTACTAAAAAATTGAATGGATTCCTCTGTTGGGAGCTAACTTTTTCGATTACTTTCGCGTTCCGTGACGGTTCGTAAAGGCACAGAGATAATTTCCTTCTGTTGATGTTAGTCGAGGAATAAAACATCAATTGAATTTTTAAATGGGTCAAGACTTCACACGAAATTAAACACGTATAGGTGTGGTCACCGAATTTCCTCCAAATTTGTCCTTATTTTTCGTAATGGTTCACTTCGTGTAACCAAATTCGGTGATCTACGAGTTAGCATTTATCTTTCAAACTACAAGTGTCGCCTTAGGGTTTTAGATAAAACTGTCGTACGGGTTTTCTTTCCAAGTTAATTACAAGACTTTTGACGCAGAAACCAAAATTTATAATCATTATTTTTTTAATAAAGGTTATTTTTGGCATCACTCATTTTCTTTAGAAACAGTTTTAAGAGCATGTGCGATTCTATTCAAAAGCGCTCGTGTAAACTCGATATGATTGGACGAGAGCATTCCCTCCCAATTATTTTCGTTTTTGGCACGTGGTTTGTGAAATAACAAAGCCTTGAGCGCCATTAACGAGAAGTTGACAAATAACAACACTTATGAACACAGAGTATTTCCTCTAAAACGCACGCAACGCTCTTTGATTCATTGAATCTGTCCTCTTCACATAGACCAAATGATCTTCAGCCACAACGCAAAAAAGATTCATTGATAATATCTCGGTGTTGATGTACCTAGAGGAACTTGTGTGTTTTTATTTACGTTAAATATTCATTTGTATTTTTTTACTCCGTTGGTGCGCAAGATTATTCATATTCGTCCAAAAAATATCCAATCCCAGATTGGCCCATTCTATGTTGATAGACTGATTCAAAGGCGTTATAGTCTAATTTTCAATTGTGTTCCATCTAAATATGGTGCGATTTGAGAGGCAATGGCTGGCGATAAGATAAACAAAACAAAATGTTGTACCGAATTCACAAATAATTTATGAAGCCTTAAAACATCAAGCGAAGCTAAAAAAAATCAGCAATGTTCTAGAATATTGCATTACTTGAAGAGGTCGACGGGGAAGCGAGCTCAGACTTAACGCCTCGTTAAAAAAGAGAAAAGATTGAAAACAAAAGCAAAAGCCACAGGACGTAGATTTAATACCTCGGCTAAATGAAAATTGTCTATAGAATGCCACAGATTTCACGCTGGGTTATTTTGTTTTTCTTTGTTTTTTTGCGAACGGAAAAGTAAAATTGCGATATTATAATTTTTTTCGAAGGTCATGGCGAATTTTCTTTGATAAGAATTTAAAACTCTCTGGCTTTTAAAATGATTTTCGAATTTGAAAGTGCACGTGAAAACATCATAAGTTAGCGACTTTCTATAGATTAAAATGGTCGAAACTCAAATTTAAATTCTCTGTTTTTCTTTTTGGAGAACAGACGCTTGAATAACAAACAAGTTTCATCGAGGAGACTACACAAAACAAAGCATGTTTGAATTTACTAGCCTGTAATTCCTAGATAAACAGAATGCGATATGACCTCCTCGATTTTCAAATGGTATTACTTTTTGAACGCCCTTGTGAATCCCGACTATATTTTGCAAGTTTTTTTTAGAAAGGAGAAATAAAACTAGTGAAGTAGCTAGCACGTGGTTATGTTCAATTCACACGTACAGATAGCAAATTCAGCTGGGCGGGTTTTCATAATCTGGAAAAACAATAATCCTTATGTTTGCAAAAACTAGATCTTGTCATTTTGTGCGGTGGCGAGAGCCAATCAAATGCGGGCAAAATGTGATAGATTGTCCTTCAGAAAAGTTATTTCTTTACCCAAGGTCGTGTGTTGTCTACGTTTAACTTAAGGAGAAAATGACTACAGATCTAGACCAGCTTTATCAAAAATTACTCCGCTAGAAAATATTATTTCGCCTGGCGCGTAGTTAGGATGACAATTGTAAAACAGAGCGCGTGGATTACTCAAATTCGTCGGTCGAAATAAAATTGGACGTGAATCGTTCTTGAATGAAGATGAAAAGAGGAAAGAATTTGTCTCTGGGAACAGATTCTCTCAAACAGATATTTTGTTTAGTTGGCGTAAAAACAGATTGCTGGCGTGGGAGACCTATTGTTTGGCCTTCCTATGTTTATTTTTGTTGTTATTTACGGGTGCCAATAACGTGACGTCACGATGCAAATCGAGGCTTTGTTTGGGGCTCAAAGTAAATTCATCAACAACAACGCGCTGCAATTGTTTAGCAAGATAAATTGCTCCACATTTCTGTTCGCCGTCGCTAAAAATCTGCTTGAAAAGTGTTCCAGGTTTTGGCAGACGAATTAACGCAACACCACTGCAAGTTTAATGACGGGAGATACAAGTTTTCGGGTTCATCCACTGAAATTCGTCGCGGCCAAGGTTAGTAAACGTGCCTTCTTGCCAACAATGGCTTGAATATCTGAATGTTTATCTTGTATAAATTTCATGATTGTGTGGGGTCATGGTTTCCTTAAACTTCAGTGGAAGAAGATTTCATGTCCTTGACAAGTTTAAAAATCTTATTAGAGGTTTCCTGGTGTATTTTATGTCTCAATTGAAACTGAAATACCCATTTTTATTGTTGTTTACTCGGGCGGCCTTTTGTTGTTGTTTATAGTGCGGTGGGCTAAGAAGCAAGCTAAAGCGAGAGTTTGGAGGAAATCAATGTAGTTATCGATGGGAAAAAACCTTTTAAAGACAAGAGGATAATTTTTATTGACCTCTTTGTCGGGTTTTTGTCAGTTTTTACCGAAAATATCCCGATTTCACGAACAAGGAAGACAGAGACTTGAACAAATTTATTCAAATCGAGGCCATATGGCGTCTGAATAAATTAACGCGGTTTTTCCCCCAGACTTCGATTTAAGTCCTCTTTATGGCCCCTTTCTTTCGTAACAAGAGGTTTTCTTCTTGATCAAACATATATCATACCCAAAATACTAAAGCGCGTACAGTTTTCAATGAGCAAACATGAAATTGTCAAGCGAGTGAATTTCCTGCCTCCGTCGCGTTGCTTTCTTCCGCATGCCACAAAGAAAACGAAAAATTTGAATTTAATGCGTTGTTTTCATGAGTTCAATTTACTTAAGAAATATTCTAATCTTGGTTTTTTTCTGTTTCGCTTCTTTGTAGCCGTAAAACCTGTCCGCTCATTAGAAAAGTAACGGGCTTAACGATTTACAAATTCTGTGCCTCAATATCCCGAAAAAATTTCATGGCGAATATCAAATCAAGCGAAGCTGAAGTAGCTGTCACGTCAAGCACAACGAGTCTTCGAGGAACCACGGTCAGTAACTTCAGCTCAGTGATGACCTTACCTACATTTAATGCCACAAAACTTGCTTTGTTTGCCAACGGCCAACAAACAGACGTCTTGCGTGTACAATAGGATTTGTTCGTGAAGTTCCGCCGAGCTAAAAGCCTAAAATCTTAACCGTAAGTTATCTTGTGCCTAAAATGAATGCCGTTAGTGAATGTCATTTGAAAAGGAAAAGCAAGCAGTTTTACAATAAAGTCGTCAGTCAAAGTAATTGTTATGTGAGCTTATTTGTAAAATCGGAGACCTCTTTTTTTTCATCACTCAGTTAAAATCTGCAACACAGCAGTTAATTACACTGTACGCTGCCACCCAGCCCTCGAGAGAAAGTTACTCCCGTCTTAGGGTGGACTAGTGGGTGTACAACTCAAGATGTCACCACGTGAATTCTTATTTTAACTTAACTATAAATATAAAATGCTTTTGGTCTGGCATTAATTAGGGCTGGTAAAGAATTTCTGATTCCCTGTTATAATGTATTGCCAGAATTAAAAGTAAAATTTTAAAAAACATAACCACAGTCTATCTAGCAAGATCTCCAGTTGTGTAGATGACTAGCAACATGCATCAGTCTCTATGTATATGTGTTATAAATTATGATTATCAAAGTATCTCATGGCAAATGTTGGTTCTTGTCAATTTGGGTTTTTTTTTTTGTATCAAGGAATTAACCTCAAGCTGACAAGTACAGATACAATAGACCATTTTATAGTTGTGCTTAGTTACCCGGCTTATGAATGAAAGTGAGGCTAGAGATGACCTTGTTTTGACAGAAACCTCATTGCTTTTCTTATGTAAATTCCAACTAATAAGCGTGAAAACAACATTGAACATAAGAAAAGGAGCGAGATCTGTATCATAACAAGATCAAATCCAGCCTCACTTTCATTTAAAGGCCAGGTAACTAAGCACATAACTGTAAAAAGGTCTATTCAGAAGAAGCGGGCATGAAAGAACAAATCTGGTTTTAGAATGCTTAGTGAGACCATTTTGAATTGTTCCTGCTTAAATTTGCCATATGATATATATTTATTAAATGTTCAACCTCGCATAATGAATTTCTTGTGCTCTGATTGGTTCACTCAGTCTCGGTTATCAGCTCATATACCTTAGTATGACCTTATATGGTAAGTGATTGAGCTAAGCGTTGCCAAGCTTAACGTTTTTTCGCCAGAAAGTGAAAATTTTCTGTGAAAAAAGCAAAAAAAATAAGTTTTTGTGGAAACTTTGGATCAATTCAGACGTTTAGAAGTACGTGAACAGGTAAGAATTGTCTTTGTGATGAGCCTGCGTCTGTATGACCACAAGGTCTTAACAAAACATCGCATCTTCATCAAATTTTTTTCAATTTCGCCCGGATTTTCTTGTTTTTTTTGCTCGTATCTCGTACTTCCAAACTTTTGGAGTTAAAGGAATATAGCAAATATTTTTTTTTCCTAATGAAATCTTCCCATCCAAAGCAAACATATTTCAGCATTGTTACCCAGAATTTCACTTTTTCTGTGCTGTGCGAGCCAAGTAAACTTGGCACAACTAGCAGTAATTTGGACCCACGTCACTGTGGTGTGAGAGCATAGGTCTATTCTTGATTTTAGGTCACAAACGGCTTTGCATTCTTGTTTTCAAAGAAGTTTTGCATTGCAAAGCAGTTTTTGACGTAAAATTGAAAAGAGACCCATTCCTTCCACATGACGGTCGTAGGTCCAAATTACTGCTAGGTTTGATAACTGCCTATTCGTGAACGCATATTATTTAAGATTCTTTTAATTACGTATAAGGCTGTTCATGGGCATGCCCCTAATTATATCAAAGAGTTAATTAAATTTAAGAAGCCTGGAAAATACAACCTTAGGTCAAATAGTGACAATTTACTATTAGAAATAGAAAAATTGAAAACATATACTACTCTTGGAGACCGCGCATTTCAAGTCGCCGCTTCAAAACTATGGAATAACTTACCATTTAATATTAGAAGTTCATTATTTTTACCATCTTTTAAGAAAGCACTTAAGACGTATCTTTTTAGAGAAGCATTTCCTTAAATATTTTAATTGCTTACACGACGTATACAATTCTTCTTTAGATATTAAGGCCAGTTTTTTGTTTTTTATGCTATTCATATAATTTTAATTGTTATGAGTAATTAGTTATTAGTTATCATTAGTTACTAGTTATATTATAAAATTGTAATTAGGTTTTTAATGGATTTAGTTCCGCGCAGGTGAAAATGTAAATTGATACTTGCGCGTTATAAGTAAATAAATTATTATTATTATTATTATTATTATTATTATTATTATTATTATTATTATTATTATTATTATTATTATAACTTTGCACTTCTGGCCAGGCAGATAAAAGCGTAACTTTGAGGTAAGAATCGCCAAACATGTTTGCTTTCCGTGGAGAGATCAATATTGTAGACAGTGACTAAAAATATTTGGGTTTAGGTGCACTTTAAGCTGGCAGCCATTTCTTGGCTGCATGTCAATCCTTTCCTCTTCACTGTTTTTAACAGTTCTTTTTCCCTGGATTGGTCATAGCTCTATGTTCTTAGACTAGGGAGATCTTTTCTAGATTGATACTGAGCCATCTGTGGATATCAGGTCTCTTCCTTTATCTTTCCTTGGTACATAAAGTCGTACCACACCACCACCACTTCAGTTATGGCTAGCAATTTCCTTGTTCTACAATTTAAATCCCAAAGTTCTTGTTTCCTCCATTCATGCAATCACCTTTTTCGGGCATGTGACATGTGACACTGCTCAGGTGTTTGTAGTATGCGTCAAGTTTCCAGCTTTCAATTTTGAGGGAGCCACTTTTTCTTTTATGTACCGTAAGTATTCTTTTCCAATGTTATCCTTTATTTTTGTCATGTAGCATGTTGTCAGCATAAAGCACTCCACTTAAATATTGGTATTCTTTGCTTTCTTCCATTGGTCCTATTGTATTAATAAGGTGTTGTCTCCCCTCTGACTGTGTCAACTTAACACATAACTTCAACAGGGGTTTCAATGAAAGCTTTTTACCAGCAGTCTAACAGTTCCTAGTTACCACCATCTGTTTACCCTGTGAACAAGTTCTGCCGCTATTTGGGTTGGTGCGCTGATTACAGCCATGTGTTTCACCATGGCCAGCCACTTAACATGCTTTGTAAGATACATCACTAAGACAACACACTTCTCCATACCTAATTCTATATCAATTTCATCGCTGAATATCTGCTCAAACAGTATCAGTGAGTCCAGCTGGCTCTTACTTCTGGCTTAGAGCATTGTTACCCTGCCTCACTCTTTCTATGGATGAGAGTCATGGGAACCATTGAGATGACAAAGAGGAGTGAGAACAGAAATCCTCCAGGAAAATGCTTCTTTTAAAGGAGAAATTTCCTAAATTTTTTCCTTTTTTTTTTTCATCATTATCATTATCAATTTTATTTATTATCATTTTTATTATTATTATTTTCAATTTTGTGAGCATTAAATGTACAGGCATGTGGTCAGTAACTTTGCTAAATTGCTGTAACTACATTTTCAAAATTTTCTTTAGGTCAAGGTTTCCTCATCTTCTGGGGATGGAACTCAAGAAATGTGTGGCTCTGTGAACTGTACATGTGCAGCTCAAGCTTCCCACAAAGTCACACAGCAAAGCAAGCACAGCACTTCACAAAATTGCTGTTGCAGTCGTGAGGTACATGTTCCTGGTATGGTCTATCAGCATATCGCACCAGCAATCAGCAGTGTGATGATGGATGCATCAAAGTCTCCATCTCCGGACTCTAAACTGCTGTCAAAACATGGTGGCGTTCACTACTGTTCAACATGTCCTCCTGGGCCGCATACACACCACGTTTACTCTCCAGCTGGGTGTCACTCACAGCAGACGGCAGCATTCATGGAGCATGCTCACTGTGGCTGCCCGCCAGGATATGTCGATGGGCATTTTCACTTTCCTCATCAGCAGACACCTGGGCGACCAGTAACAGTGATGGCTACCCACCCACCTCCATTGCTAGTGCGACCAGTCCCACCCCAGCACATGCAGCAACATCAGGTAATTGGCATTACTTAGGTAATTGGGAACTCCTGACAAAGCAAAATTAAGGAATCCATTGATAATGAACATATTTTCCAAATTTGCTGAAATTGCACTAAATCCTTGCATGCAGTGACAAAGCAGGTCTTGGTAACTTTCTGGAGACACAAGAATTATTAGACATCAATTTTATGAGGGTATCTGAATGCTTAAAGGGGTGTAATATCTTGCGTTTTAACATTAAAATAAAAGAAGGTTTGCATATCAAATGCAACAAACCTACTCTTAACCAACAACTACAACATTTTGCCGAATCTCTTTCAGTTAAGTCTTGTTGGTTATTTAGTTCTAAAATTACAGTGTACAACAAACTTTTTGTTTTTCATTTTTAACGGCTTTGTTGTGACGATAGTAGCTAAGTATCTTAGCTAATCCATTTAATTTGTTTTTGTAAGTATGGGAATAATGTATCAATTCATCCAAACTCATCACAACTGAAGATGGCATAAGTATGTCGAAACAAGTCTTAAATTAAATTTTTGAATGTTGTTTATTTCTTCATGTTAATACAGGACAATTGTTAATTATTGTCACACTAATAATAATAATAATAATAATAATAATAATAATAATAATAATTTTGCTGTTATTATTATTATTGTTATAATTTTGACCTAAAAATTCTTTATGAAGAGGCATCATTATAACAAAATTAATTGGTGACAAAAATTGCCAGGTTGTGAGTAAGTCCTGTGAAATGCTGCCTGAACTGAATAATTTGGGCTTCATTCCAGTAAGGTTCAAAATGTACACTCAGGCTTTCGTTTTTTCGTAAGATAAGTCTTGCTGTACTTTATTGATTTCCTCCATGCATATGGTCACATATGGTCTCCAATCCAAAGTATGTGTACTTATGAATAGAGTTTGGAGGATGAAAAAAAAAATGGTACAAGTCACATCTTATTTTGTAAATTTAAGTACAAGTAATATTCTGTTTTGCAGGCTATACTGGAGCAAGAACTTCGTCCCTATTTTGATGGCAAGTGGAAAGGACTGGGAGATCCTCATTTTGGTAATTTCCTGCAGTACTGACATTGAGATTGTTATTTTTATTTTATGATTGTAAATCATTATCTTACTTATTATTGTTTATTTTTTAAACTTGTCACTTTTCAGTAAATTTGCATACAATCTTTTTGGTAAGGCTGAGAAGCAGTCATTGTCAATATTAAAGTAATTAAAGTATTTAGTAAAGTAACCATATTTAACGTCGGTAACTCGTAGCATTAATTCAACTGACAAACCTGAGGTCGACAATTCACTCATTTTACTCTCCCCTCTCCATCAGTGCTCCGTTTTACCGGTATCTAAAGCTACTAATAGCTACACGGAAAGGAAAGAAGTCGAAACAAGGATGCGAAATCCAGGAATCAAACATGGCCAGAAATTTTTGACATTTGAGCCCGCATGGCAACAGTGGCTTTTCCCAATCTTTTTCAAAAATGGCATACAAAATTACAAAACTTTGTATGTCTGAGAAGCGATGGAATTACGGGAAATACAGGAACAATTACTGTAGTCTTCCAGTTTGCCAAAATCGAGCATTATTCAATGACATTTTAGCGCCACATTAGGTTAAAAATTTTATGCGGAAATTAATTCCATACCTTTCCTTTGGAAATATATCAATTTGCAACTTAAGATCCAGTCAAGGCCTTACAAATCACTGACAAAAGAATCGAAGATGACATATTTGATAGGAAATAGCAAAACATATAAAGATGCCACATAATTTGCCAAAATCGAGTCATAAAATACAGATAATACATCTTGAAAATAAAAGTCTGATCTTCGGCTTATAAATTTACCTTTCCTTTGGGTTGTTAAAAGCCGTACCCAATGAAACAAGTCCAGAAAAAAAGGTCGACATGTCACGCAGTTCCAGTTCCGTTCCATGCTAAAGAGGGCAACGATTTCTCGGTCTTTACACTGTCTTCTCGCACGAAAACCCTGCATATTTGGTATCAAATTTTTCAGCAAAAGCCAGGCTTTTCAAGCCTGCAGTCTTCTAGGACAGCCGTGTAACGTTATGCCCACGATCGTTCTTGAAAGCAGTCTCAATCTACCTTAGCAAATCCCCTAGTAATATTTTGAGCTGGCTCCCAGCTGCAAGCTTCTAGTGACCATCCTTTCCATTTCAGCAAGTATTCATAACTCTGGAATCACAATACATGTATGCATCACTCAATACACAGAAGACATGAGCTTTAATACAGGAAGAATAAGCCGACTCGAGAGATAATACATGACGAGTAAGAAACAACACAAGACTTACCGAACCACATTTTTCGCCGAGTAATAATTCTTTCCACATCGTAAAATCTCCCTCTATGTCTCGAGCGAGTTGCTATGTCATATAAAACGACAGATGAGAACGAATGTAGTTGTTTGTAATCAACTGTAAGGGATTTTCTTGGAAACGGCATGTTGCTTCATTAGCATAATTTGTTGAGTGGCCCGCTGCTTTATGCGCGGGCTCAAATGTCCGAAATTTCTGGCCATGCTCAGGACCTCTTGCACCAAGGCCACACACTAATCGACTGTGCCATCCTTGCTCCTAATTTTATTGTTGATTTGGGTGTTGAATAATTTGACACCAAAATCAACAATTTATTCAACATAATTAACCTAAATCTACATAATTAATTTTTTTATCATTCTAGGTGGAAGAGCACAACCATCAGAGGAATCTGTGTGAGTATAAATTAACCTGATTTTATATTCTGTTTGCGATTGACTGACTGGCTGACTGACCAAAAAATGACACTGTCTTTTAATGCAGTTTCATTAACAGGGCTTGTATTTGTTTACTATTATTAGGGCAACAAATGCATTCATCAGTGAAGCCCAAGCAGGTAATAATTATTGATGATACAATGGACACAGGATGTAATTCATTCACCATGCAACTGTATTCCTTTTGTTTTGCAATGGGCTGGTTCGAATAGCATTTTCTATGGTTGATAAAAACGGATTATTGCAAAGCATTATGGGATTGAAATGTGGACAAAAATAAGGTCTTTGTTTTTGTCCGCATATTAATCCCACGATGCTTTGGGTGCTAGATTTTGACGTCAATTGAAAAGGGTGCTATTGTGCAGCAACAAAAGAACAGAGTCAAGGTTTGTAGGGAAATAATTTGCATAACAAAACTAAATTCTAATAATTCTCCTGAACCTTGATTCTGTTCCTTTGTTGCTGCGCAATAGACCTTTTTGCAGATACGGCAGCCATTTTGATTTATATTGTTTCGAAAGACATTATGGGATGCTCATATTAATTTGCCCCCTGGGCATCCCATAATAGCTATTTGAAACAATAGAAATCAAAATGGCCGCCGTATCTGCAAAAAGGTCTGTTGGAAACTAGCCTATTAAATTTATGTAATTTTTCAATGTGTTTGATGTGTCAACAGCTCAGCATCATCCATTGTTTCACCACAACATTTGTCAATGGCCAGGCTGTGAGGCATTTTGTGAGAATTATCAACAGTTTATGCAGTAAGTAAAACAATGATGATGATGACTTTAACGATGGTGATGATGATGATGATGATGATGATGATGTGGACGACGATGATGATTCGAGTTATTAAACATTGAAAGAAATATTACCTGCCACAGCCAGGGTGAAACATAGTTGAAATTTAGAAAACAGTCTCTGGCTAAAACGATTAAAAACTATGAGCTTTCGACTGCCCGAACTGTAGTCTTCGACAGAATACTGCAGTTTGGGCAGTCGAAAGCTCGTAGTTTTTAATCGTTTTAGCCAGAGATAGTTTTTTAAATATCAACAATATTACTATTACTTTCATTTCATCGATACTTTCCTTTCTGTTGGCATCATGGAAAGCTCAACTTTTGCAAACAAAAAATGACAGTTCATTGCATGCCTATCGTTTTGTGATATAATCCTTCCTGTTGTGAACTCCAAAGTTCCTATTCTTGGTTTACACTCACGTGATCAACAGCCATGTTTTTCAGTGAAAACAAATGAAAGCGTTTGCATGATCATCAAGTTCAATTCCCGGAGTATTGGGTCTGGACACCAACATGACCGCCATTTCTTTGTTTGGGGACACCAACATGGCGGCCGTGGCAATATGTGAAAACCAATAATGAAAAGTTTTAGCGATAGAGAGAACCTAAAAGTGGAAAAAGCAGAAATCGCCGAGCCGTAAATTAAAAGCACAACTGAGAAAATACAAGTCAGGAGCAGCAAAAAGTGCCTTCACCACTGAGCATGGGTGGCTTGGGCATGTTAATGAGTTCAGGGTCATAAAGACAGTTGTTTAATACTCATTTGTTTTCTCCTTTTGTCCATAGTCACCTCAATGCTGACCACGCACTGAATGAAAGAAGCACAGCTCAAGCAAGAGTCCAAATGCAAGTTGTAATGCACCTAGAACTTCAGGTAATTGCTTGTTGTGGCATAATGCAAGTTGCATTCAGCTAGAGTTCACTATGTATAAACGAAGCCTGTTAATTCCAGGCTGAGTCTTTCCAAACAGGACAAGCGTTAAACTCTGGGTAACAGAATGCCAGTCTAGCAGCCAATAGGTTTAAATCGGTTGTACGTGTAAGCCAGTGACAGCTCTGACTTTGTTTCGAACGACATAGCCCAGGTCAGCCTACAACTTTAAGGTAACCGGTGTGGAAGCTCTCTCTTTGCGGTGGGAGGGAGAGAGCCTGTGAGCAAGCTAGAAAGAGACGGGAGTTAAGTAGAAAGACGTTAGAAAAACGTACAAACCGCCTACTCCTTTGCTGTTCTTGTCTTCCAGACCCTTTACCACCTTTTGTAGTCGTCTTTCTCTATTCTTTTTGTTGAAACAAAGCCGCTTTTCCCGTAACACATAAGCAAGGCATGCAGATGATGGAGGCATGCCCTGTCTCAATTCAACCCAAGGCTTACGTGAGAATTTTCTTGGTTATAGATGAACAAAGAACGTGAGAGGCTGTCGGCCATGATGAATCATCTTCACACCCCAAAGGTTAGTTTTTGTGAGGCTGTTGTCATATGTCAGGATGTTGTAATAGGAGCGATCATGTTAAACAGCAAAATGCATAGCACCACAGGATCACCAACACAGTACCACGGCTGCTCACTCCCGTTCATTTGGAGGGGAACACTTTTCAAGGGTTTAGGTTTTTTTTTTTTTTTTACAGTTTGTGCTTACTACCTTGAAACTTAATGACGATCGAAGCTCGGTAACAGTATGGAAAAAAAACATTATTTAGGTTCATATGGACGAAACATGAACCCTCAAAATTGAAGTTGAAACAAAACATTTTAACCATGAAGCTTCTCTTTCACTTTCGTTTATGTCTCTGTGTATTTTGTTTGTTTTATAACAGGTCTCGCCTCACTCTCCAACCACAAATTCTGAACTCGAAGACGAGGCTTCGAAGCATGAGCCTCCTTCTCAAGCTCAGCCTCATCTTCATGACCCCCACCCCTCCACCCACAGTCACTTATCCACACTTGACGGTGCGCCATCGCCGCAGCATTCAACTCCTCTCACCACTAGACAAGAGGTGCCCATGACACCCGCTAGCCCTCTTCCGACCATGGGGTCTCCCCTGCGGAATCATCCCCTCACACCGCCCCCGAATATCACTGTCCGTGATATCGCAAATTCAGCGGCTGACTCTGTTACGATCGTGGGCGCGGCAGGCTGCCACATCATGGATGAAAAACCTGTCCACGTGAAAAGAAGAAAAGGAGACCCAGATGGAATAGCTTTAGGTGAGGGAATCTACTCTGCTATTGAATGCCAGGAGAGGTTTGAATTTTGCCTGTCAAAAGAACGTTAACAATTTGATTTAATATTGGAGGAAAACAAACGTTCTAAGCCTTGTGGAACCTTTTTTGATGAGCAAATAAACTGCAATTTAAGTTTCCAGATAAATTCATCACTAGTTTAATGGCACCTTGAACAAGTAGGCCCAAATCCTGAACGCGGGCACAGGAAGGTTCTGCTCAGTAGTTTTCGTAAATTTCATGCACTTTTAGGGCCTGGACAAACAGGGAATGTTTGGCGTTTAAACAACATCAAACATTGTTTGCTGACCGAACATGCTGATATTGAAGTGAGTGGCCAAACGATTAAAATATGTTTGATCTAACTCAGATCAAACTTCACAAGCAAAGAACTGTGGGTTAGAAATACGTAAAAAACTCGTGGATACAAGCGATTGAACATTTTTGATACGGCTGGCCAAACAAACAAAACTTCGCCCTTCAAACACGAGAACAAAGGAAATGTTTTAAGTTGTTTGATTGAATGTGTGATGGCTTTCAGATTTTATCAAACACGACCAAACACGATCAAAGAGCACCAAATAAGGTAGCCATTAAACTAGTAAACTTTTAGAATCTCTGTACGGTGGTCAATTTACATTATCAACTCCGTTGATAAACCAAATTTTTGTATACTACTTCCCCACCGACGCAGCACCACAGTTTCTTTAGAAACTACCCCTTCAAACGGTAAAATGGTTGGTCACCAAAGAATGTTTGATGTTGTTTAAACGCCAAACATTTCCTGTTTTGCTAGGCCCTTAGAGTCACCTTGTACAGCAAAGTAAAAACAAAATAAAGTAGTGTTTGGTAGATTTCTGTCCAGTGGCTTTTATATGAATTGTCACATTTCAGGATTTTACCCACAGACTCAAAAGTTAGAACCATCTTGTACAACAAAATGAACGGCACCGCAGGAAGGTTCTTCTCAGTAGCTTTGAATTCATTTGAATGGCCACACCGAACGATTTCACCTACAGATTCAAACGTTAGAGCCATCTTATGCAGCATAATGAACAACACCACGGGAAAGTACTGCTCAGTAGCTTTCATTTAAATGGTCGCACTTAAGGATTTCATCCACAGATTCAAAGGTTACAATCACCTTTTACAACAAAGGGAACAGTATCGCAGGAAAGTCCTGCTCGGTAGCTTTCATTGTGTTGATTTTGCCCAATGCTTCACCAAAATTGTCTTTCTTGTATAGTTATGCGTGATAATACTCATTTCTCGTTTTATTTATGGCAGACATCCAGCGATCAGCGGACTTCTATCAAAAAGCTGATGTCAGACCTCCATTTACTTACGCATCCTTAATAAGACAGGTGAGTGAGTTACAGTGTATTTGACGATTAGACCCTTCGCCCGCTAGGCTACGGGTCAATAGCCCATGACGCGAAGCGGTGGCCCTTGAGGGCGAAGGATCTAATTGTTTTAGTATCACCCAACTAGTCGGACAGAAACGGCAATAGCAAATGCAAGTTAAAGGGGCTAGGTCACGCAATTTTGGGCTGATCGAATGGTCATAGAATTAACTAAAATATCAAAATATCTGTTCAAAACTATAGAAGAACTCTAACAAAACACAGAGAAGCCAAAAAGGGATATGGTGGACAAAACTGGAGAGGATTGAAATGGATTGAATTTGGGTAAATTTGAAAAACGGCGGCCCACCTTTTTTCAAATTTATATCAGTCTATATCAAAATGTCATTTACACAGCTGGAAAATCATTCTCAGTTGTTATGTGGCCGTGATTTTGCAAATGAAAGACTCTTGCTCTGCCAATTTGACGTTTAGAGCTCATAATTAACAAAATTACCTAAAATAGCGTGACCTAGCCCCTTTAAAGAAATATTTATTTGGGAGTAAAACGAAAGAAAGCGTCACGCTTTTCGCTTCTCGAGGACTATTAATAATAGTCCTCTAGTAGCGTAGCCAACCAAAATGCAGGATTTGCATTAGTCCATTAGTTGGGTGATACTAATAAAAATTATCTTTATACTGGCCCCTCTCGGTCATACTCACACCAAGGTGGGCCCAGTTCGATTTCCAGACTCGGCGTCATATGTGGGTTGAGTTTGTTGGTTCTCTACTCTGCAGCGAGAGGTTTTTTTTCCCCTCTCCACAAAAACCAATGTTTACTTTTATTTCATTTCTAGAGCCATAAGGGAGACTACAGTCTTGACTGTAATTATGTATACTATTGAAAAAAGGGGGTTTTTTTTGGGCGTTAGTTTCCATTCGTTCGTGAACATTATCTGTAGTTTGCGTTTTCGTATTCTCTTTTGATTCCGGGATAGTATATTTTCTTCAGACGCCCATGCAGCCTTTCAGTGGTAGTTTATAAGAGATACCTTACTTTTGACATCCGCAGGCGATTTTAGATGCCCCCGACCAGCAACTGACTTTGAACGAAATTTATTCGTGGTTCGTTCACAAATTTGCTTATTTCAGGAGGAACGCAGCAACTTGGAAGGTTGGTTGGAAACCGATTTTTCTTTTTTCTTTCCCTTTGGTTTTCAGATTGAAAAAGAAAAAATACACGTGACGCATTGAACCAAGGTTTCTATTGGGTGCGGACGCATTGTTTATTACGTTAACCAATCATAAGAGACGCGTACATTCACAAATGAGCCAATCATATCGCAGAATGAAATACGGGTTCCCGACGCAGGGTTCGAAATAAACGTTTGAAGTACGTCGCCCATTGGACAACGATATTTTCACATCTAGGCGTCTAAGGTGAAATATAAAGGTGCCAAATAAAACTAAGGTTTAAGGACTAAAAGCCATAAATAAGCTTACGAACATATGTTAGTGTATCTTTCAATTCAAGAGCTGAATAAGATGAGATTTGCAAATGATCGTGTCACTGGGAACTCCATTGATCCACGGTCGACCACTTTTTCACTGCGTCTAAAATCTTCGAATCCGTTTGTTTTGTTGAAGTTCAGAGTGTTCTGCCTTGGTTCGAGTTTTCGTGTTTGCCAGTGGGATGGCTGAGACTTCATCTCCAGTTTCTTTTTCAGAAATGCTTGATTCTCCTTTTCATTTCTTGTGAATCTCTTCGGTTTTGTCAGTTGTGCTAAAACAGCGGAACAAACTGTTTCCCTTGGCTGAATCCGCTATGATGTTGACTAGAAGTATATGGCATTCACATCCGGGAATTTTATTGGACCTTGGCTGTTACTGTACAGCGGTAAAACGCAAAACAAGATGGCGGAGAATCGAATACGAATGTTCATGTGTGTACAAAATAAAAAAAAAACAAAATAATGGCTTAATAATTCTTACACTGTATCATTTATCAAGCAGAACTCTCATGTCTTCAGCTTAAATTCTATTGGTCCAAAGGGAAACGATGTTCTGTGAATAGGTCGTCAGTGTTAAGTTCTGGTCGTCTCTGACGACTGGACGCCCGTTAATTTCAAGCCCTGCGTCGCAAAGCGCGGGAAAACGCGTACGGACCAGTCACGATTTGTTTGGCTTTTACCTCCGATTGGCTGATAGTATGGCGTGATTTTCTCTTTCATCCAATCACGATGCAAAGACAAAGCAGTTGCAAAGTTTGAAGAATGTTCTCAAAATAGCAGTGTTAAATTCGTCTGGTTCAATTCACTTCCTTTGCTATTCGCTCTCATTTTTCAATTTTTTTATATCCCTAGAACGCTGTTCGTCATAATCTGTCTCTTCACAAGTGTTTTGTCAGAAAAGAGAACGTCAAAGGGGCAGTTTGGATCGTTGACGAGGATGAATACCTGAAACGAAGGCCTCAATCAAAAGTGACGCATGGTGCATCGTAAGTTTAGAAAATGCTATTATCACTGGCTTTGGCATGCAAATATTGCAAACCAGACGATGAAATGACCAAATGTGGTGCAAGGTTTTGAGATATATGCAAAGCATTGTCGAGCGCTGAAAAACGCATGCGATAATTTCGCAGTTCTTTCTCCGTCTCGCGTCCGATTCGTTGAGAGAGATCTTGCAGCTGATGTTTGCAGCGTCAACCAATGTGCGTAACTGCTGCTTCGAAGACGTATCCCTGAGCTTGGCAAATCACCAAAAGGGAGGAAATTTGAAATCACCGGAGCTTTTATTATTTATTTATTTATTTATTTATTTACTTGTTTATTTGTTTATTTATTTAACAATTCGCCAACCATTGTAAAAATAATAGGGTAGCAGGATGGTAGGAGGGAAAAACTGAATTCCCTTTCTAAGACTACCCTCCTAAAAACGACACCTATCTCCCCGGCGGGGAATTGAACCCCTGTGGCCCGCGTGACATGCCTGGATACTATCCACTATACTACCGACGACACCAAATCTTTGACAGCAGTTGAAGCATTTTATAAACGTCGCCTTGTTAATTGTAAAGTTTAGAGGGTTTTAACTTAAAGAAGATTATTTTTATCCTAAAACCTGACGTTTAGTACGATTTCTCGATAGTACGGCTTTATTTGGGGGGAATTCAAGATGAAATCATGAAGCAAACTAGCGTAATTACGTCTTGTCCTATGTGACCAAGAAAACGTTGTGGTGATGAGTCTATGACTGCTAGAGAATTACAAGTACCCGATGTTTGATCAATCGTTTTGTTTGACATGTAGTTATAGATTGGACTTTGTCCCGTGAATTCAAACGTTAATTTATGCAATTCTGACGTAATCAGTGACACGTTGATTGCCTAAGTTGACAATAGATGGCGAGAGAAGCCACACTTAATGTAGATGGTATGAAAAAACGAAAACTCCAGCAGAATCAGCTCCCGTGGTGGCTTAGTGTTGTCGGCGTTGGGTGTGAATGCGGGTGGTAGGGTCCAAGTTGATGCGCTCGCTTTTAAATTGGTTCCTTTCGTACACGGTTCCACAAGCTACAAGCTGTCAGTTTCTCATCTCACCTTCCAACGTTTTTATTCTTTCTAAGCAGAAGAATAGTTAGGCAAGAGCGGGAGCGCCTGTTGCAGCAGGGCGCCTTAGGGGGACTCCCCACGCAAGTCAATTTGCTCTCACTCGCTGCCCCGAGTTCCAATGACGTCAGTGATGACGAAGGCTCTGGTCAGGAGGAATGCCGGAAGAGAGGCTCGGACGAAGAAGCTGGAGACGAGTTACCACCTGCGAAGCGCAAGGAGCGAAGAACCGGGGATGAAGTGGAGGGAGGGGTCGGTGGAATCACCAAATTGGTGGAGTTTTGTTCGAAGGATATCAAGTAAGTGTCTAAGCCGTACTAGAACCGATATAGGGAAATCCATCTATATCTACACATACATGTTCCAGCACTCGGCAAAGTCACTTTTTGACTTATGGCTGTTTCTGCTTAGGCGACCTCACACAGCTCAAGCCTTTTTAGAGACATCACGCCAAGCCGGCCACTTCTGCTGGAGAGAACAGGACAGCCAAAACACCGGGGACTTCATCCCCTACTCTTCTCGAATAGTGTGTGGGTTCTTTAACGTCCCACAGGGAACTTATGAACATGGAAGATATTTGCGAGACGGGGCCTATGGTTTATGGTCCTTGTCCGAGAAGACTTGAAAGTCTAACCATTTGCAGATGAAATTACAAAGGCAACACTTTCTCCTCAGTTATTTTAAGTTTCTGAGCGTTGACCCGTTTGGGGTTCGAACCCGCAACCTCCCGCATGACAGCCCGATGCTCAACCAACTGAGCCACCGGTGCGCGGATTCTTTGGTTTTTTTCCTCGGAGAAAAGCTACTTACGGAGTTAACGCGTAAAATGAACGACTCAAACCACCCTCTTCAGCCTATTTTACGACGACTCGCGAACAATATTTGTCCTATCACCTGAAAGAATAAATCGGACCAGGTCTACTTTTATAAGAACGTTATCAGCTGTAAAACTAAGCGCGCGTAAAACTGCTTCACTTTTAAGTATTTTTGTTAATTAAGGGATGTGCATTTCGATTTTCTGGGTGTAGATGATATTTAACAATTATTCCATGAACGCGCGTTGGATATGAGATGGTAAATATCCAACGAGGCGCGTAGCGCCAAGTTGGCTATAACCAGTCTCATATCCAACAAGCGCGAATGCAATAATTGTTTTGATTAATCCTCAAACTCCAAAAGTTTAGAAAATACGAAATACGAGCGAAAAAAGCGAGAAAATCCGAGCGAAATCGAAGAAACTTGATAAAGATGCGATGTTGCGTAAGACCTTGTGGTCAGACAGACGCAACCTCATCACAAAAACATTTTGCTTTTTTCAGAGAAAAATTTCGTTGTCTGGCGAAAAAACTTTTAGCTTGGCAACGCTTAGCTCGATCACTTACAATATAAGGTCAAACTAAGGTATATGAGCTGATAACCGATATTAAGTGAACCAATCAGAGCACGAGAAATGCATTATCCGAGTTTGAAAATTTAATAATTACCATTATACAGAAACAGAAGCCCACAGTTCCAATACTGGGTCTATGAAACGGCATTTTCACAGATCAAGCTATTTTTAGACGAGTTCTTGAATAAAATTTGGCAGGCACGAGTGACCTTTCTCAATCCCGCGGGTAATAATTTCCCATGCAAGACTTGTGATTTGCTGAAAAGGTCTGGTTTCGCGAGAAGATCAAGCTAAAAATAACTTGGTCTGTAAAAACGCCGTTCCACAGATACAATAAAGTTGTACACTCCCAGTGATGGTCTCCTGACAGAAATTGTTTAGTTGATTTTCATCTCGATTCGATCGTGATACAACGCTTTAATTCGGTAAGGATACTATAATTGTTAATGATTATCATCATCGCTAAGTAGTCACGCCAGTGCATCTGAGGTTTATGTTTGACAATTATTCCACGTATGCACAAAGCCCCCCTCTAACAAGGAAAATTAACTAAACTCGTTCCCAAACATTTCAACTATGGCCAATATGGTCGCTGTCCGAGTAAGGCCCATAGCCAATCATTATATTCACTAATTATGCCTTGTATGGTTTAAAAGGTTAAAATTGATGATTTTGATCTTTTTCGGTGTAGCAGCCAGTTGTCGCAATCGCAAGTTCAGGTCAAGTTGGAGCCTCCGGAGGATGGACCAATTGTATCATTGAACGGAGATAGCCACTCAGAGGAAGGTCATTACCATTCCCTCATGAACGGGAGTGGTCTGATGGAGACTGCAGCGAGCGAAGATGAGGTTAGGCAGCGGTAAGATGATAACCACAGCCAATGGACGTCCAATCACAATTGAATCATTGAACCAATGCGTGCGACTAAATAGACCATTTGGGAATTCATGACAGAGTCTTTTTAACAAATCTTTTGTTTGAAGAAAATCATTTGAAAAGTGGAACTAATTACTATTTTGAAGAATTATTTCTTAGACACGCTCACAAATTGCCTGTTAGTTGTGGTTTTACCGGATCTAACGCTTGCATAGTCTATGAAGTCCTTTCATTGAAAGGCAAAGACAATGAAACCAGAATTTCGAACATTTGACTGTTTGACTCTTATGAAGGCCTTTTTTCCTTTACTGGGGTTTTTCCCTAAGATTTAAGAGCGTTTGATAGTGCTTTCAAAGCAGCCCAATATGTGTTGTTCTTAAGAACGGTGCGTACTAATTCAAGGTATTTTTGCGCGGTTTATGAATATGCGGGAAAAGTTGAACAATCTGGAAAGAAACGCCCTACATTGCTTTGCATTTTAAAGCTTTTTTCAAATATTGTTGATTAATTATCTTTGAAAAATGCGTGGATACCCCCAATTTTCTTGTGGATACCAAGGGCACTTGCTAATTTCTGCTTTCTCCGCATAGTTTTAGACCGCGCAAAAATATCCCTTAATTAGTACGCACCACCCGAGGGAAATCCTAGTATCTCGAGATGCGGAGAACGTATAGTGCATTGAAATGGAACTGAGTTCCTGAAATGGCTTTAATACGCATACTATTTTCGTCTTCAGAAGGGCCGGTATGAATTCTTTCGTTCTTTTCGCTTCAAAAGGATTAAGATTGCTAATACACGTTTTTTTAATCTCCTAATAGGCCGAGCAGTTGATAACCGAGTATAGCCTGGGAAGGAATCCTGAGAGGAGAAGGATCGAAGGACTGGTAGAAGTTGCGATTGCGCAGTAAGAACTCGAGATTTTCGAGCCACTCAGAGGAAGATGAAATGGTTGTAATGATTGTTAGAACGTGCAGTAAAAGAGACTATCTGTGAGGTGGTTGAAGCTAAGAAATTGTTGTAGTTGAGATACTATCGAAAGAGATAACGTGGCTAGAGGTAGATTTTAGGAAGACGGTCAGTGATCCGATGAAACGCATTTTTTTCCTTAACTAAATTGATCGGCAGATGATAATTTTTCAGGAAGAAGTGTTTTATCGTGTCCAAAGTCGTCAAATATAGTCTTCAAATGACTTTAAACCAATACATTAAGGATATATTGAACTCGTTGAACGAGATTACATTTGCTAGTAATATATTAGAGTCAGGAACAGCTGTTAATGGACCAAGTCGCTTCTGTCGCTTTTGTTTTGACTTTTTTCATTTGATGCTTCGCCCGGACAATTTGACTTTCTTAAAATTCTTCTTTTTTTTTTTTTTCTATATTTATTTCCATTCTTGTTCCAATTGTTCTTTATTCTTGAAGTCGTCAAGTATTCGTTTTGTCTCTAGTGTCATTGAATCCCTTCAACAAGTACAATCGTAACTGAACTCTAGTATTAAAAATTTATCTTCGCCGGGTTATCCAAGCTTTAGATCCATTAGACTATTCGCGACAATTGAAAGTGTTTCATGGCTTTTTTTATACTTCGGTTTTGTGCATTTAGCTTTTCAGAAACAAAAGTTTCACTCGAGTTTGCTAAGTGTCTTTTTTTCATGACAGAGGGGCGTGATTCACTCCCGTTCTCCACCCGGAGATTTCTACGGTTGCTGTACCAGAGCAAGAATTTTCGACCTTCAAGTAACCTCGTGCCAATGTCCTAATAATATGAAACGTTCTCTCGTTGCAATATTAATTTGGACTCGCGGCAAACTGACTCCGCGTTTCATCATCTTGTTTATTAGTGCCCATGCCTCAAACGTCGCAACGGTCATTTCTGTGTCACAAGGGAAAGAGGAGTGGCCGGCATGTGACGGTGGTCTTCCACATCAATCCTATGGGAATTTTAAATCTATTTTTGTGTAGCTATAGCCCTTTGTTTCGGTTTTAGAAAACATGGCGGCTATCACGGGCTCGTAATAATGTTCCTTTTTAAACACTGAGGCGCGCTAATTGAGTCGTTGCTTTCGATTCAAGCATTAATCATAGCAATAGAGGTCTTCCACGGCAGCCATGTTGCATGGCAGAAAGAACATTTGTTCCCATAGGAAAAAGAATCTATTATTCCTGCCATGCGACATGGCTGCCGTGCAAAACCTCTATACGGAGACGTTACTGGTGAAAGATTTTCGTTTGGGTACAGAGAAGTGATCTAAAAACTCGAAACAAGAATGTATAACAGCTTCTGCTAAAAACGTTGATTTTTTTTTTTTTGTTTTTGCACTCAGTTTCATAGAGCTATGTTATTATTCATTTTTTGTTGACAAACAACGAATGCTCTTGTGGCCAAAGTACCTCTCTTTTTACAGCGCATCTTCGTATTCAACCGCAGTGGACAAGGAATGGTTAACTTAACAAACCGATACCATGTCTCAACGACGGTTTGACTTCAGTTACTCGTTTAACCTTACGTCCTTAACGTAAGTTTGCCAAAGGAAGTCTCCGGCGACTTTAAGATTGAAACCGAAATAAAATTTCGTTGTCCTAACACCTTTTCTGGGTTATTGTCCTTAAAATATCTTAAAGATAAGGCCTTTCTAAAAGGCGTTATTTAACTATTTCATTGATGTTAGGTTGTCGTTGTTTAATAATTTAATTGATTTATTTGTTTAGTCCTGTGTAAAAATGTTACGCACTTAGGCCGATAATTATTTTGACGAAGAAATATTGATAATGATAAATGATGTTTCAAATTAGGAAGTGTCGGCTTAACGCAATATGTGTTAAGCCTGAAGAGAAATAAAATTAATTATTAACTAGTTAAAAGAATTTCGTTTCACTTTTCTGTGTGGAGTCTTTTGTGTGGAGAGCGGTGAAAATTTCTGATGTGTGGTTTGAAATCTGAAGATAAACACCCTTTTACATTTCCCTAAAGTTCCTGTTATACTCAACAATTTTCTCGCGATTTTATTGCGATAAAAGTTTTAACTCTGCAATTCATACTGGGTCACACAAATTTTAATTGGGTGATGCCATACGCCGTTGCTACACAGTTTGCAGAACAGGTACACCAGAACAAGACGGTTACAATAGCAATGTTGGGGAAAAAAGTCAGAAGAAGCGTTGCGGAAAGTAGACTGACTTAATTCTCCTTCCTACAGGGATTTCTGTAACTTGCGACGTTTTTAGCCGTTGCGAGGTGCCTTACATTGGATAATAAGGGAGCTTGCAAAACGGTTTTTTTAGCCACGACCGGGAAACGGAAGTGAGGTGTTTTCCTTTTTATTGTCTTGACACTGCCACACTTATATTGTTAAGCATCTTTTGACTATTACAGGCGCTTCGTTTAAAGTGTCCCTAGCCCCAAAATTTTATTTTTCGCTAAAGTGAATCTTTGCACCTGTTCGAAACGCATTGCGGCAATTTTTTCCCTTTTCTAACAAATCCTGCCATTTTATAGGCTTCGAAAGTTGCGAAAATCCAAGCATCTTTTGTTCACGACCGAGTCAGAAGGGGAGTGGGTCTATTCCTGACTTGACGTCACAATCTACTTTGCATAGACCCACTCCCCATCTGATTCGGTCGTGAACAAAAGATTCTTGGATTTTTGCAACTTTCCAAGCCTATAAAATGGCAGGATTTGTTAGAAAAATGAAAAAATGGCCGCGATGCGTTTCGAACAGGTGCAAAGATTCATTTTAGCGAAAAAAATGTTTTGGGGTTAAGGGCACTTTAAAAATCTAGGAGTCTGAGACTGCTTTCCTGGCAAGTGAAATGTTCAGTTCTGGTTTCCTTCCCGCAGCTTTGTCGCGTCGTGGGGTGGCAATATCTACATCTACATGCTGCAGCATTCGGCAAAGTCCCTTTCTGACTTAAGGCTGTTTCTGCTTACGTTACGCCAAATATCATAAGCCTGTTTAGGGACAACACGCCAAGCCGGTCACTTTTTGCTGGAGAGAACAGGACAGCCACAACACCGGGGACTCCACCCCCTACGCTTACGGTTTATAGTTCTTGTCCGAGAAGACTTGAAAGTCTAACCATTTGTATATGAAATTACAGAGGCGCAGCACTTTCTCCTCAGTTATTTTAAGATCCTGAATGTTGATCCGCCCGGAGTTCGAACCTGCGACCTCCCGCATGATAGCCCGTTTCTCAACCAACTGAGCCATCGGTGTTTACTTTGTTAATGGCGTTGAGGAATTTTACACGTGGCACGTGCAACCCGTGCGTCAGCTCGCATGCGGTTGTTTTTCTCGGTCCCAGGTTACATCGGTACCCCTGCTCCCCAGGGGTATCCTATGCTCGTGCATTTTACCCACGATTTCAGCACTGCCATCTTCGCGGGCCAAACTGATCCTTCGGGAATTCAATTCAACTCAGTTTGGGGAAAAAAAAACATGACGGCCTATTCCGTATTTTGAAGGGCTTATGTGGCCTTGAACGGAACAGAATAGGACTTTTTCAACCAATCTTTAAAGACACCAATAACAATAGAGAAATATACGACTTCTGGTGGACAAACAAAAAGAGCTAACGAGAGATCTTTTGTTTTCGTCCACCAACATGGCGCGATGACCTCACGTGAAAACCTTCTATACGCATAGATAACTGTACAAGAGAAAGCTTTTGGTAGATGTGAGTGCTATGTCTCGCCCCGAGGACTAGGAGACGTCAATAAACAATGGAAAAGGTGACAGCGAGTTCTTTGCCGAAAACGGAACAAGAGGCCTGTTACGTAAGTCAGAATTCACACTGCAACCTGGGGCCGTTTGCTCGAAGCCTTGCTAGCGATAAGCGTTGGTTAAAAGATATCAAATCCTATAGGTTTCCTTGGTATTTAACGCTGCTTAGCGCTAGCCATGCTTTGAGGAACCCGGGCCTGGGTGACAGTGATATATGGTTTTGACGCTACTCTTCATGACGTGGAGAGTGAATTGTGAATGTACCGGTTAAAATTCAAAGAACCAAATTCTCCAAACCAGAGGGGCCTCAAACTATGTGTGAGTGCCTTGTATACTTTCCATGTGCAAATCAACGACTCAACGTTTTAATCAATAATTTAATTAATCTAGCAAAAGCAATGTTTTTGTAAAACGTGCGTGCTCCTAACTCAGTTATGAACAGAAGACTACGTTGTTGGCCGCGTGGACCTTCGTTAACTTGAAATCTGCAGAGGTCGCGTCACACGACTTGTTTTCACACAATTGTCCGCACAAATCTCGAAACAATCCCTGCAGGTTAGTGGCCAGGATTGGAAGACTCAAATGATTGCCTCATACATGACTGAGTTCGCTCGCAGAATCTTTCCTTTTCTTTCGTTGACAATTGTAAATTCGATTGGAGGCAAGATCCTGATTAAAAAAATACCATAAACGTCTCCCTTAGAGAAAATTGTTTATCTTGGATACTTATTGAACGAATAGTCTTTCAAAAATGACACCGTCTTCATCATTTTTGTTACTCGAGCTTTCTGTTCTTTTGTCCAAATGACGGTATTTCTGGTTACCGAGGGAGTACTGTACAAGATACTGCTGCACTTGTTGACGTAATCTTCAGAGCACGTGACTCCTAAATGCTCACACAATTTCTGTAAGGTTTCTGAGGGTCTCAAGACAAGCTCGTGTCCAGGAACATCAAGGACTGCATCGCCATAAAGCTCCTTTACTTGTTGATTAGCAAAGGCCATGCGAAAATAATAATCGATCGCAGAGTCGAGGGCTTTCGAATCATTTTTCTGTGGTGAAGAAGAAAAATAGCAGAAGAATATTATTTCAGAAAAACACTTGTCATTACAAATCGATGTTTTATATATATTACTCAGTTTAAATTTTAACAATGGTACAAAGGTTGCGAAACTAGCTCACTGCAGACAAATGTCACTTGCGACATTCGAAATGGCCTTAATCACAACCATGGGTATCTTTAAATTTAAGATCAATTTTCATTTCATTCTAATCACCGTTTTCCCAAAGCTGACGTCCTGCATAGGCGACTTGTTATCTATACCCAAGAGTAAAACTGCCTCTCGAAAGTTTCCATCGGTTCTTGAAAAACTACGTACATACATTTATAGAGTC
>NC_090875.1:28090252-28117752 GCF_036669935.1 Montipora foliosa
TCTTATCTCCTGTAAATTCTACTGAATGATTGATATCATTCCTACCTTAATAAAAACGAACAAAATTAAATTGTTACGTGGAAGCCGCGTTAACCACCGCTGTCTTGCTCTTTTGACTTCGATGCCCACCGCGTCCACGCTTATACTAGATAAACTAACAACGAATAGAAAATTTAACTTGAGCATTAACTTAAATTATAGCATGTTAAAGACCACGGTCTCTTTCTTCTTTAACTTGTTCCACAGGATTGCTTTTCAGATATTTCCTTCCGTTAAAATAGTTCGATAATGCTAGCTACATCTGATTCGCAAAACTGAATTACCATTTGATATCGTGGTTGCTTTCATTTGTTCACAAACATAATTTCAAACAATTTCCGTTAATTTCCGTATAGATAAATAAATACTTAAATTACAGAGGACGACAAACCCATGGCCCATTTGATGATTTTGTTCTGGTGTCTAAACGAACGCTCTAACTCTAACTCTAACTCGTGATGGTGAAATATTTGCTGCCGTGAAATATTCGGTGCTCATAACATTTTAACATCCGCTTTGAAATATTTTGCCGGCAGCCGGCAATATTCAATAAAAGGGAACGGTCCTTCAAAAACCTCCCTGCTTCAGTTGTTATAAGTATAGATACTCGAAAATTGGTCTAAGTTTATTAGCTATCACCAGTTGAAAGAAAAAGGTTATCTCTAGTAAAACGTTGGTAGTTACCTTCACATTGACGAAGTCCTTCTTCTCCAACTTATAATTATTCGGCCCCTGTAAAATAAATCAGTGACTTCAAAGAAAGCTAAGGCGCAGTTGATATATTCTTGAAATATAGTTTAAGCCTTAGTAAAATGCTATTTCTGCCAAAAAACGATAAAGGAATAAATACTTAATTTATTACTTTCTTAAGGAAATTATATGAACCTCGCCATAGAAACCGTTTGGTTTGTGCGAGGTATGTAACGCGAGCGATTCATTACCGTCTCGGAAAATTACCATTTAGTAAACATAACTTTTTAATTCAAGAGAGTTGGTTTGTCATGGTCATACAGGGCATTTATAACACTCTCAATATCAGATATATGTTATTTATTAACACACACAAACATACAAAATTTGCTACTCTCTGTCAGAAAGTAAACTGGCTGATCTTTAGAGAGTGATATCCCTTTACGTAAAATGATGAATATAAATAGATCGCTTGCCGCGAAAATTTAACTTCAGGGTTTGCTAATTGCTTAATTTAAAGCCGATAAACGATAAAGCAGGAAGAAAAAGTGCTACATTACCGCGAAATCCCGCTGATAGAGAGGCAAGGTTAGCTCAGTGGGTAAAAACACTCGCCTTACTGCTGTGTTCTGGTGTCTGTTGGTCTCGGAAGCTTTTCGGGCCCTATAAGCAATTCGTAAAACTGAGATCTATTCATTTTGAAGAATTGATCTTTGAACATATTTTCAACCCGCGAAAAAACAAAACAACTCTTAGGTTGCATGACTTGAAACGCTTTTCTTTTGAAGATGCAAAGCGTTTTATGCGGAATGTTTGAAAAACGACCCGATGGACTTGGCTGAGTATCTTTCGTTGAGTTTTTTAACGATCATGGCTCCCTCTTAGTATTCTGCCGCTCTGCGAAATTTCCTCTTGGTAGATAAAGGAGTTTAGTTTCAAAACAACCTACTATGATGCTGCGTCGGTGAAACACAGGAATGACTTAGTTGATATGGTAAAGAAATCAGAAAACTGACGCTTTGAGCGCAAGCCCTTCCTCACAGCGGATTGAAGAAGTGCTCGTAACACTACGAAACATCAGGCTGAGCTTTCGAAATTCTTTACGTACGGTGCTCTAGTTCTTCCTTTCGTCAAAAGCCATCATTTGATTAGATAAACAGTTAATGTGAATCCATTTCAATCTATTTCCCCTCTCTTCAATTGAATACTACAATCAGTGGTTGGGACGCTAACGCGAGAAGGGGCCTGGAAACCTCTCACACGTCATAAACTAAGCATAACGTTCAAAATTCCACTGAAGGCTGAAATTGGCAAGGAAATGTCTTTCACTGTTGGCAACATTGTTCTGGGGGGGTGGGGGGGGGGGGGGGGGAGCGGGCAATTAATCAAACTAAGTAAGGTCAAGTAAGTGTGAGTATCCCAAGACTTTTGCCACTGATTACATAGATCACCCTTTATGCTTGTTTAGAAAAGCTTGAGACTTTGATTAAGAGATTATTTTTACGCGGCATTAAAAGAACAGGTGACTTGAAAAAATAGGAAGGATTACGTTTTTGCAAACGTTGGCCGTGTAGCACTTATATTTGAACAAACTTAACTGATCAGAGTGTAATGTGAAGTGCTACGTTTCTACCCCATATGAACCATGTGAGCGTTAGCCCTACTGATGGAAACGGGCCCACACAAGGACAGAGAAAAACTCTGACAAGGGTGGGAATTGAACCCACGACCTTCGGGTTAGATTTCATCAGTAGGGCTAACGCTCACATGGTTCTACATATATGGGGTAGAAACTTAGCACTTCACATTACACTCTAATCAGTGAAGACTTGAAATAATAGTTGACAATAAATAAATTAAGACTGGAGTTCAGAGTTCTATTAGAGAGGTTTGGATAATGTCCTTTCGTTTTAATATGACTTTTTTACAAAACTCTGAAAGCATAAAAGGACAACTCAGTTATAACGGCAGTGTTAGGCTGTTTTCGTCTTATTGAGAAAACAGAAAGTGTCCTTGTATTAATAGAAACCAAAAAATATTGCTCTAGATTTCGTTACCTAGAATCACAAATGTTTACAAAGTAATTTTCCTTTACTCAGCCTTTTTTTTGTCTCAAACAGGCTAATAATATATATCGATATTCATAGAGATCTGAAAATAATGACTATATTGTTGTTACCAAGCATTTTACTTGTTCACAAACAAATCATTTTTTTTGTTGTTGTTCTCAGTAACAAAGGGTAGCAATGATTACAACGTTTGAAATACTGTGACAATCTCTTGATTAATAGAAACTCGTCTCGATGGTACAGGATAATTCCGAGGAAACACAACAATAAAACAACTACTGAAACTTCAAGGGCAACATGGTTACTATGCAACAGCACACTGGACTCGATCATGGCACGATTTCCGGTTCGGAACGATTTCCAATCTTATACACTATGTTTGCTCACATGTTTGCTCACGTGCACACATTCTCCGACGTAACAAGTTGACCAGTTGAACCGAGAATTTTTCAGGTTTCTTAGTTACAACTGTTTTAACTGTTTCGTTAGCTGTGATAGTCTTTTGCATAAAACAAAAAATGGACAGTATTCCTACCTTACCTCCAAGCGGCCATACAATATTCTATTTATTATATAAACACCAATGAAATGCTAAATCACTTCACGAAAGGCATCAAAAGGCGCGATTTTCAGATGTAACCATAGGAACAGTGAGTGATCTTTTCACATGTGAAAATGTCATGTTTTCGCGCGAAAGCTCAATTGTTATTTCATGGTTGTTTATATGATAAAGTTCATTATTATTATTGTCATTGAAAAAAACGTAGACTGTTCACAGTTGCCTATTTTCCCGTTTGATCGTCGGGATCGAGCACAAACTGCCGCCATCTTTGTTTTTAAACAGCGAGCGCAAACTGGGGAGAGCGAAGAAATTGCCGAGTGGGTGGGGCAAGTGAGGAGGTTTCGGCGGGAAAAAACGAAAACATTACTCTAAAATATATTTTTCCCGCCAAAACCTTTTCACTCCTCCCACCCACTCGGTAGTTTTGTCGATCTCGCTCTCCCCAGTTCTCGATCGCTGTTTAAAAACAAAGATGGCGGAAGTTTGTGCTCGATCCCGACGATCAAACGAGAAAATAGAGGACTGTGGACAGTCTAAAAAAGATGGCTTTAAAAGGTTAAGAGCCAACTGGCGGATTTTCATAAGAAAATTGTGCAAAAGACACATTTGAACACTTAAATCTCTTGTCTGTGAGGATGAATTCCACTCCTGGTTTCGAAAACTCCGATGAAGAAAAAAAATGAAAAAAGGAAATGTTATTTTTCCATCTTGTATCCGCCAGTTAACATCGAGAAATACATCTTTTCTCATTACTAATAATACGTTTTAGTTGCCCTCACGAAAAAAGCCACGAAAACGGGAAAAATGGCGGTTTTATGGGCTTGTTACAGTGTTTTCCAGATTACGAAACACGGCACTTTGTACTTGTGACAGGTCAAGAAAGAGAAGAAGAGAATTGTTACTTTTCTTTTTTCTTGCATTTCACGATGTATACAATGTATACATTGAATTGAATAGAATGTCTTTGCAGCTACTGATACGATATTTCTAATGATTAACGTGCTATTTTTTTTAGTATGGGATTGATCCCGTCTCAATTAATCTTCAATAATAAGCGCGCGTAGGAACTCATGAACAGGACCGTACAGCATTAATGCATTTGTGGAACGGCGTTTTTACAGAATGAGTTATTTTTAGGCTGATTTTCCCGCGAAACCAGCCAATCACAAGTCTTGCATGAGAAATTACTGCCCATTGGATTGAGAATCGTCACTCGTGCAAGCCAAATCTTATTTAAGAGCTCGTCCAAAAATAGCTTTATCCGGGAAAATGCCGTAACATACACCTAATAGGGAGCTTAAGCACGCGCGTTTTTGAGACGGGGACGGCAATCGGAAGAGAACATTTCACGTGACAGGACAGTGGTACGGTCTCCCAGATTTTTATACTAATCATCTCTAATGGAGAAAAGATACTTAGCAATGTAAATGTGGCTGTGTGAAGGCAAGTTAAAAGGGAAAACAGCTCACTTCCGGTTGTCGTCCGCGTCTCACGCGTGCTTAAGCTCCCTATATTGGAATTGTAGGCTCGTGGTTATGGCTCCGGACGCGTATTTGTGTTGATGGCTTGTTACGGTATCCAAGATAGGGTCATTAAAATCTACGACGGCAACGTTGATGAAAACGTCACATCAAAATATAACTTCGCAAAATCGTTAAGTCTTTCTTTATTCCATCTGGTTCACGTCGTATAATTTGGGTGACGTATCATAAAAATAAAATTGGTACGAGCAGTTTCAGAGTAAAAAATGTGAATGAAAAGATCACATTTGTATGTTCACGTTGTCGCCCAAACCTCAAATTTAGTGATTTCGCGTCGTTGTTCCTGAGAGCAACGCGCGAAAGTATGTGCTAAAAAATTCGCGCCGCATCTGCAGAATACTTATTAACTTGAACGCCCAATGCGTAATAAACTTCTCCCAGCGAGTTTAATACAAAAAGATTAATTTAATAACGCTTGAAAAATATCTAATACATCAACAAGAGCCATGAGACATCAGTTGACAAGTCAAATATGGAATGGTATCAAAATATTGTGGACTTTTTTTTTTTTAACAAGGGGCTAGGCTTGGATCGCAAGAGCCAACTCTGACTTGGAAAATAATTCGCAGATATCACGCCATTTACTTGTATTTGTTCGCACTTTAAATCAATGCATTTATGGACGTGACTTGAGAAGTATCGAAAGGAAAGTCTGAGATATTTTATGAGGATAAATGAAATTTTAGCCCTTCACCTTTGCGATACCGGTGCTATACAACGCCAACTGAGTTAGCTCAAACCGCAGAGTACTGCGTTAAAAACTACAATAATCTAAAACACTTACATAGTTCTTTCCTCAGTGCAAATGTCTTTGATACGTTATACTATTTCTAATTGTCTTGTGTTCTGTTTGACGGTTTCTTCTCTGCCCTCCCTTAATTTGAAGTTTAATAAAGTAATAATTTCAATCCCTATAAATTGATATAGTTGCAGAAATTTATTTTGATAAAAATACTGCTCAAGAAACTCACTGCCATTAAGATCTGTACGACCATTTCTTCAAAATGGGTTTCCTCCTTCCGTTTGGTGAATCTGGCAGGAATTACTATCAACAGAAAAACTAGTAAAAAACTGTAATCGTTTTTGTTAAAACGACGTGACACAATAGCTGGGAAACTAAAACGTCTTGGATAGTTCCATTTCAATGCAACAGCGTCCTTTTGTCGTTTTCTTTGAGCTTTCTATCATCCGCGTACACTCACGGTATCGTCGTAATCGTTGTCGTCTCGGACGTCAGCGTAACTGTCCTCGTCATCATCGCTGTCGTCGCCGTCATCTTCGTCTACGCCGTCGTTTACGTAGCTGTGACCTTCGTCTTCGTCTACGCCGTCGGAGCCGTGACCTTCGTCTTCGTCTACGCCGTCGTAGCTGTGACTTTCCCCTTCGTCTACGCCGTCGTAGCTGTGACCTTCGTCTTCGTCTACGCCGTCGGAGCCGTGACCTTCGTCTTCGTCTACGCCGTCGAAGCTGTGACTTTCCTCTTCGTCTACGCCGTCGTTTACGTAAATGTGACCTTCGTCTTCGTTGTGACCTTCTTCGTCGCTATCGTCAGAGTTGACTGGTTCAATGATCTTATATTCTGGTGGTTGCGGTTCATTATCTGACGACGCATCACTTGTAACTCCTAAAAATATGAAAGAAGAAACCTTGGCATCATCAATATATCTTTACTGGATCAGGAGCCATCAAGGGGAACCTTTATCTCCCATACTTCAAGTTTGCCAAGGAGTCAAACCTTTCCCGAGTAGATTTATTTATACAACGACTCCCTTGGGAGATTTAGCACGCCCACTGTTGTGAAAGCCAATCAAAACAGAGCTATTTCAGTGGCAAGGGAAATATGATACTTTTCGCTGTAAAAACCTGTTCCTAAAATAAATTTACTTGTCAAAGGGTCAGTACAAGGAATTAGTAAGGGTTACTGACCTGGAGCGAGAGGATATGTGATATATTACCCCGGCCAGTGATGAACTTCTGAATGGGCTTGTCACATCTAAGAAAACTCTTTATTCCAATCTGATACGCCGACCGATGTGAGCAAATTCATATGCCCTAAGTGGGTTTTTGTGATGATTAACTTTTTAAGTGTGTGTGCAAAACTCGCATTCTCTTATGTGGAAAAATTATCAAATTCTTCACTGTGCTTTGCTCCAAATAAATGGCACAATGCAAAGATGGGAAATACATGAACCAATGCGAATGAAGTGTCGTGTATACATTTTTCAGAGCAAAAAAAACCAGACTCAAATTCAGAACTTACCATCTTGTGGTTTGTTTTCTCCTGCCAAGCCTTGGTAGGCCACATTCCGTTTAAACACCGGTTCTTCATATATCCCTTCCTGGAAGGTGAATATTAAAAATGCTAGGTTTGACAATTCCGATTCGTTTCTGTTGAAAAATATCTTTGAAAAATGCTTTTACAACATTTTTCAGCACTGATCTGATGAACCCGTCATTTTAATTGAGTTTAGTCCTGTTGGTAACATTTTTATGGGTGAGTGTATTATTTTCTAGAACAAGACATAGTCGGTAGTTGGCAGGTAATGATCGACAAGACTTTGAACCAACACTCAAACTTTCTTATCAATTCCTGTTAAGCTTTTCGCTCAGTTAAAGTGCAACGTAAATTAATAATAATAATAATAATAATAATAATAATAATAATAATAATAATAATAATAATAATAGAAATATGTGAATGATGAAACAGCTAGAATATACCCATTTACCTCGCCAGGGACGGGTGGTAGGGGACCCATTCTGGTAACCTTTGTCTCCGCATCGCTCCCATCGAGCGACAAGACGCAATCCAAGGTGTAAAATTCATTAACTGTAGAGAAAAGACACTTGTATTGTTATTTTGACGTAATATGTGACCGTTAATTCAGTTTCAAATGTTCATAACAGAATTGTCAAATTTCTTTTGAAGAAATGGTAGAGTCATTCACAGTGAAACCATTTTAAGATTCGTGTCACATAACAGTTATACTCACGGAAGCTTGAGGACACTGTTGTTTTCGGTTCAGCGCGAGCTCGAGCGTTGGAGTTCCACCGATTAATAGGTTCCTGGGTATGAAAAGCAATAAAACGATTTGTAAGATATTTGATAAACGTACGTGGCCGTGCCTTATTTAATTCTGAATTCGAAAAATTACCTCGTATCCCAAATCTGAAAACAAAAAAAAAGAAAGCAGATGAGAGTTAATACGTTATAGTTGTCGAAGTGGCTTATTAAGTTCTCTTCTTGCTGGAAGTACTAAATATTTAGCAATTATTGAATGAGGCTGAGTAGGATATGAAAAATTCTGCAGGTCGAGGAGGGTGTTCTCCACCAAGGCCGAAGGCCAAAGTGGATCACATCCTCCGAGATCTGCAGAATTCTTAATATTCTACGAAAGCCGAATTCATTAATTGCTTTATTATTCATTCAAAATATTTTCTTCGCTCAAACTTCTTAACCTACTCGCAGCCATTTTTCTGCTGAACAAAAATAACACAATCTCGTCCCCAGCTTTTTTCGGTCAATGGTTCAATAATTTGCAGCGGGCTGCACTTTTGACGTCATTTTGACGTCATCGGTTCAATAATCTGCAGCGGGCTGCACTTTTGAAGTTTCTTTCCAAATTTGGTGAACAGCAGCTGGTTATGGTGAATTATGTGTGTGGTTTTAACCAATCGGAAACGGGGAAATGTTTTGAATGAATAATAATAAATGTTCAGTGTTTTCTATCGAAAACGATCGGTCTCTAGTATGGTATATTCTCATTGTTAAGCCTGCTCACGACCTAGCGCGAGGTGAAAATATATATAGCACTGAGGTTCTTAACAAGGTTTCTATACGGTTTCTTTCCCCAAACAAAATACATGCCTCATCTTGATATCCAACAGGAATCCTTTAATTAAGTCTAAGCAATTTAGCGTTATTTTAAGCTTAGGGTAAATGCGCAGCTGTTTATCTTTACAAGAGGAGCAGCTTTCTAAACGTATATCTGTTATAAAGTCAATCACAAATGAAGAAACTAGCCGTGATTTAAGCTCGCCTGAAAAAAAAAAACCTTTCATAAACTATGCATTCACCTTACACACGCAGAAGGCTGGCATATTGTGGAACATGGTACAATAGCTCTTTAGTACATAACGATTCAAAATTCTAGAATTGTGCTATTCAATTATTTCTTCTCTCTGATTATTCGATCGTAATCACTTCGCGTTATACTAAATAATCGTTAAATATGAACTTAAAAAGGTCTTCTATCGAGCAATAGAGTATAAGAACTGTGTTCGGCAGTATAAGCTGGTACGAGAATGGAAGGAACCTTTTGAATTATTGTTTGGACACGAACTCTGGAATTTTGGATCAACAAGTTTTCATTTTTAACCGGGACTCTGGGATTTTGGACATGAAACTTTGGAACTTAAGTTAAGAAACGGGCTCTTGAGAGTAAGAATTCAATAGTTTATTTGCTTTCCTTCAGAATTGTGATTCAAATGTAGTTTTGGTAGATCGGATCAATGACTTCGATTTTGTAGTTTTTGGACGATGAATGAAATAAAAAAAAAATTATGACAAAAAAAAATAAGCTTGAATCTTAAGTTCACGTAGTAATTACCGTTAGTTTTTTGAATTTTCATTAGCTTCAAAACACTTACTTGGAGCGTTAGGTCTTCTTCTGCCTTGAACCCTATAGAAAGACATGGTGAAAAGTGAGGAACAATTGTGCTCATCATTAACTTACTGACAAGTTCAGTTAAGGCACCCGCAAACGAGGAAAGATTGTTCCGAAATATTTCCTCAGCGCGTGCTGTAAACGAAAAAACATTTGCTGAGGAAGCAAAATATTTTTGAACCAAAAACTAAGGAAGAAGCTCTCTGTTGAATTTGGACCACAGAGGACAAGTTTAGGGCTCTCACCCATTTGACTATAAAAGCCAGCTAGAATTTCCTGATTAAAGGAAGAAAGCAATTTCCCTCGATCAAAACAGAACGGGACAAGTGCTAACGATTTATAACAACAAACATTTTCGCGTCCAAGTAACATGGCACTAATCGAGGAGGCAGCAGATGATACAGGATTCTCTCATCATTTCTGCAAAAACGAGAAACGAGGAATACCTGTGAAAGTATTTATTTTTCCAAAAACTTTCCACTGGGAAAGTGTGTCATTTAATTTACCACCGGAACAACCGGATTTTCCATACAAAAGCAATGCGCCCTTAGTTATTAGACATAGTTAACGAATGCAAATCAAGCGCCCTGTTCGCTGAACCACCGCGCCTCAATTCACTATATTGAAATTATCACTCACACGGCTTCTTTCTGCTTTCTCTTGAACAACAACAAAGTAGCAAATGCAAGGACGAATCCAGCAGCCAAAGAGATGGTTACTCCAGCAACGACAATGCCAGTCTGTTTTCGTTCCAGTTTTCTTTGTGTCTTAGCGGGCGGTTCTGCTCTGCTCTGTTCCTTAACATGCAATTATAAAATTAAAAGGACATCAAATGAAACGTGAACGCCCAGGTAAACTGACAACAGAGTGTCTTTTCTGCACTGCTTTTTCTGTGGGGTTGACTAAGTAAGAGTGGATGAACCTCCGGTTGCAATGAACACTGCTAGTTCCTATCCAACGAATTATTTTGTCTTTCGTACCTTCGAACAGAGTGGCTAGTTCTGCTGTGTCACAGTCAATAGATAGAGAGCAACGTCTGTTATACGGGGCCTATATTCGTTCTATAGTCCGAGAGTTGGTCAAATATCATGTTTTTCAATAATCAACCAAATGAGCAAGAAAGCCAGGATTAGAAACAATTATTTTCAGTTCATGAAATTAGTCGCAGAGGTACAATTGTGGAAATTAAGTCCGAGACTCTGACATTATTTTGATTATGACCTTAGTGCTTTTAAAAAGGACGTTTTACGAGGTAAACAGGACGTAGGACTTTAACACTTTTATTATTAGCTTGGAAACTGTGATTTAAATTGAATAACCAGTAATTTTATGTAATTATTTTTTTTAATAATTGGTAAGTAAACCTGCTTTAAAGTCTTAAAATAGCTTACATTTGATCCAGAGGATATTCCACTGATATTCGTTGGCTTGGCTTTCTTTCCAGTTACGTCTACTGCTAAGTCACTTGGTTTCAATGATGGCGAAGTTCCTGGCAAATTCACAATTTCGAGGCGAAAGAAAGGAATGAATACAACAAGCAATATTCAAGTTAACTTAAGCTTTGAACACGTTCTAAAACCATCAGGGATATTCTAAAACGACAATCTGTAGCAATTTTACTTATTACCTTACCAATTTCTTTTACTTTGGCAATCACAGTGGCAAATGAACACAGGGAGGTGGATATCTTTACGTCCATCTTAGTAAAGATGTTCCTTTACCAGACAATTAGCAAACGAATATGGAAATTTCCATGTTCGTTTCCTAAGCAGGACGAAATTTTCATGTACCTTTCCTAAGCAGAACGAACAAATGCATGGACTTACATGTAACTTTTAGTTTTGCTTAGGAAAGGAACATGGAAATTTCCATGTTTTTTTTCTGTACTTCAATACTTCATAAAAATCCTCATGATCGTAGGGGTGGTACGTCCCTACTTAACTTTTCATTGCAAGATTTGCTTACAACGCCGTCATGTTCTTCAAATAGTGAAAAACAATGTTTATTGCCCTCGAAACATTTGCACCTTGTAATTGGACTGAAATGATAAAAACTCGCAATATACACCATGCTATCGTGTGCAAGGGCGTAGCTAGGGGGGGAGCGTTCTAGGGTGCCCGTGACCCCCCTGCCCCTTTGTGAGCGCCTTTAATTAAACAACCTATAATATTCAGGAAGCGAAAATGCCACAATTTTGGTGAGTACCCCCTATGTGACACAGTGTGACCCCCCCTTTCCCCCCCCCCCCTTCCATTTGAAATATCATGGCTACTCCCCTGTACATTAATGGCAACACACGACTATATTATTTTCGTTGAATTTCTTCAGTACAGCATAATGGCACAGTACATACTCCTTTAGAAAAAAAGTAAACGATAAACACATTTACCATACATCACATCGGTAAAGGAAAGAATTTAAAAAAAAGTATTTCTTGCCACTTGATAAATCTGACGTTGGCCTGTTACTTAGCGACGAATCATCTTCATTGTTTCAGAAAATACTTTTTAGAACTTGTTTTTGTTCTTGACGATCGCGAAAGCCTAAGTAAGATTTTCTTAACGACGGTAGCCTGGCGATTAGATCTTTTTGATATGATGAAAAAATAAAAGGAAAATTCGCCGCTCCTGATTTTCGCCTTGTAGAAGAGATACAAGAGTGTTAGAAAATGGCTTGTTATCATCCCAATTAATAGAATGAAAGGTATTCATACGCCCTCGCGAAGTTTGTTGCTTCTGAGCATGCAAGTAATGGAGAGGCCTGCCAATGGTTTCAACTGCCTTTGACGCCTTGATTCCGCATTCTCCACAAGTCACGTATGATTCTGTCTGTCTGCTCATCTACCGGTCTGCTCGTCTGTTCGTCTGTTCCCTTACCTATCCGCATATCTTCCTGTATGCTTGTCTACCGGTCTGCCTGTCTACGTATCAGCGTATATAGACATGCATATCTTCAAATATATATTCTACTTAGCTGTCTGCTTGTCTGACTGTTTGATCACCAATCTCTACACATTTAACATGGAGATGGAACTTAGCTCACACTCGTTGGATATTAAATTCGTACCTGTCTTGATATGTGTCTTCCAAGAACGTACAAACTATGTTACATTACTACCTCTAATCAACTTCGTACCTGGAATTGTGTAGTTTCCTTTAGACTTCATCAACAAACAGTGACTCCTCGAATTTTGACAACTGAACTGGACTTTAAGTATGAGGCCAGAGTACTTGGCATCAAGGCCTGTGCTCCACTAGACACATCAATGAAGGGAAATAGGAATCAAGAAAGTGTTTCAATTGTGATGACTTACGTCTTTAGTGACTGCCTCGAAATCGTGCGATATTTGCTGAGTCAGTGAGTACTAACTGGTAAAGATGAAATGTGACAGTCACTGCAATGGTGAAACTTTCCAACTTTTTACTAAACTGTAAGAGCCCACCATGCGTTCACAGAAGCTTCGGGCCGATCAGGAAGGTTTTAAGTGAACGGGAGTCCATTACGTTATAATGTGCTTTTCATGAGATTAAGACCAACAAATCATTTTTTATGAGAATGGGAACAGCCATTTGGTCAAACGGAAAGGGACATTTTGATCAGACTGCCTCGATAGTGGTCCATTTCACTTCCAACCGAAAATCCCGAAGTTTTTTACGAAATGGAAAGCGCCGATAATCTCCACCATCTGCTCGTATGCTGGTTATCTTTGCCTTAACACATCTTAGTTATGGGCTAACAGAGAGTGTTTTTGCACTTACCGACAGCACCAAGATGTTAGCACTTCCCCGCATTCGTTTGATACTGAAAAAATTTTGTGGTCCTATGGTCCATTGAGATCCACTTACTCCATGCGACCACTGTTGGAGAGTCCATCCAGTCCTACAGAATTGCGGGTCATGTAAGGTAACGATAACCTGGCCTGATTTTGTGATATCGGCCACACGTAGAGGGCTGTCGTCCGAGGAGCAGGCTTGATAAAATAAAAAACGGAAGCATTTAAGTCACTTTCAAAGCTATTTAATAGCCCTTATTCACGATAGCGGCCATGTTGCTTTTCAAATTGTCATGCAAATTAGCCATGTGTTATGCTGGGGGGCAAACATTGGAATAAAGGCAAAATGCCGAAAATCGGCACGTCGAAATATTGAATTAAAAAACATTGCTAAAAGTACATTTTAGAATTTAGAATTAAGTACCTTTTATAATAATTTTATATCTTTTGATTGCCTCCGACATTTTTGACTTTCTACTTCGTTATCTGCTAATTTTTCAGTAAAAAAATTCGAAGTAACTTGTGCAAGCATTCTGTTTTACTACTTCGGTGATAAACACTAAATGAACATGAAACAAATCATCTGTGCGGCGAAGGTGTTCGTTATAACCTCCCGAACTTGTGTTATTTGCCCCCTCAGAAGTGTATAGCTAATTTGCATGATAATATCAAATCCAACATGGCGGCTATCGTGAATAAGGTCTATTTCAAAATTATTCTCTATTTTCAAATTCCCCATAATACATTTTGTTTGCCCCCAAAATTTTGCATAAAATATTGTTTTCAAATGCTCTTGGGAGTATGCAGTGTCCCAAGAGCATTTGAAAACAATGGTTCGTGCAAAATTTGGGGGCAAACAAAATGTATTATGAGGAATGCACGCAAGAAAATGGCAACGGCAGTTCCGGTAAGGTGAGGCCATGACGTCATGATCAAGGGAGACTCTTTCGCCGGGAAATTAAATTAAATTAAAGAATAAATCGGCCTGTGAAACGCAGTGATAAGAATATAGAGCCGTTGTTTGCTCCTGATCATGGGCTCCTTATACGGGAGGGAAAGGGAGTGTGGAAAGGCGGGGGAGGAGGGGGGGGGGGGGGGTTGGGGAACGAGAGGGGAACTCTTGAAACTTGACCACACCTGCTTTACTAATGTCATTCCACTCCATTGTAATCTCCTAGGAGAAGTTTACACAGAATGAGTGATATTTTAAACAGAGAAAGTTTAAAGATTGAAGGGTAAGTTGGGTAAGTTGGCTGCGTAGCAGTAGATAGCCCTAGAACTAACTATCAAAGGATAATACATAGCGTTAGAAACCCCAGGAAATCCAACATGTTCAGAAAAATTCCTTTTCCTTGCCTGGGCCCATGTCCATAAGTAGAAGAAAAGGTCAGGTTGATTTTCTGGGATTTCTAAACTCGCACTACACATCACCTTGCATGATAGTTATATAGTTACATGAAATTCTAAAAATTGAGGTCATCGACTTTCTAAGAAAAAAATTCTATGTTTTTACACCCGATGAAGGCAGAAAAGGCCTCGAGACGTATATGCCTGGAAACAGAATAGGAAGTGGTTCCTCTCTCCCAGGTGAATTCACCTTGGATATGTGTATGAAGAGGAAGAGTGTGCGAACGCTTTTTAATTTATATGTTCATTTCCCGCCTCGTTAGTTTTGGGGAAGTTTTTCTGTAGTACCAACCGTGGTCGCGCAACCAATGTTAATCAATCAATAGGCCATTTTCGAATTATCACGGCCGGACTGGATCTAGCATGAAATGGAGGCTAACGCGGGCAAATCTTTTCAAATGCAAATTAATTTACCCGCATTAGCCTCCATTTCATGCTAGATCCAGTCCAACCGTTAGAATACGAAACTGGCCTATTGTCTTCCTTAGAGTAGTGGCGCATCATGAACACGGGCTGAATTTAGTTTGAAGAAAATTATCACTGGAAGAAACCAACGTATAGACCACTTTCATAAATGGCGGCCAACTTTACATTCTTTTGTATTTATGTTAATTAGACCTACTGGCCTCGTTTTGAAAGAAATATTCTTTTGAAATTTGCTCGTCATAGCGAGGTTAGTAGGGCTTATTAGCATTAAAACAAAAGAATATTTTATTTGGCCGCCATTACGAAAGAGGTCTGTTGTGGACGTATTCTCTCTTCTAATCCCCTAGCTTTTGGTTTGATGCGATTACATTTCACTATGCATCCTTTCTTGTATTTTGAAAAGATTTTCATCAGATTGTTTGAAAGCCATCGAACTAAAACTTTAAGGCACAAAGATGTGGATTAGAGTGGGCGCGGAATCTTCAGTAAGCCAATGATTACTTTTCATGATGTACTGTAACAGACAGGACAATATTACTTTTGATACTGAAATGCTAAACTTTATAACACTGATCATTTTCTTACAGATCAGAGACATAGGCCGTATATTCAGTTTCTTTATATTAGTCATGGTCTTTGATAAATTATCAGTCAGAAAGAAACATTGGTTTTAAGGAAATCACCATGACCGTTGTGAAAAACTCACTCAGTACTGCATAGATTCTAAGCTGATTCTCTGGGGCAGGGTGAGGCCGCAAGACGCGCATTTCGCATGTTTCACGAGGAACCTATCAGATAAAAGCTAGCAATATTGTTTTTGAAATAATAATGCTGGTTAGAGACAGTACTTGACTCCCTGACATAAATTAAGTATATAAGGTAAAGAACCAATGCAAAATCCGTCACGGAAAAATGAATTCTACCCAGCTGATGCGCTTTTTCTCCACTTCGCGCAACTTCGCAGAGCTAACTTCGATCATTTAATTTCCGCTTGTGAAGGGTTGCGTATTTAACATTAAGGATATAAATATCAAAAATAACAGAGAGTGATCCTAATGCGTCATTAATAAACAGATCAGTGATACTAATTCCCGTATAAACTGACTGAAAGTGACACGACATTCTTACTATGGTTTTGTGGCTTTGCCCAAATTAAATAGCGGTGTATCTCGTATCTGGATGACGTTTAGTTCCCTGTGTATCCATAAGTTTAACTGTACGAGCCGTCCAAAATAACCGAAGATCTTGACTTTAAGTAGATACTATATGAGTTACATAATATGCAAGCAGTACCTCCGTTAATTTTTTTAAAACGTTGCCGGAGTGATACTAAACTTGTAGTTTGAGATAAGTGACTGCTTCGTAGTAAGCTTGTGTAATGATGATTTTCAATTCCAGTGGCAATTTTTATGTTTACCTTTATTACACAACTTCGTGTAGCTATTTCCATATTAACCTTCATATATCAGCTTAAATTGTTCTTTGCCAAAAGAAAATTAACTTCGTGCGCAAAATTTACGTATGTCTCCACCTTGGAGGCAGTAATACAACTCAGCCACATCCTGTTTTTAATGCCGTTGTATTTTTATTTTTCAAAGAGGAACAGGGCTGGCCTTTCATGACAATTACATCCTTTCTTCAGTCGCGGTTCTGCCGTTGCTATAAACAGCTGAAAAACAGAACCACCTTAAAGAGCGCCGTGTCAACTTTAATTTATTTGATGACATTTGAGGATTTTATCCACTTACTAAAAACAAAACCATTAGAATAAACAGCATCAAAGGAAAGAACTGCTCAATAGCTTTCCTTTTCAATGGTCACACTTAAGGATTTCACCCACAGACTCAAAAGTTAGAACCACCTTGTACAACAAAATAAATAGCATCACGGGAAAGTACTGCTCAGTAGCTTTCATTTGAATGGTCACACTTGAGGGTTTCACCCACAGACTCAAAAGTTAGAACCACCTTGTACAAGAAAATAAATAGCAGCACGGGAAAGTACTGCTCAGAAGCTTTCATTTGAATGGTCACACTTGAGGATTTCACCCACAGACTCAAAAGTTAGAACCACTTTGTACAACAAAATAAATAGCACCACGGGAAAGTACTGCTCAGTAGCTTTCATTTGAATGGTCACACTTGAGGATTTCACCCACAGACTCAAAAGTTAGAACCACTTTGTACAACAAAATAAATAGCACCACGGGAAAGTACTGCTCAGTAGCTAACTCAAAAGTTAGAACCACCTTGTACAACAAAATAAATAGCAGCACGGGAAAGTACTGCTCAGTAGCTTTCATTTGAATGGTCACACTTGAGGATTTGACCCACAGACTCAAAAGTTAGAACCACCTTGTACAACAAAATAAATAGCAGCACGGGAAAGTACTGCTCAGTAGCTTTCATTTGAATGGTCACACTTGAGGATTTGACCCACAGACTCAAAAGTTAGAACCACCTTGTACAACAAAATAAATAGCACCACGGGAAAGTACTGCTCAGTAGCTTTCATTTGAATGGTCACACTTGAGGATTTGACCCACAGACTCAAAAGTTAGAACCACCTTGTACAACAAAATAAATAGCAGCACGGGAAAGTACTGCTCAGTAGCTTTCATTTGAATGGTCACACTTGAGGATTTGACCCACAGACTCAAAAGTTAGAACCACCTTGTACAACAAAATAAATAGCAGCACGGGAAAGTACTGCTCAGTAGCTTTCATTTGAATGGTCACACTTGAGGATTTGACCCACAGACTCAAAAGTTAGAACCACCTTGTACAACAAAATAAATAGCAGCACGGGAAAGTACTGCTCAGTAGCTTTCATTTGAATGGTCACACTTGAGGATTTGACCCACAGACTCAAAAGTCAGAACCACCTTGTACAACAAAATAAATAGCAGCACGGGAAAGTACTGCTCAATAGCTTTCATTTGAATGGTCACACTTGAGGATTTCACCCACAGACTCAAAAGTTAGAACCACCTTGTACAACAAAATAAATAGCAGCACGGGAAAGTACTGCTCAGAAGCTTTCATTTGAATGGTCACACTTGAGGATTTCACCCACAGACTCAAAAGTTAGAACCACCTTGTACAACAAAATAAATAGCAGCACGGGAAAGTACTGCTCAGAAGCTAACTCAAAAGTTAGAACCACCTTGTACAACAAAATAAATAGCACCACGGGAAAGTACTGCTCAGTAGCTTTCATTTGAATGGTCAAACTTTTGGATTTCATCTTGTACAACAAATGAACAGCACTACAGAGAAGAACTCCTCAGGGCCGTTTTTTTTTTTTTTTGCATTCTTACACTTCATGATTTTGCCTAAAGACAGAAGTTAGAAACCAACTTTTACAGCGCAATAAATTAAACAGCACCACTGCCTAGTACCTTTCATTTAAATAGGCGCACTTGATGATGCGGATTACACGACACAGAGAAACCATGGTTTTTTCGAAACCTACCTTAACCCTTATCGCTAAAATCGTCTCCCGGTAGACAGAGTAAAATCTAATAGTATCATTGTCAATGGCGTGTATGGCATTGAATGGGTTAAACTGTTTTACGCTCACAAGTTCTATATCAGAGGTTCTCTTCACTGGAATGATTTGTGGACATTATTCAGTTCGGGTTGATTTTATCGAGGTATGATCATTTACAAATCCTTGACTGTTGACTTCAATGTTTGAGTCTGTGAGTAAGACTGTATTACTGAAGAGGGACTACGTGATCATCAGTGTTTTTAATAGGAAAAGTTGAGCATGCAGCATGCTTTAGGAGGCACGAGAGCTTCGGCAATGACAACGCCTCAAGACACTAATATTACTATTATCAAGATAATTAAGAATTATTCAAATGTTATCGCACTGCACGTGCACGCGGAACGCATTCTAGTAGATTTCTTTGCAGTAGTTGGAAATTAGGAAAATAACCAAATAACGCTTCTTTTCTTTGAAAGCATTTGTGCCAATGAAGTTATATACTTTGCCCATATTGTACAAAGAGATACTTAAGAACGCAAAGTTATGCTTTCAAGGGAAGGTTTTTTCGCCGTAGATTAATGTTGATAATAATTTAATAAATTTCTATTGGGCTATTGTCAAAAAATATCTAAAGCGCCTTTCAATATCATTCAAGAAAATAACAAAAATATACGAAAAATGTGAATAAATACTATGTTCTATGCTAAATATGCATCTATACTAGTTATAAATAAAAAACTACTTACCATAGTTTAAAAAGTACATGTTTCCTGCACACACCCACACAAAAAAGTTTAATAAGTATCATTAGTAAGTATATCGTCAATCGTCAGACGTCGTCGAATTATAAGCTCCAGTTTTAAGCGTTGCGTTTCGTTATTTTTGATAATATCAACAAAACGAGCTTATCTAGTTTATTTGGCCTCACCTTCATCAATTTCATCGTTTGGCACACATCTGTTATCATGATTTAAAATCAAAAACGTTGGACTGTTGTGGTCACATTCGCAAAAGCAACAATCACTCGAACCACATCCACTTGAACCGTGAACGCCATTAAAACGAGGTAGGCAGTCCAAAGATCCGCAGGATGGGTTTGAAAACCGATCAGCGTTGCTGGTTCCAATCGTTGTTGTTGAGCGAACAACTGTGAAACCGTTTATTCCGTTGCTCATGAGAAAAACCACAAAGATGTGGCCAAAGAACACACTCAATTTCTGAAATCCACAGATCTTCATGTTTCCGATTGTTTAGAGACGTATCTCGTAATCATAAATCACTCGTCGAGATTCAATCTTTTTGTGATAGCTTGTTAATTTCAACTAAGATGTATCTCCAGCTTTTTACCGTTTTTGTAGGCGTGTTAAGCGTTTCTTCGGAAGGCATTTAGTTCGAGTAAGTTTCCCCAGATGAAACCATGCATATAACGACATTTGTTTTGCGATGAAAACAACATGGTGTATCACGGAATGAACCTTTTGCTATCAAATGTATTTTGTGCTTGTTTCTTCCCGATCAATATCACCCAGGCTAATAATCGCAGATTTTTATTTTGAAAGTTGCATGGATACAAAGTAAGAATATCATTGCTATATCGTTAACGCCAATATTACTGATGTGGTGTAAGAAATGTTTTCTTCATAAGCTCTTATTTTGAGAAAACATTGTTGGAACACTTTGATTATGAATAGGAAGGAAATTTTTCATTAAGTTTCTATCACATCTTCTTTAGCGAAGGTGTTATGATCGATTTTGCCTTAATTCATTGATTCACCTTCGAACGCGCTTCAATCGAGTGTCATAAAACTAAAACCAAAGTTATTACTTTGGCCAATCAGAAAGGAAGGAGACAATCCAGTAAACCAATCAAAACTCGAAGTAATTCCATGTAGCCGACACAAAGCGCTGGAAAACGTGCACGCGCGAGCCACGATTGGTTTTGGTTTCACTTCTGATTGGTTGAAAAAGTGGCGCGAGAACTTTGAACCAATCACTGAGTGAAGTAATGCAAAACCAAAGTAACTCGCTAATCACTTTCGAAACTCAATTGAAAAACGCTCTATGGTGAGTTGTTGACTTTCAATCTTACGGTGGCGTCTGATGAAATCCTTGAGGGAGTTCCTATTTTTTGTAAAGAAGAATTCGACAGCTATATGACAGCAGCATTTTCTTGGGCGCAAGAATGAAACTTACTTCCCTATAGAAATTATTACAGTAAGTGTCTTTCTCAGTGCACCATTACAAACTGTTACTTTTTTCATGAGCATCACATCTCTTGGCCTTGAGTGTTCCATTTAGTTTGTCAAATTACCTTATCAATAGCCGGATACAGGGAAAAACTCCATTGATTTTCGAACAACTCGTACACCCAACGAAATTCCAGGGGAATGCAAGGACATGACGAGGCTAAACATGGTGATGCGCGACAATAGCAAAGTCATTTCCACGCTTTTTGTTTGGCATCCATCTGGTCTGGTACTCCCTGGGAAGCATACCTGCCCAGAGATTATAATTGAAAGAGATTGAAGAATGGACATAAAGCAACTGAGGAAGTAGAGACATGCAGGAACGAACAGCGCGGAGGAGAATCGTCACTGAAGTTCCAACCACGAGAGTAAACGATGGACGATGATGATGATGATGACGACGACCATGATGGTAGCGGTGATGATAATGGTGATGGCGATGATGATGACGATGACGATAAGATGATGACGACGACGATGACGATGACGACAACGATGATGATGATGATGATGACGATGATGACGACGAAGATGATGATGATGACGACGGTGATGGCGACGAAGATGATGATGACGACGATGACGATGACGATGACGATGATGATGATGATGATAATGACGATGACGATAAGATGATGACGACGACGAAGATGACGATCACGACGATGATGATGATGACGATGATGACGATGATGACGACGAAGATGATGATGATGACGACGATGATGGCGACGAAGATGATGATGATGATGATGATGACGACGATGATGACGACGATGATGATGACGATGATGACGATGATGATGACGACGATGATGATGACGAAGATGATGATGATGATGATGCTGACGAGGATGATGACCATAATGACGATGATGATGATAAAGATGGTAATTCAGCGAACACTGCAACATATTCAAACTGCAATGGAAAGTGGATTGACGAACCTCTACAGAATGTTCGCATAAGTACGTTAAACAAGCGATAGTCGACGGATATTCTTTAGAGGCGAGAGAAAAGTAAAGCTCAATGTGAATTTAAGGTGATTCCCTTGTTTTGAAAAGCGCATATCATACTGCGCATAACATTGCGACTTCGAAGATGTCGGAGTTTCACGCCGGCTATCGATCTGAAGAGAAGCAACAAAGGCTACTTTTAATGTTCAAGAGCTTTTATGAGCAATCATGAAAACTCTGCTCGGTTAAGGTTTTTTTTTTTTTAACTCGCCCCAGTCCTCTCGCGGAAAATGATTACTTTGAAGCCGAAATTGCACCTTTGCCATCATTTATCACCGTGTTGCGAAGAAACGAGCACAGTGACCCCCATTTTTAATGGTTTTATTTACTCGTAATAGGTACACAGAAAACATATTTTGAGAAGAAAAAAAGTTGGATATTAGAAGTTGTAGTATTTACATATAAATGACGTGAAACTGCATTTGGAGTCCGACACTGAGTGCAAGGTGATGACTGTAGCGGTCCAATTTACCGTCTTACATTTCTTTGCAAGATTGAGCAATTTAAAATCACTTTACGTAAAGATTATTGCCTGAACAAACAAGTAGGTTCAAGTTTTCAGTAATATCTAGTAGCTTTTGCTACAAAACAACAATAATTATTTTTCGGGTTGATCTAGTTTTGAACTCTTCTTGCGTAACTAGGTAAAAAACACTTACAACAAAGGGCATATAGCACGAAAACAAGCACGGTGACCCCATCTTTTTATTGGATTTTTTTAAATGCCCCGTGTATGAATATCAATTGTGCCAAGTCTGAAAAAAGTCTGGATAGTACGTCATTTCCAAGGGAATTATCTTAAAGAAAATCCTGTATATCACGAAAGTGTAACTAATATTATAAATCCATGCACGATTTGGCAGTTTATATTGATTAAATGAAAATGGCAATTTGATCCTAACATACTTCAACTATATACTTTATTGAGTTCTTAATGAACAGATTACAATGTAGTTCTAATACTGCCTTCAACAACTGTATGCAAAATTCGGAAAAGGGAAAAGGGAAATTAAAGCATCGGATGTAAAGTCATTATATAGATTTGCACAAGTTTTACGATTTCCTGGCTTCAATACTAGACTCAAACGTTATATGGAACTAGTGATTTTTCCGAAAGTCGTATTTTTGTTTTTATGATTTTCAATGTTTCATTTCTGCATTTTTTTCGTGTGCTCGCTGTCTATTCCGCACGGATTTGAAAACACAAACTGAAAATTTTAAAGATGTTAATACTTAAGTGTTCTGTGTTGCCATGTGTACAAAGTTAACAAAGACATTATAGACGAAAAATAATGAACGTTGGAAATGCCTTTCAAGAGAGGCCATTGAAAAACAGATTTGAAGAATACAACTTGCGGCGATATTTAGGTTTAAAAGCCCTCAATATAATTTGCTAAACTCTTTTTAATCACCCCTAATGAAGACACGAGGCAGCAGGTAGATCGAAACTTTTCGTTTCGAATCGTAATTTGGTATCTTCAATCTAGGGCAGAATGATCAAACCATTTCTGGAGGATAATCACCGATTTTAATGACCCAAACATGGTTATATCAAAGCATTAATAATGAACGTTAAAGAAAAGTGAACTACTTTGCATGATACCTTTGTCAACGCGCGCATTATATGTGACGATATGCCATTCAAGGCCAGCACAGATTTCAAACAACCGGTGATGCAGATCCAAGATGACATTAATTTCTCAACATTAACGTTTTTTTAGAATTTATTCTTGTCTGAAAGAGTTTTTCCCTGGGAAAACACAATTTTTGGGTTTATTTCAAGGGAACTGCATGCTATGATCTCGATTACTTTTAAGTTGTGGAATCAGATAGCTCTGCAAATGTAAAGAAGAATAGCTAGGATCTGAAATGTCTGTAGGCCTTAGAAATTCTCGGACTTGGAGAATATTTACACACTTGATATTAACTTATCCCTCAAATTTAGTTATCTAGTCTTTGAAACTGCCAACTTTTGTTATGTTGAAGTTAATCTACTTTATTCATATTGCGTAAAAAACTCGCAGCGAGATCAAACCGAATGGTGACCTTGTCTCCACAGCCTGAGGAACTTGGCGTGCCACCACAAACGAGAAAAAAGTGTTAGTCTTAAGATTCATGTCTTACTCTTTTCCTGGAAGAAAACAAGATGCGTTTTAATGAAGAGCACGATGTTACCACGTGCGCGCTACTGGCCTATATCAGATCACTGTAGGATCTCAAAGAATGATTTCTTAACGGTATATATTGCATTTTTAAACAAACACGGGGGCAAGCGGTGATCTTTGCAAAGCAGCTATAAATATTTGTCCATCGGAAATTTCTCGCGATAAACAAACGCCTCTGGTACATAAAAGAACAAAGCAAAAGAATCGTACTTAAGGATGGGACGTTATCGCATTAAATACAAATCAAATTTAAATTAGTTTTTCTCTTCAAATCACAACGAACGTCTGCACGTATTTATTTATTCGTTCGTTTATTTCATTTGTTACCTTTTATCTTGTTATCATTTCAAAAGTTGAATGTTTGAAGTTCCATAAGGCGCGGAATGCATCTGTTCAACCATCATGATCGAGTTCTTAATGAACAGTTTAATTCTAATACCACCTTCAATAAGTACAACAACAGTACCGTAGGCAAGAATTAGGACATCGGATATAAAGTCACATACATACAGATTTGCACTTTTTCTTTTAAAATTTCTTGGTGTGTATCCATTCGAAATAGATCGTTGGTCCCGGTTGTGTAACTAGACTAGATAACGAAATCCAACTTAACTATAGCGTCTAGGGTACTACGAAATGTTCTTCAAGTCAGACATTTGTCAAGGTCTTAGAAGATCGCGCGCGAAAGCGGCAGGCCAATCGGGGCTGTAGAACTCAGGTCCGCAAACTGAAATATTTGCGCAGTGACTTCTAGATCATAAAGTTGTCTGACCTTTGAATAGCGGAAGACCTGAACTTGGTCGTTAGTCATAATGATCAACAAAAATCCTTACGTTCAATACGAACACCGCAGATTCAGTTCGTTATCTTCTTGATCGAAAACCCAGAATTGCTTAGTCCAGAAACACTTCTAGAACACGATCTTTTTACTGCTGTTCGGAAGTCATCGACATTCGTGACTAATTAAAAGCTACCTAACTTCAGGTAATGAAGAGGTGTGATAGCTTGCATTATAATTACAATATAATAATACCGATCGATTGCTTTCAAGGGCCTTCACTGCCCTAGCCAATTTGGAATTTCATTCCTGCAGCCATAGCGTGCCAGAATCCGAACTGAAGTGGCTACTGAAGTCTCCGTCAAAGGTCGCAAGGACACCGTGCTAAAATGAACAATTTTTACAGCGCGCTTCTGAATGGTGGTATACTGATAAAGTGATTTTGAAATTTCTACCATTACGAGTGCGTATGTCGTTTTGTACTACAAAAACATGAATAATTTATGGTCGGCAACATAATACACCGTAATTAACTACATTGTCATCATATGTATATCCGCTCGAAATCATAGTGCAAATGAGAATTGAATTGATCTGACCTGCAATGAAAAAAGGATTTGTTATCTATGGTCTTGGAGTCGATAATGTTTACCTTCACTGCATTCTCCAGAGGTACTCGTTAGAGTGATTCTTTTTGTTGCTTTTTGGTCGATGTGTTATGCGCATGCGCCAAGAGGTAGTTCTCGAACACCTTTTATCTGGAAGACATCGATCCTTATTTTAATACAACGATACGTGTGCCTTATATCAACCTTCGCACAAAGTGGACTTGGCCTTGAGGAGACACGAGAATCTTTTACTAAGTATTATTTGATGGCTTATAGTCTATTTCACACACCGTATTCGATATTTAACATAAAAGAAGCGGATATTTTGCGAGTTTCGTAGTAATTTATCCGGCTTATCTGGTAAGGGTGATAAAATACACCCTCCATTGTTGCGTATCATTAAGTAAATTGTGCGCATGACGGAAACAACGCAGATGGCCAGTGAAATGTCTTGAATTTAATTGTTTCAGTGTTAAATTTGATTGGTTGGTTTAATCTACTTGAAACGTAGCTCATTTGACAGTTTTTGTTTTTAATTTTTTTCTCCCTTATCGGTCCTTTCCGCCGGTATTTTCTCTGTTGCAAAGCGGTACCGTTAAACCTACAATTGCAGCATAATAAAGTTTATTAGGGTTTCATATTTTTGTGCCATCTCCAGAACTCATTCGGTGAAATATGACGAGAAGCAGTATGTTACAGTAGTTGGGAAAGAGGGGTTAGTGCATTGGTGAGAGCACTCGCCTCGCACTGCACCACGCAATGTGGCCCGCAACACGGCGTTACACGCGGGTTCAGTTTGTTTATTCTCTCCTCGGTTTCGAGAGGTTTTTCTCCGAGTAGTCCGTGTTTCAGGTATTTCTCCATGTTCTTTTCTCGTAATTTTTTTATATACTCATGAAACTACGGCCCTCCTGTTACATATCTTACTCTCTTACGCCCGTCTCGTGAATATTTCCCGTAATTTTAATTTGTGAATATACTTGTTGTGCTTGGGATCCCCGGCTATACTCACCGCAATATTTCATACCGAGAGAAAGTACAGTGGAGAGCTGCCCGCTTCGTTTTTCCAGACTACTCTCGTAACTCGAGTGTCTCTTTCATGTTTAACGTCCTGGATTGACCACTACTTTCTGTGCGTCTTGAGTATCAACGACTAAATTCCATGTATAAGTCCTCCCATGATGTGATTGGTGTAACTGCTATTAATGTATTAATATGTGTCCAGCTTATAACTTGTGTAATATAAGATTAATTATTTATATGTACATTTTTGTTACATCGGTTGTCATGCCAACAATCATTACCGATTAATAAAACACAAACAGAGAAACAGAAACAGAGTTTTGCCCTGTCCCAAAAAAAAACAATCTAAGATTTGATATTAATTGTTTGATTTTATTTAATTTCGGCACATTGTCTCCAGTTGGTGCCTGACTGATCGCTAAAAAATACAGTCAACACTTAAATAAAGCACATAACCACCATAATCATCATCATCATCATCATTATTATTATTATTATTATTATTATTAAATGAGATAATTTTAGAATAATTAACAATTATTTCATGAGCGCGCATTGGATATGAGATACTAAATATCCAACGAGGCACGTAACGCCGAGGGTAATTTCCCTTTCGTAAACAAGCGATGCCATTCTTAGTAACCAAGCCTTTTTATTCAGTTAGCTTTCGATAAATTGTTAGGATTAGCTTCATTTAAATACTATAAAATTGCCAGATGGTAATCGTTGTTTCGGTATTGTAAAGGTTGGGTGAACTTGTTCTTAAGCCATTGTTCTTAAGCTGTTAAGCTGTTAAGGTGTTCTCAGTTTTTTTTTTAATTCCAAGTGACATACGCTGCTAATCTAGTCCTAGACTAAGTATTTTTTTCCTCATTTGCAAACTACAAACTTAACAGTGAAAATTGTATGGCATCGCTTGTTTACGAAAGGGAAAATTGCAGCGCCGAGTTGACTATAACCATTCTCATATCCAACTAGCGCGAACTCAATGGAATAGTT
>NC_090875.1:28122752-28125252 GCF_036669935.1 Montipora foliosa
TGTACCTGCAGTGGTTGGTTTGGTTGAGCTTGCATTGGTTGTTCCTCCCCAGGTTGTTCCTGCGGTGGTTGACTTTGTTGTCACGACAGGACCAGGGCAACAGCTACACACACATGTCTTTCTACAGTTATTGAGAACAAACTTGAAAGAAGTGCACAATTGCACATTGCTTGTGCAGTAGTTGTCAGTGTACACGTTACTGCAATCTGTGGGATAGAACAGTGATAAAATATTAACTCCACACAGTAACCCATGACCGGCAGCCTGCAACTCCCATACTGGGCCTATGTCACGGCATTTTTACAGAAACGATCTATTTTTAGACTACCTTTTCCGAAAAAAAAAAAACAAAGGCAGTTCCGGTTCGGTGACCCTATGACGTCTGGTTAGTTTCTTGTAATTGGTCATCGGGTTCCTGTGGGAGTCTCATTCGCGGGAAATTCAATCTAAAAATAAATAGGTCTGTGAAAACTCCGTGACACAAATACAATGGAGTTGTAGGCTCCGGGTTTAGGGTTCCTGCTCCACAACATGGCAGATATATTTTAAGCAAAAGTGATCATTTCAATTTGTGAAGAAACTTCAGCAATTACAGAGACGCCTGAAAGAAAATCCAGGCTATCTCTTGCACAATCACCTCTTACGGGGTATAAAGCTCTGGCCAAACTATCGAACAAAGTTGGATTCAACACTCCAACTTTGTTCGATCCAGCATTGTTCGACCGTTTGGCCGCCTATGTTGGCACTGTTTATGCGCTTATACATCGAGATGAAATAAAGTTTTATGCATGCATGTATGTTACCTTCGGCAGGGCGCATGCGTGCACTTTGTAATCTGCGACTCCAGTGCTTACCATATGACAGGTAAAATGAGTATTCTATTGAATATATAAGCCATCGAAATCTTACTTTAAATTGTAATGACAAGGGCGGTTTGGAGCTGTGAGTAGGCGTGGGATTTGTCTCATATGGTTTAGGGGCCGACATATCCCTCCCTCAATGCCGTACCGGGAGGCGAGGTCGGTAGCAGAAAGCAGCGAAGGGCTAACTGCGTCCAAAAGCAATCGCACGGGCCGAAATCCCGGGATGACTCGTTTGGTACGACGCTCCAGCGCCACGTCTGGAGGTACTGCATATTTTTCTCGTCTCGTCTTCAAACATTCCGTCAGCGCATGCGTGCGTAAATGTTCAGCCACTCCGATACCTACAATACTAGACATATTTAGTTGGAACACTTAGCCAATGGTCAGAATCATCGTGTTACAAGATCGTATTTTATACCACATCCCCCTTCCCCCAATTCAATGTTGTGTGAGAATTTTTCGGGCGACTACTAGTAGTTGTGGAAATCAACATTGGAGGAAGGGGGAAACGGGGATGGGTGTTCCAACAAATGTGACGAGTATTGTAGGTTAAATTGGTGATCCACTTTGACCTAAATTGAATACGCACTCTACCTAATCAACCCCCTATAAAAGGATTGAAAACACCATGATATACCGTCCCTCAAGCTCTGTATTACTACTACTCATCTCACCACATCTTCTTAATGTTTCGTATCATCTTATCGGTTTAATTTCTGTATTGATACAACTACCCATTCAATCTCAACATTACAACATAGTAAGTAAACAAAGAACTCTACTCTTCACTTACTGGTACTCGAAAACTTTAAACTTATAAAACAAAATAATCAATTTGTAGGTCGAAGGGGGCCCGACCTACAAAACATGATGTTACAAGAATCTATGTATACACTATTAAAACGATGAGAATTATACAATACAATTGGTCAAAACATTTAACAGATCATAATATCCTTAAGAGGGTCTAATCAATTATCATTACTGAATTAAATGTCAGTATCATCTCTCTGGCGCACAGCAGAAGGAATGAATGCGTCAGCGAATCTCTTGGTTCGGCATTTAAAAATTGGGAATGTTCTTGGATTCCTGAGACGGTAGTGATGTGTTTTCTTTTCAGGTAGTACACAGTTCAGCTCATCGGTAGGTCCAAGAGCAGATTTGTATAGGACCCTCCAGATCCATAGGCCTGTGTCTTCACCGCTACACTACAACGATAAACATGCTCCACCCAACAGAGCTCTTTTCATTGTTTACTTTTGTAAAATAAGTCAATTGATATCCATGTGTAAACCAAAGCTAATCCTAACCTGCCCCTAATTTTTCTCAGTTAGGCTTAATTTAGGTTTCAACCAATTCAACCTAGGTGAAATGAGGATCACCAATTTAACCTAGTTAAAAACGGATTCAACCTGAAAACGGATTTACCGGCAACATTTGAATAGGGGGGTTTTTTATGCGTCTGTGCCGTAGTGATAGTTTTCGCTGATGTGCACTGTACCAAGGCGTTCTTATGAACAGGTACGTGCCGCTACCAAATTGACTTTTAATGTTCTTGTGAGCCCGTGCTTCTCCGCTCCCAAACGCACTTTGTGCTCGTTGTCTAGGCTCTGAAAGCATTCAGTCTTGTACTCTTG
>NC_090875.1:28127752-28130252 GCF_036669935.1 Montipora foliosa
ACAAAAATGACCGAATCTTTTTCAGCAATAATTGGTGTTTGATATGGTACCATCCTGTGTCATCCTCTTAGCTTAATCAAAGGAGATCTCCTTGAGCTTAGCGATCGCATCACAGCAATCACTTGTTTTAGCTTTTGAAACCAGAAATATACCTGTTATTACTGCATTTCCTGGAGAGAAAATTTGAATAGTGTATTCGAGATTCCTAATGATAATAAGAAGAAATAAATAGATGATTCCTCGATCTTCAAACCGTGAATAGCCCAACTAGCTCAAACCAGTTTCAAAACTTTCAACTGACCTTGTTATTAGAAGGATTGACACGACAACACTTTATCACGTAACAGCAATGCTACGGTACCATATCAAGCACCAATTATTGCTGAACAAGATGCAGGCATTGTTGTGGCGTAACAAGTTACCATGGCAACAGGAAAGCCCTGCAGAAACACCCCATATTTTGGCTTTAGATGCTCATATCTCAAAACCGAACCCGGTGACCCCATATTTTATTTCTGAAATGTAATCAAGAAACGATTTAGAAATACACGAAACAAGAAATATAAGTGAAAGAAACCGACGTTGTATGTATGTATGTATGTAAATCTTTATAAACACGGAAAATCATCAGTTAAGCTTAAGTTAAAAACTAAAACTAATTACAACTGCTTTACATGATTGCCGTGTGGGAATCCGATATATCAGCTACCTTCTTGATATTTCGCTTAAAATGCTCAACGGATGCAGCATTTTTAAGTTTTTGGGCAAGTTATTCCATAGCATGGCCCCGCTGTAAGAGAAGCTACGTTTCAAATAATTGGTGCTTGGTTTGGACAGGGTCAGCCTTCCCTCAGAGTTTCTTAAGTTGTAAGCAGAGTGACGCTGAGAGAAAAGACTTTGTAGATAATCCGGAGCAAGGTCATTCATAGTTTTATACATCATTAAGGCTTTTTGTTTCTTTCGGCGAAGAGATAGCCTCTCCCAGCTGAGGGTGGAAAGAAGGTGGTTTGAGCTCGCATCAAAGGGTGATTTAGTAATAACTCTGGCTGCGCGATTCTGTAATTTTTGGAGCTTATCACTCAAGTAACCACTCAAACAGTCCCAGACGGGGCTGCAGTAATCAAAATGAGGCATAATTAAGGTGTTATAAGTTAGAATTGCAGTTTCTTTGGATATAAAGAATGCATCTTGCGCCATTATCAAGGTTATAAAGATAAAATGCGGTTTGTAAAAAGGCTACGTTAAAACGAATTTGCATAAAAGAGTGCCAAGCTAATTACATGAATACTTTAGCACGAAGAGAATCCGACTGTACATTCAATGCTAGTTTAAGATATTGAATACACAGCATTTCATTAACAAGGCAGTCAAATTTGTTCGTGCATTTCTTGATTACATTGAAGCGTGCTAAGAAATTGTTCGGAACAGCAGTGTTATGATCTTTGCAATAATGCCTGTAAATAGATGACGCCTTTTGACGGTGTCCCTCAACGCGCGTGTGAAGGTGGCCCTTTGTGTACCCGACATAACCTGCATCCCACAGGTCACACTTGAATAAATAAACAACGCATTGCTGGGTTACGATGTTAGGCTTGGGCTCACGCAAGCTTAGATCTTGTTTAAGCTTGCGGCTAGTAAACACGGGTTGAATGGTCTTCTGCACCTTGCTACTAAGATCTCTAAGTTGTCGTTTGACAGACACTGCAGCATCCTGATCTTTATAGGGGATAACTATCCGGATGGCGTCATCGGTATGCTGTTTAGGTTGGTCCACTGCGACTCTCGAGGTGATAAACCTGTTGATGACGGAATCAATAAGGTGATTCGGATACCTCAGCTTACGGAAAACTTCTCTCAGACGTTCACACTCTTCTGAAAAATGCGCCCAAGATGATGATAACCGGTGCGCACGATCAAGCATTGTGACGAGCAAGCCATGCTTGTAGCGGCTGTCCACATGGCTATGATAGTGCAGGAGTAGCCCTGTGTTTGTTGGCTTGACGTAAACCTTTGTTTCAACACATGGTGCGCGATTTAAAAGCTGTACCCCAAGGAAAGGGAGCATCCCATTTTTCTCTACCTCCATAGTGAAGCTCACGGCGCTATGGGCGTGGTTCAGAGTATCCAAAAATTGTGTAGCCGCTGCCAGATCCGGCATCCTTACTAGAGTGTCGTCTACGTAGCGGCGGTAAAATTCTGGGAGTTTTCCTTGACTTTTTAGGGACCCTTCAATAGAGCACATAAATACATTAGCCAAAAGGGGTCCAAGGGGAGACCCCATAGCTACTCCATCGGTCTGTTCGTATAGGGCCCCGTCGAACTGAAACAGCTGCCCCTTTGTAGCAACGTGCAGAAGATCAACGAGATCAGTTCTGGTCAAGTTTAGATCATACGTGTCGTTGAACCAGTTGTTCTCGAAAGCTTTCCGTGCCAGGATGTCAATTGTTTCGTCTAAGGGTACATTTGTGAAGAGCGATGAGACGTCATAAGATACCAAGAT
>NC_090875.1:28135252-28165252 GCF_036669935.1 Montipora foliosa
ACGTTATTTGATATACTAAGGGCCTGATTACAAGGTGGGCTGAAATTTCTCTCCGCCCACCGGGCTTAAATTTCGTTGCTATCACATGATGAATTTCAGCCTGGGCGCAAAAGGAAACTACTCTGATAGCAATCTCGTCCCCAGAGTCCGCTTTGCTTTTGGACAGCACCAAGAACACAGACTCTTGCCACTTCAAAAGCAGTAAGTCCGCAAATTACGGACTTCCGGCTCGTCCACCCATGCTCAGAAATTTGAAACAACAGTGGTTGTCAACGGTTACAAAAATTGACCTTCACTACGACTGCGCATAAATTGGAAGTGGCCAGAGTTCGTGTTGTTGGTGCTGACCAAAAGAAAAGCGGACTCTGTGGAGGAGATTGAACTGAGATGCGAAAACACAGTCGTTGCGCATGCTCACGTTCCTTTTTCAGCCCAGGCTGAAAAAATGATAGCGATTACAAGGATTTTCAGCCCGTTTTCGCGGGCTGAAAATCCTTATCAGGTTTAAGAAACCGGGCTAGGATTTTCAGCCCGGGCTGAAACCTTCTCCATGTAGTCGCAACGTTCATTTTAAGAAGATTTCTTTCAGGACCCGGGCTGAAACTCGCCATGTCATCGGGCCCTTGATAAGGTCGCTGAGTTTAGTGTTCTTTAGTGTATCATGAAGCCAGTAATTATACGAAAACCCCAAACGTCCCCACGTATTCGAGTTTATTATCATCGTTTTATGATGTTGCGACATGTGTGGCCAAACGCACGCAACATATCTCAACAGGGTGGCCAAACGTACGCAACATGTGCCCAACAATGTTACAAGATGTTGCGTTGAAATGTTGCGAGCGTTTGGCCAGGCCTTATTAGACTACAATTATTTTTCTTATACTTCTACTACTCACAAAAACAACTTAAAAACAAGTGAGCAAAATGAAGACGTTTTTAACTGACTCTCAGTCTGTGTATGTTCTTGAAACTCTGGTTAACCTTAGCCTGAACGTACTTATAAAAGAGATTTTTAGAAAAAAAAAGAGTATATATAACTACAATGTTGATCATGTAAACATTTTTCGAGGTACAGGAAAATGGAGAATTTCCTTTTAAATATTCTTCTGTAAGTGTTTCGATTTTCACTGAAGAAAAAGTTAATCTGACCGTTGGAAATCAGTCAAATCTTAATTTAGGGCAGTTCACGTAATCGGCGCCATTTTGAATGCCATTTCGCTATAAACCACAGGGAGGTGATTTTCACGTCATATCCTCTATTTTGGTGCACCAAAAAAACAAACCTCTCATTAGCTTCTTCGTACTCCGTACCAACCTTTTTTTTCTTTTTTCTTTTTTTTTCGCTAGATTGATCATCAGGCCAGACAGAGAGCTTAAAAACAGACTGGATCAGCAAAAAGGACTACAGATTCATTATGAAACACTTGACGCTGTTATTGAGGAGCAGGCGAAACGCAGTCGGTTAGTGCGCGGCTTTTGGAGCAAGAAGTCCCCAGCTCAATCCTCGGTTTAGCGTCTGTTTCGACTTTCCTCTGATCCGTGTAGCTGTAGCTTTAAATACCCGTAAAATGGAGCACTGACAGAGGGAGGGAGGAGGGGGGGGGGGGGGGACCATAAAGGGCGGGACCGTCGGCTTCCATTGATACCAGCCTAGTAGCTGAAGGAATTACCGACTTTAAATAAAGTGACTTTACTTTTACCTACTGTAGCTACGTAAAACAGAAAATTTGTTCAAAGTCCCCAATCAACATCATTCGCTTCTTTGATTTAATTTTCTTGATACAGATCTTGTTAGTTGTCTTTTATTCATTGTAAAGAGTATATGTAACTAAAAAAATGTACTCCACGTATTGCCACATGACTTAGTTTATGAAAACCGTCCGCATATGCAAGCGAATAAGGTCTGATATCTATCGCTTCATAGTGATTAGAGCTTAGCCTAGTGGACCTGTTTTCAGGTCTCCAATCACAGATCCGTCAGTTCTCTTATTTGGCTCCGTGTCTCTGTAAAGATTCCACCTTCTTGGTTTGTGTTGGCCGAGCGCAATCTGGTACGAACCCCAAATGCATGGCTCTAAGACTCTCAGCCGACCAAAAGAAACGATGGGTTCTTAACGCCGTGCACGCGCAGAATCAATATAACACTATCTTCAGATTTCGCTTTCCGCTACAAACTAAGATGGTAGCTAAATTTGACATTCAAAGACTCAAAAGGACTGTGAACAGTGCACTTGAATTTAACTTCTCTAATATATTTTTTTCTAGTGCTCTTTTTTTTTAAAATTTGCGTTTCACTTCATTTTCAGTGATTGTCTTACCGTAAATTATTCTTTTCATTTTCTTGTTACCAGAAAGGGGGAGGGTGGGGGTAGGGGTGGAGATTGGCCTCACATACAAAATTGACAGAATGCTCTTCCAAACCTGTAAACTTGTCTTGTTTGGAGCCTTTCTTAACCCCACAGAAACCAAATTTAGGTAGTAGACTAGTAAGAAGTGTGTTTTCTCTGACTACGTTTTCCATGAAACTGGTTTTCCAGCATTTATTAACAAAAATCAGTGTTGTGCCAAACCTAATGACTGGTTAACAAGTGGGACGCAAGCAAATGCCCAATTGATATTCGTTGACGCTGTAGAAGTTTTTAACATGTATTGTCTTTCTTAAGGACAAATAAGCCGAAATCAACAACTTGATTCGTGTGCGCTAGGAGAGTCATCAGCTTCTGGCTTTCGTATGTTCCTCGTAGTTTTGCGTCGTACGTGTAAACCAGCCTTAAGAGATACGTCCAATATGAGATTTCCACGAAACACCCCTTAGAGAGACTAAAAAGCACTATTTGCCCCTTCCCCTACTTAATCATTTCTGAAAGGGTCCCCCTTTAAGAAATTATTAATTCATGGTCCAAAAGCTGGTCATGGGTACCACCGAATTTTGAAATTATTTGCTTTCTATCGGAAGAAATACTGTGCAAAGTTTGTCAATTTTTTTGCGGATAGACTCGGCCACCTGAGGCCTTCAATTGCAGGGTGAGGCTAAATCGCGTGGGTGGGTGGGTCGTGGGTAGGTGGGTCGTGGGTTGTGGGTCGTGTTTGTTTGAAGATCAAAAAAGATATATATTAGCTCCCTCAGTGCTCGGTCCAAATTTGTGTTAGGTCTTAAGTCTTGTCTGTTTCGAGAATTTCCAGTCGTTGATAAAAAAAAGGGTTAGGGTTAGGTTAGGGTTAGGGACCCACGACCCATGACCCATAACCCACGACCCACCCACCCACGCCGATTAGACACTCTCTCAATTGCAACCTTGGTTATTCAAGTATTGTTTTTATTTCACATTGTGTTTTTGAGAAATCGACTGACGAACTTAATGTCATTGTGGCAAAGGGAGATTGTAACAAATAGATTAACAAACAAATAGTCTATGTACTTTAAACTGATTTCTTAGGAATCAGAGGCAATGAATTGAGGCGATGTTTATTGACGTATTTTTTTTAATTAACACGAGACAATAAATAAAATGAAAATGAAACAAGTTCAATGTCCTTGTTATTCCCTTCACACGCCTACAAATGCTTGTGCTCGAGCGTCTTGAGCTTTGTCATTTAATCTATATACCAGTGTGGTCTAGACACACGAGGCTTAACCTCTTCGTCCTAAGGATGAGGCCAAACTCAAATTCAGTGTACTTTATTTTAATAAGCGCAGTGGAAAACTAAAATAATGTTAAAAGTAAATAGATTGAGTCTTTCTCGCATATTTTCAGGTAAAACCTCTCTGCAGAGCATTTTTCAGAGCACCAGACTAAAGATTAAAATTTAATAAGAAATGACTATCATAATTTTTACGATAATCAACGCAGATGTCTAGGTGGCACAGTTGGTAGTGTGCTAGACTATGGTGCGAGAGATCGCAGGTTCGAAGCCGAGCTGCTGGAGTATACGGCCCATGAAAGAAGGTAAGGGTGACTTGATAGTAGGCAAATAGGTTAACTAGATAGGTAGTTAAGCACAACTACGACGATAGGGGGTAAATGATAGTAACAACATAAGGGAGAAGGGGGGCACTTAATGGGAATAGGGTAGTAGAGGAGGAAACGAGAACAGGGGAGAAGTGCTCAGGAGATGAGATGGGTGGGGATCAACAGGGAAAAGTTTTTTTTTTTTATGTTACAGTATTAGACAAAAATATTTTTTAAATGTCGCGGAAAGCAAATTCAACCAATTAGGTGGCAGGATTCCAGTCACGTGCCCAAAACTGACCAATCACAGCGCTAGTTTTTGTCTATTCCGCGAAACTACGTATGCTGAAAGTGATCCGCCAAAATTCTAGAAATTCTCGCTTCTTGATTGGTCAGTTTTTGGTCACGTGACCAAAGTCTTGCCATCTGATTGGCTAAACATGCTTCCCGCTTCCTTAACGATGAAAAGACATAATAAACAATGACAATTCCAATAAGAAGGTCCAAATAGTGTTGTTCGATAATTTCCTTTTGGAGCATCAAAGTTTCTTAACGTTGCTCCATCCAGATATTTCTTCTGCATTTCACTAGCTGTTCGGGGAAATTTCTGCAAGCGCCAATTTCATCTTGAATTCTAAGGAAAACAAATAGACAAGCAAACAAATTTATTATACTACAACCAAAAACTAGAATAAATTAACACAATAATAAATTGGTCATTGCTTCAATGCTTTGCAAGTCATTGCAAGCTATTATTAGCTGTTATTTCACCAAATACATCCTTATTTTTGAGATCATTAAGGCAGAAACGGCCAACGAAAACAAATTTCGTCAAATGTTTTTGACGCCCATATTGCTATAGCAGAGGAATGATGGAGAAAAATTACTTTCTGAAATGAATTTTTGAAACATTAGCAGTGCAAATAACCTCATACTGAATGGCCTGTACAAAGGCGCGGAATCAATAAACAATAATGATTAAACAATGGTTGGATATTGTCACAATCTAGTTCATACGGAAGATATCTGTTTACAAACATTGCTTTTGTTATTCAAATGTGCCAAACTCAGGAACAAAAGAAGACCCTTTGTTTCGATAGCCAATGAGGCTCTGGTTGGCACATTAATGGCAATCGGTGACGTCAACCATATCTTCCATATTGCTTTTGTTTAAGCGAACCATTCCATTGTCTTCACTTCAATTTATTCCACTTTACCAGTTAAATTTTTAAGTCGTTAGAATGGCAGAGAGCATATATAGTACATACCTTCAAAAGTCGTCCCAAATGTTGTGGAATTGAACTCTTGATCTCGCTTGTGTCCGTTCGTTCGCCTGAATGAAACCTCTTTCGTGAAGGGAGTTTTTCTATCACGTCACCAGTAGGCATATTGGTTTTCTAAAACAAACGGCAAAAAATAAATGAAAAAGAGTTAAATTCCCAAAAGAACCTTTTTCTCTTGCAATATGGCCTTCTTTTCTTTGTTTTCTTCCCATCATCGGCTGCCATGATGTGGACATGTAACAAATTCTTTCGAATTTTGCCCAGTCAAGCGCTTCGATAAAATCGGCCGTATAAGCTATAACCTATAGCTAAACAATGTTGACCGGTCTATGTGACAGTAACACAACAGGTCTTATTCAATAGAAGGCACAAAGCGGCACCCATTGTTTGTAAGTAGTTAAATTTTGTATTGTTTTTTTAACTGTTCACTTTTGTTCAAAGCGATAACCAAAACAAAGAAATGGCCTCCAAATTGGGACGTGAGATGAGGCTGTTCAGCATAAAGATAAATAAAATTGTAACTGACTACAATAAGCATGAGGCTTGCACCAAATTCTGATTGGCATAACAAAAGATTCAACATTTCAGACTTCAACAATAACAATGACGCATATGACGTCAATCAACAAATAACGGAAGCCATATTGGTTTCTAGCCTTGAGCCCAAACTCCTTCCCTTTTCATACCTTGCCGAAAGCAAAAGAGAGAGCCTGGGTTCGAAACTGCTTTGTGGCCCAAACTAGTCCGATGGGAATACAAGTAAATAACATCTTAAGTCACCATTAAAAACATTGCTGCTAAATAAGAGCAAAACAAGAACGCTCAAAACATGATACAATATTATTGTACATGATCATTTAAAGCTGTATTTCTCACCTGCAGAAGCGTTACATCTTTTCAACACTCTGGTGATGATCAAAGTTCTGTAAAACCAAAGATGAAGGATCAGATAGCCCGTAATTCGTGCCTCGCTCCAAAAAGCGTGAGCAAATAGCATAATGTAAATCGATGACGTAATTGTCCGTGATTGGTTCCAAACTTGCAATGCATTATTCATGAAAAATTCCTGAATTTGCCAGAATCTGCTTCTCTTTGTCGTGTGAAGATGTCTTCGAGATACGCCTTTTAATTTTAATTTTGAAGCTCGAAGAAGACTGCTTGGCGAAGAAAATTAGTGCGACAGGCCACCTTGGGGAAACCTTTAAGTCAAGGTAAGCTTCACCTACACTGAAAACGTTTTTCCGCTTTTTTTGCGATAAAAACGACAAGCTAAGCAAAGAAATATTATGAGTGTTCGCACGTGCTGCAAACTCTCCTCATTTACAAAATTGTAAATTCAACTCTAAAGGAAACTCAAGTCTTCCTAAAATTCAAAGTAAAAGTCATTTTCAAACAAAAGCGCTCCAAGGTCACTGCTTGTTAAAATCTATCATTTTCTTCTTGACTCAGCGCATTGCAGCATAAATTGTTTAGTCTCCCAGGACAAGAATTTTGGCCGTTGAAAATCATGTTGGCAAATAAAGTGACATAAGAAATCTGGCACCCGCAAACAAAAATTATGCGGTACTTTTGATTGCATATTTTAAATTAATAGCTTCTTCTGGTCTTTTTTGTTTGCAGTCAAATATCAGTTCTCGCAAGACATGGAGACGGACGCCAGGAAACGGATTTTCATGCCATACTGGCATTTTTAAGGTAAATATTTCTTACATTATGAACAGTTCTCGTTGAGTTTTTTTTTTATTTAATTTGTGTACATGTTGTATATTTAACCTGTTCTACCTCATCTCAATTTCAGGAAACCATCAAAGTGGACAGCGAGTGCAACACAAAAGACTGAATGGTTCTCTCAGAAGTGAATTCGATAAAGCTAAGAAAGGTTATCATATTGTTATTGTTTTAAATGGTGGCTTAGCATAGTATAGCAGCTTTCTAAGAAACAGCTGGCTATCAATATAGACGAAAGATCATCATTTGGACAGTGCCTGGAGTTTTCACTTGACTTAGAGTAACAGAACTTGAGAGGAGAAGCAATTGAGAAGCAAGAGGAAAACATTTTCACAACTACAAGGACAATCATACTTGAGATCTACATTGAAATCGAAAGCCATTGCTAAGTTTAAAATAGTATTTTTGCAAGCCACCATTACAACTTTGAGCGATTTTGGTTTCCAGTTTCGTACTCGGCGCAAGACACATTGACTTTCAAATTCATGGATGAAAGTGTTTCGCTTAGGTACGCGCGTTGATCAAAATTCAGTGAAAGTTAAAAACGATCCTGCTGGCAAAAAGCGATAAGAGAACCTTTATCTATGATCGCTCAATGTTGATATTTCAATATTATATATTACGTTACTATAAGTTAATATAGCAGAAAGGATGAGATTTTTAGGGAGGCATTGATAGATGACATTGGCTAAACATAATATAACGCAAGCGCATAGGGTGCTTACAACAGAAAACATAGTCTCACAACAGTACATACATATACTGAGACACAGGTCTGCAAGAGTACATACAAACACAGAGACAAAGGCGCACAAGAGTGCATACAAACACTTAAGAGACAAGTGCAAAAAAGCACATAGAAACACTGAAATACAGGCGCACAAGAGTACATACAAAGACTTAGACACAGGTGTACGAGAGTAAATAGAAACAGTTAGACGAAGCACGCAAGAATACATACAAAAAGACAACGGCGTGCAAAAGTTCATAGACGCACTGAGACACAGGTGCACAAGAATAGACGCAAACTTAGACACAGACGCGCATCAATACATACAATAGACACAGGCGCGCAAAAGTGCATAGAAACACTGCGACACAGGCGCGTAAGGTACATAAATACTGAGATACAGGCGCACAAGAGTGCATGCGAACACTTAGACACAGGCGCGCAAAGGTACATACAGTTAGACATAGATGCGCAAAAGTACATAGAGACACTTGAGACACAGGCGCACAAGAGCACATACAAACACTTAGAAACAGGCGCCCACAAGTACATAGAAGCACTGAGATACAGGCGCACAAGAGTGCACGCGAACACTTAGACACAGGAGCGCAAAAGTACATACACTTAGACATAGATGCGCAAAAGTACATAGACACCGAGACACAGGCGCACAAGAGCACATACAAACACTTAAGACACAGACGCGCAGAAATACACACTGAGACACGGGCGCACAAGGGTATATACAGACACTTAGACACAGGTGAACAAGAGTACATACAAAAACTTTGAGGCAGACGAAAAATATTACATGTTAACACTTAAACGCAGGCACGCAAGATTGCATACAAACACCTAGAATTAGGCACAACGAAACATACAAACACTGAGACACAGGCGTGCAAGAGAGCATACAAACACTTGACACAGGAGCACAAGAGGACATAAAAACACAGACAAAGGCGAACAAGTGTAAATACAAACAATAGGCCATTTCCGAGTTTGTGCCTGCCTCATCTTCAAAGCGAGTCTAAGTGCAAAGTTTTTGTTAAGTAGAATGTGTATGTATGTAAAGTAGAACTAATTACCATCACAAAAACTTCGCACTTAGACTCGCTTTGAAGAGAAGGCGGACATGAACTCGGAAATGGCCTATTAGACACAGGGCACAAGATTACATACAAACAATTAAGCACAGGCGCGCAAGGGTATACGTACATACGAACCCTTAGACAAAGGCGCACAAGAGTAAAAAAGCTAATACACAGGCCTACAAGAGTACATAGAAACAATTAGACACAGGCACGCAAGAGTACATACAAACCTTAGACAAAGGAGCACAAGAGCACAAACGCTAATACACAGGCCTACATTAAGACTACGTACAGACACTAAGGCCCATAAGTGCATAAGAGTACGCGCGAACACAAAGACACAAGCGCAAAAGTCCACAAACAGACAGCAAGACAAAATTTTATCAAAGTACCTACAAATACTCATACTCGCGTGGAAGAGAATACATACTATCATTTTCACACAGACAAACAAAAGAATACGAAGGCACAAGCAAATTTGTAACTTAAACGGTCAAATACTGCAACACATGCAACCATAAGACTTTAGACAAACGTTAACGTGCCCTGCGCACAAGAGGGAACAGAAACATTCACCTACGACCATATTTGAGAACACATACAGACTTTGAAATAGGGACACAAGAGTGGAAAATTGAAGTGATCCTCTCACTAATCTGGACAATTCAAGCAATTGTGTCTTATAGACATCTAAAAAAATAGGCCAGTTTCGTATTCTAACGGTTGGACTGGATCTAGCATGAAATGGAGGCTAATGCGGGCAAATTAATAGGCCATTTCCGAGTTCATGTCTTCCTCCTCTTCAAAGTGAGTCTAAGTGCGAAGTTTTTGTGATGTTAATTAGTTCTGCTTTGCATATGAATGAAAACTAATTTTCATAAGAAAAACTTCGCACTTAGACTCACTTTGAAGAAGAGGCAAACATGAACTCGGAAATGGCCTATTTGCATTTGAAAAGTTTTGCCCGCATTAGCCTCCATTTCATGCTAGATCCAGTCCAGCCGTAAGAATTCGAAAATGGTCTATTCAGTTGGTTCCAACGGGATTCGAACCCATGACCTCTGAGACGCCGGTGAAATGCTCTTCCAACTGAGCTATGAAGCCACTCAGTAGATGGAGCATTTGTTCCGGACACAAGAGTATATACAACGAAGAATCAATTTTAAAACAGCAACTGCAAAGCCAAAACAACGAGCTAAAGATGCGCAATAGAAACGATAAGACACGGGATCACAAGAGACAACTAGGAAGAGTTGCCAAGGCGTGCATTTAAACATCATACACCTTATTCCAAAATGGCCGCTGATTTATGCAGATACAAATTGGCCCTTCTTGCCTCGTTCAAGATAAAATATTCTTTTGAATTTTAAGCTTAAGAACGAGGCATCAAGGGCTAATTTGAATAAAAACAAAAGAATATTTAAATGGCGGCCATTTTGGAATAAGGTGTATGGTGAAATGAATATAAGTGCGTACAGTCGCTAAGACGAAGGGAAACAATCTTGGTACAATCTCTTAAGACTGAGGCACAGGATAGAGTTTACATAACTTTACTGAGACAAGGTGCAAAAAGATAATACTTAAATACTTGACCACCCTCCCTCCCCTCCCCCCACCCCAGTACGCATTAGACGACACGCAGATATGCAGAAACAGACGCACAATACATTTTAACTTTAAATTGAATGCACAGACTGGCACAGGAATACGAACGAACTACAATACTGCGTTCAACACTATCGACAAATACTGCGAGAGGCGCGCGAGCAAAAATCGCATGTTGCACACAATAAAAGCAAAGATCATTTTGCATTGCTTAATGGTATTTTAAGGCAGTGCGCAATAATGTCTGTAAATGGGTATATATTATCAATGCCTCCTAAAATCTCTACTTTTCGCTTATTAAATCATAATAACAGATGAGAAAACTGCAATGTCTAAATAACGAGCAAATGAATTTTCTAAAATCGGGCATTTTCTTTTAATATTTTGATCAAATAGGGAAAATAAGACAAAGCGCGAAAGCAAACACAGGGACAGACAAAGGCGCACAAGAGTACATATAACCCTTAAGACACATACACGAAACAGAAGGACAAGAGTTCACACAAACAATGAGACAAAGGCGCAAAAGAGAACATACAATTAGTAAGACACAGGAGCACTACGCAGATACAAACACCAAGACACAGATGCACAAGACTACATACAAACATTAGGGAGCTTAAGCACGCGCGTTTTTGAGACGCGGACGGCAACCGGAAGTAAGCTTTTTTCCCTTTTATCTTTTACTTACACAACCACATTTACATTGCTAAGTATCTTTTCTCCATTAGAGATGATTAGTATAAAAATCTTGGAGACACCACCGTCCCGGCAAGTGGAATGATCTCTTCCGGTTGCCGTCCGCGTCTCAAAAATACGCTTGCTTAAGCTTCCTACTAAGACACAGAGACGCAAGACTACATACAGACACAAAGACGCAGATACACAACAGTAGATACGAATACTAAAACACAGGTGTACAAGACTACACAATGGCATAGACTGACACCGGTGCAGACAAGAACATACAATCAGTAAGACAAAGGAGCACAACGCAGACGCTAATACAAAGGCTCAAACGAAAGAGTACATACATAGACTTAAAATAGGAAAACAAGCGTAACCCACAAATACTAAGGCAAAGGTGCACAAGAGTACAAATATTAAGACACGGACACATAAGTACATACGCACAATAGGCCAGTTTCGTATTCTAACGGTTGGACTGGATCTAGCATGAAATGGAGGCTAATGCAGGCAAATTAATTTGCATTTGAAAAGATTTGCCCGCATTAGCCTCTATTTCATGCTAGATCCAGTCCAGCCGTAAGAATTCGAAAATGGTCTATTGAACAAACGCGTAATAGAGTACACACAAACATTAAAACACTACAGCATAGATCCATGAGAGTACATAAAAACTCTAAAGAAGGGTACACCAGAGAGTCTATGAAAACACTCAGCCAGAGGGAAACAAGAGTAGTCACAAGCATTGAGACACGGGCGAACAACACAGCGCATAGACACTAAATCAAAGGACAAACGGCTACATACAAACACCAAACATTTGCCTAACACTACGTGCAATCACTTACACAAAGGACCACAGGAAAAAACAAAGAATAAGAAATAGTCGCGCACGAGTACATACGAAAACTATTACATAAGCGCAAAAGAGCAGACGTAAACATGAAGAAAAAGGAGCTCAAGAGTACACAAAACAGTAGAACGTGGGTACACAACAGTTTTCGCAAACACTTCGACATAAGTGCACAAAATTACGCACGAACCCATAGACATAGGTGCGCAAGAGTAAACACAACCATTTTGAAAAAGGCGCACGACAGTACACAAAAAATCAAGTAGGCTATACAAAAACACTTAGACATAGACGCAATGGGATAAATACAAACACTTTGAAATTGACGCACAAGAGTGCACGCACGCACAAGCTTCACCACGGACGCTTAAGAGTACACACGCTTATACACAGGCGCACAAGAGTACACGCAATCACCAAGAAACAAGCGCATAAAAGTTTTCCTAACAAGTTAGGCCGGGATGCCGGGTGTTAAGATTCTTGAAAATGATTAAAAGGTAACATTCAAAAAGTGTCTTATAATAAGCTCTGTATTTGCAAAGACCGTTAACAGGCATTGCAGTTTTAATCTCAAACTTTGGAGGAAAAGACCCTTTCTGGTTGTCACTGGTTTTAAGAACACACTGCTTAGGCGACGCATTTCACTTAAAATAAGTTTCTTTTTCTAGCATTTACGAGCTCAAGCTTTCTCTGCGTAGGTTTTGCGCATTGCAAATCAGTGTGGGGTAGAAAGGGTCGTTATCTTTTAATAAACATGGCAGTTATGAAAATAAGAGACAAAAGCGTAGTTTTCGGCGCAATTTTTTCACAAGAAAGAGAAGCTTTCATATAGTTGCAAGCTTAAAGTACAGCTTAACGCATATTTTTCGTCTACAATATTAATCTCCCCACTAAAAGCAAACATGTTTTACCATTTTTTCCGCAAAAGCCACGTAAACTTGGACCCACGGCCGTGATGTGAGGGGCATGGGTCACAAACTGCTATGCAGTGCAAAGCAGTTTGTGACCTAAAATCAAGAACAGACTTATGCTCTCACATCACGGTCGAGGGTCCAAATTACTTCTAGTTCTCCCAAGTTAACGTGGCTTTCACGGCACAGAAAAAGTGAGACATATGTTTGCTTTGGATGTTGAGATTTATATTAGGAACGAAAAATATTCAAGTTTAGGTGCACTTTCATTTTTCCCCCAGCGGTTTTGCAATAGAATGCGTTCGTAGCTTGCCATGTTGATTTTAAGATCGTCCTTGTGTTTGCCATCTCGTGCTAGAATTCCTTTTCTCTTGGAAAGTTCTTCAAGTGTTGTAATAGATTTAAATAGAAAATCACTAAATTTTTTTGTACGAAATGGTATAACATTTTTTCGTTGGTTATTTTTTAAGCTAAGGTCTTTATACTTATTTTGCGATAATTTTTGTCAGGGGAAACGCTGTGCAAATTGTGTCAAATTTTCCCGCCAAAAAACTTAGAAAAAATACGGGCGCTTAAAATACGCATGCGCCAATTTTTTTTAAAAAGAAACAAGAGACAATAAAAGTGTTAAGATTATTTATTGCATCGTTTTATTATATCATAATGAAATGACAAGTTTTAAGACTTGACTGGGTGTAAACTATAATTATTCTTTATATGAAAAGAAAATTGTGATATTTTTTTTAAAAAAATACGGCGCATGCGTATTTGGGACGCCGTATTTTTTCTAAGTTTTTTGGCGGGAAAATTTGCCAAGGTCAACCAAGGTCATGTTAGGTGATGTAACATACATGTCAAGTGTGTAGAATTCTTTAATAAATCTCGTATGAGCATAAACTGGAACTTGGTTTGCTAAGTTTAATGTTCTAACAGCAAGACATGAAGAATGCCTCTTTCCAAGCAACAAATTTAAAGTTAAATTGGTGAAAATACTGCTTTATTTTAACCGTTGTCGGACAAAAATTAAACCCAATTCAAGCCTTTGAGAAAAGGGAATTCGATTATTGCTTAATATGGTTCATTTTATTTCCTTCGTGGCTGCGCCCAGGAAATGAAAGATCACAAAAAAAGCAATAATAGAATTATCCTCTCTTAAATGCTCAAATCTGTTTTTCTTTTTGTCCGACAAAAAGCAATATTTTCAACAAGCTAACTCCTATCTGCTGTAGGAGATGAGGATTCCTTCACAAATACAAACGGTACAATTCGCTTGGCAAAATTGGTGCACCCAGAAGGGGAAACAAGTCTGTATGAAACACTTTAATTTGCGAGCTAAGCAGTAGCAAGACTAATTTATCACTCTTTCATCCTGGTTAAAATTAGCTTGCCGAGCCCTAAAAGCGTGCGTTAAGTTGAAGAAAAGTTATTGCTTCTAAACGATGTCTGAGACTTTATTAGCGCAACGACGAAAGAGTGTTGAAAAAGATGTGTAAGAAACGCAAAAAAATCTATAGGGGGATTTCGTGAGCAAAAGTATACTACTTGCAGCGAATTGTACCGTTATGTAATTACGTAATTGAAACTTACGCGCTGTTGTAAACAGTGCAACCCAGATATAGCTAACACACTTATATTAAGCCTGATACGAAAGGAATTTGGAACTATCGACTGTAAAGAAGCATTAAATTGATAGAATCTTGGGCTTGTAATTTTAAAGTTGTCCGACAAAATCCATTTCCGCGTTTAAAAAGACAGTTGTCATCATCACTATATTTTCCTTTTCAATTTTCATAGCGCCGCCATTTTGGACTTTGTGACGTCACACAATTGTCTCCATCGTTTTCACTCCGTGAGAAACAATGGAGGCGACAGAATGACGCTATAAAGTACATAACGACGGCGCCCAGAAATTGTAAAACGAAAATTCAAAAGCTGAAATAACGTTTGTCTCTAGTCTAGCAACAATTTAAAGCTAAATGAAGTGATTTATTTTCCGATGTTGACTCGGGGATACTCGGAAAAAAACGAGTGCTCCCGAACAAGAATCGAACCTACGGCTTTCCGATTACTACTTCGGATGCTCCACCACTGACTCGTGGGAGACCAGAGCATTGAACTAGGTTCAACTCCTGCGAAAGAGCACTCGGCTTTTTTCTCCGAGTATTCCCGAGTTAACATCGGAAAATAAAGCTCTTCATTTCATCCACCGCAGGGTTAACAAGAAACATGATCTCTTTCAGTATAATTTAAAGCTAATTCCTCTATATTATTAGTTTGAATGATATATGAATTAATGAATCCTATCTGGTTTGAAATATAAGTGACAAGATCGAAAACAGTAAACTCGCTGAAAAAATCAAGAGGCAACAGAATGTCTTAATTCTCTTCCAAAATCTGACGTAACTATAGCAGCTGATGCTTAACATTTTGGTAGGCACAAGCTGTGGCATTTGCTGTCTGGACTGAACAAGAATAAGTTCGTTTCGTCTCGTTTCGTCTCGTTTCGGTCCGTTTTCTATTGTCAAATGTCTGTGGTTTTATAATAGGTTAATTTTGACCAATTTCTTTCTTGTTTGTCGGATTAACGTTGTCGGATTGTTAGTAGCGTTTCGGTGGCCTTTGTTTTGAAATGATAAATCAGTTTTCAGGGGATAGACCTTGCTTGGATTCAGTCTAGGATGGAATAGTGAGATGCATCGTTTCCTCCGCTAGCCTGGCAACAGCTCTGGCGAATCTGCAACTAGTTCTCTCCTGATACTGTGTCTGCAATGCTGTTCGCTTGAAAAACGGAGAGAACTGGCCGAAGGCCACTATCTTGTGTGATTTCTTGGCAAAGCCTCACATTTCATTAGACTAAAGATTGTCGAATACTTTCAGGTAATTCCATTGCATCCGATAAAATCCGACGACGCCCGAAGATATATGACAGTATTGGGAAAGATGCGAACTCAGTCTACGTGACATAGCTTCGGCATATGGGAAAACAGTTATTCCTCTGATAAGGGAAAAGCATCTTCTCACTCCAGTAGCTTGAAATATTTGCACATGCAAGTAACGATAGCGCGACGTCCATCAAACTAGAACGGACAATTGCAATCATTTGCAAAGAACTTGAGAAAGCAAGCCTTGGCGAATGCCCAGTGAGGGAAGTCAGACGCCCAACTTCTGGCGATATCCAGGGGAAAGTTCATGCATGCCGTATTTTGGAGAGGTGGTAAAGATAGGACCGCTGGTGTTTTCCTTGTCTATTCGGATGAATTTGGCCAATTCCCGTAAACGATTGAATCAGGACAACCTGAGTCTTACTTGATGGCAGCGAGAAACAGTCGACAGAGAAATCTTCTACAGATAAGTTCGGAGACGGTACAATTGTTCTAGGCGATTTCGACGATCGCGTTGGCAAAATTTGCTTTTCTAGCCATCTGTCTTTGAAAGCATGGAAAAGGAAAAAAAATACTTATAATGGCTAGAAGAAGGTGGAATTTTGCTTCTGCTTTTATTGATGGAAAGTTTCTGTATCTTTCATCTCAGGAACCAGCTTAAGAACACCAGGCAGAGTATGTGTTCCACACAATGGCTTCAAATTGACCAAGTTTACTCCTTCAGAAGACTCCATTAATTATCAAAGAAAAGAGTGGCGCGCTTCGCGCTTCGTGCTTCTTCCTTCCCCAAGGGACATCAAGGAAAGATGGGTTGAACACTTCGACAAGCTTCAAGACCTAACCACCAATGTTGTATGGAGCTAGCATACTTGACGAAATCGAACAGCGTCCAGTCATGTGCCAATTAAACCGGAAGAGCTCCAAACAGCAAGTATATATACCACGCGCAGAAAGAGCCCGGACACAGATTGAATGCTACCAGAGTCTCTAATTTACCGCGGTCGTCCTCTTGCATCATTCCTGTTAACTATCTTCAATTTGTTTTGGATGCAAAATTTGCCAGCAGAATTTATCAAAGCGGCGTTTGTAGCATCTACTGTGACATATATCTTCTGTTCTTGTGGTAGCCAAGATATTATAGTCGTTATATTGCAAGGCCTTCAATGTTACGCAGAGCTAGCCCTCTCCGAATCTCAGTCAAGATACAGAAAAGGTATAGATGCAAAAATGATGGCGTCTTCACTTTCCATCAAATAAATGGAAAAGGACAGAGAATAACTTCAGAATGCGTACATTGCCTTTATGGTCTTTACTGGGGCTTTTGAAGACGTTTGATTGCGTGAATTGGGAGCTCCTCTTCCAGATCTTGTAAAAACTCAAATGTCTTGTCAAATTTGTCCGTGTGATCAAGGCCGCGCTGCATTCTGGAGTGCGTGTTAGACCGTGTTTCCAGTCCAATCTAGTTCAACAGTGATGCATATGTTAAACATTGATGTAAGCTTTCTGCTATTTTGTTTGGGATTTACACAGAAGTCGTGATGCTCTTCCATGCCTTTACGAAAATAAGCCCACGCTTCAAAATCAAGGTTCCTTTCAAACTCGAGTTAATTACTTAATGGATAGTATCTGCTTTTGGGTGGAAAGTGCATTACTTACAGTGCCAACTACGTGAGGCAAATATTCAGAAAGTTCGAGTTCAAATCTCGCACGACGTGTCACCACTAATAAGCTCTGTACACGACACGGTTATCACTCATATTATACGAGATAAACTGATACTCCAAGACAGCTCACTGCATCTCCCTTCTCTTCCAGTGACGTTTGACCCTCTCTCTGTGTTTTTATTTCGCCGTCTATTTTGAGACAAACATTGGATGTATGAATTCTCCACGTCTGTCGGTCTTCCACCTCTCTCCATGTGTCTGATAGCTCCCACGCTTCGGTATATCCTTCAAAGTGTCCTTTAACATCAGATGAGGGCGACCGAGTCTTATAGAAACCTCTGTCAATTCGCCCACAAAGCATCCACCCAACGCTGCCAAACCCTCTATCTGTTTCGGATTAGGATGATCTCAATATGTGTGGTTCAGTTCTTCATCAGTTGTGATATCAGTAATTGTTCCATTTGATCTTAAGAATGGACTTGAGGTGTCTTTTGCCGGACTGTTCAGCGAGGCTTAATTTGGTGTGCATATAGGGTGCAACTCGCGCTGGCATACAACAGTAGCGAACTGACGCATTGATTCAGTATATCTAAAGTTTTGTGTGTACAGTCAAAAACCCTGTAATTGAGCTATGTTACACATGACGCAGACCATAAAAATATTCATCTCTTTGTTGACTTAGCTGCTGAATTATTTTAAAAGATCCACTGATTTTAGGCTGTGCCCGTCAATGCGGAAGTCAACATGTTTTGCCATGGCACACACTCAAAATTTCTCTTTTCTTGATGTTGATCCTCAGATCCACTGGCTTTCACAGCTGATTTCTGGCGGGTAAAAGGCACTGTAGTACCGTAGCATCATTGGCAAATATCGTAGCATCATTGGTATATATGGTGGCATCATTGGTAAATATGGCGGCATCATCTGCATATTGGGCTTCTTTTATGCACCTAATGAGATTTTGTTCGTAGACTGTTTCAAGCGCCTGAGATCCAATATCGGTTCTTAGTATTTTGCATGGCATCATGAGATACAACAACGTGTTCTGGCCAAACTGTCGTTGTTCCGTTCAAAAGGACCGTAAGCTGTTACTGAGAAAGTCTATAGTGTTTGGTCGTTTGGTATTAAATTCGTATTGTCTTGATAGCGTCAATAAAGTTTACCGCTAGACTATAGCTTAGGTCGATATCATTTGTCGTTGAGTGGTTTCAGTGGGGTTATTCAAGTTTTTCTTGTGTAAAATGACCATATGCTTTTACTGAGAAAGTCTCTAGTTTTTGGTCGTTCTGTTTTCGTATTGTCTTGATCATTTTTCGGTGAGTGGTTTCAGTGAGGTATTCAATTTCAATTTTTTTTTCTGACGACTATAGAAAAAGAGGCAGATGATCGTATAAGGTTCGTTTAGTTTTGATAGGTGGTGCACTGGAATAAGACGCCAAATCTGGCTCTGATAAAAGGTTAAATATCTATGGGATCAGTCAATATTCTTCTATAAAAGTGATTCATTTGTTAGTTTTGTCGACTTGGTGGCGTCTAGTCTTGTCTAGTTTAATTAAGTACTTAAAGAGTCTGTCTCTCGGTAACAACCGAACCCATTTTGTCGTCAAAGAATGTCGAAGTTATTCTGCGATGGCGACGGTATAAACAAGAAAAACATGCAGCTTATGAGCTTAATAAAACGCCTGCGTTGCAATAATTCAACGGTTTCAAAAGTTGAAAGAAATTGTGCGCTCGGCGAATTTAGTTTCGACATCATTCCTCCAAAAATTTGAGCTATTATAGTTTGACCTAATTGCTCATACCTAGAAGTTAGATATATCTTAGGTTGCACTGTATTCCAAAATTGAAACTTAAACTTAGTGTATTTGAATTCGTCGCACAGATTACCGTGTTAACTCATAATGCTAAGGCCTCTCTCATTAAAGCTACGCCGCGCGCGCTACAGCCGGGTTAAAGCGCGAAGCGACTTTCGCGTTTTTTCCCCAAAGAAAAAGAAAATTATGGCTAATTTCTCCAGTAAAATACTAGCATTATCAACACCAAGCTCTAGCAACTGAGCTAATGGACTAGGTGAACGCAGGAATAAACAAGGTTGCAAATAATGTCTTCATTACCCCCTCGAACCCTTTTAGGATAACTATTCTAGGCGTGGCTCAAACTTGGGTTAACCCTCAGAGAAGATAATATTTTGGACAAACAGAGAAAGATCTACAAATATCAAAAATGGCCGAATTGAATAAGGTTTATGAATGGTTATGCATTGTAAATTTCCCTAATCACGTTTGTTTTATTTCCCCTAAAGAATTAGAAATAATTGTATGTTTCAAAGTATGAGCGCTTGGCTTTAGAAACGTCGAGTCATACCAAAATCCTCAATTTTTACGCCTCCGTCAGACAACCTGTCACCTTATTGGGAACAAGTAGCTAGAATTCATATGTTACTTTCAGCTAGGCCCGTGATAAAAGGGCAAAAACAAAAAGTCCTGGGTAAAACTTCTCGGATCAGCGTAGAGAACTTATACTCCCTTTCCGATGAACCTTGAGCGATGATTTTAGAAGGGTGGAAATCTTTGTCCTTAGTGCCAGTGGTGTTTTCCCTAATGTTCACCTTTATGCGATACGATAATTATCCCCGTAGGCTTGGAATAAACTCCCGGGAAAGGATGGGAAACGGGTGGAGCCGTGAAGCTAGTGCCTACCAATGAATTGAACTGCATTTTCGCTTCGCCGCAACCTAAGCTTTTGCCGCTGCTCTTAAAAAGGAAATTGAGGCCTTAACACAAGTGAACACGATAATACTTCGCTGGTCCAATTAAGCTACCTCTAATCCATTCGATCCTGTTCGATCCTTTCTTATTTGACTTGATTTGACGATTGACTTGTCCTCGCTGAAAACATCAATATATAAATAAATTAGTTTTGTTAAAAGGAAAATTACTTTGAGCAATCAATAATTAACTGACACTTTTTGATAGGTTAGACTTATAATCTACATTAGCTTTTAATTTCAAACGTTGCTTTTTTTTTTCTTTTTTTCAGGTCCTCTTAACTTTCTTAAACGGAGGTCAATAACTGGAATCAACCTGTTTTGATAAGGAACAAAACATTTATGCTTTCAACTGGTTTTGGTTACAGGTCTCGCCATGAACACTTTATCCCGTCCCGTTCCGTCCTATTGCTTTTCCCTCGTGTCGCTGATTAAGACTGACCTTAATAGAATTATTTTATTGGAGTAGAATTGAATTTCAAATCTCACCTCTTTCTCACAATGTTGCGTAGAGCTTAGCGTGTCCCTTGCTCCTTCCATTGTCAACTTCCCTTGCTGGTTAAAATCAATGTCTAAAGATACAGAAAGAAACGCTTATTATTTAGCCTGTATAAAACTACATTGAATCAGTAGCAAGGCCAATCAGTCGTATGTATCAGTTTACGATCCAAAATATGTCTGATCTTGTGCGGATTGAATCCCAATGTTCACGGACTCAAAACGAGGCAACTAGTATTATAACTGACTTATTTAGATTTAACAGTCCGAAATAATCGTTATGTCATTGTGTATTTAGCGTACATAGAGACAACACTGTTCCTTATGGCTGACACTCACTTAAGGATGGTGCCTACTTTTGTTATTGCGCATACGTTCTGCCCATCTCGAGATACTCGGATTTCCTATGGGTGACGCTTATTAATACGGTTCAAAACTATGCGGAGAAAGCAGACCTTAGCAAGTGCTAGCTCTTGGTATTCCAAAAGAAAATTGGGGGCAACATAACCATGCATTTTTCAGAGATAAGTAATCTTTAATTTGGAAAAGAATGCCATACATTGCTTTGCATTTTAAATCTTTTTACAAATATTGTTAATTAATTATCTTTGAAAAATGCGTGGTTACTCCCAATTTTATTTTTGGATTTCAATAACACTTGTTAAGATCTTCCTTTCCCGAATATTCAGTAAACCGTGCAAAAATACTTTTGAATTAGTAAGCACCTTCCTTGAGTATTTGGCTTAGCTGAAGACGTGACATTCGCATATTCTGTACTTCTGAGCTCTATGGAGAAATGGGCCGGGCACTTTGCAGCTTCAAATCAACCATGCGGACACTAGATCTAAGTAGTATTTTAGAAAGCAATACTCGGATATGATCTTAATTATGATTATACCCACATGCAGATTTTAATTATGTTGATTTTCTTCTGTAGTTATATTGTCTCGAGCCGTTTTAGGGTTCAGTATACGATGATTTCTATATGTAATGACGTTGTATTGATGCATGTTGTAACTTTGTTCAGAACCCCCAATCAAAGCTAAATTCGTTTTCCTCTTTCAGACGGGTCATTCATTCGATCATCACAGTTTTTACAATTCTACTTTCATCAATGAGAACACAGGGAATCAGTTAACCGCATACAGAAAGTGCTTTGGTTTTAGTGCCGTTAGATAAGCTGCTTACCGTCGTATGACGAAAGTTCATTCACATCTTTGTACTTGGAGTAGGGATCTTCTCTTTCAATCCAGATCCGCTGTAGCCAATTAATGTGGGCACCTAAAATTAAACGATGAAGTAATTATTAATAATTTGTTGACGTTGATTTCAAGTTAACTGACTAGATTGCCATATATCAAGCTAAAAAAGGATTATGGTGTATATAGCCACAGCAACTGCCGGGATACGCATTGCATGGAAATCGCACCAAGTGCAGATTGCAGATGTAGTGGCCATAACTAAATGCCAAATGTAGTGGCCATAACTAACATTACTATGAAAATATAGTACAAAAATGCAGTAATAAGCTTGTGTATTTTTAAACTGATAGCGAACACAGGAATTTGCAATTGAATACCTTCAACACAAATTGTTCCAGTAAGGAACTGACTCGCCCAAAGTTGTCCAGTTTACAGCGTTGATAGATTCGTCTCCCACGTGTGGAACTTTTTCGTCTCCAAAAAATTTATGTAGCTATAAAGGGTCTTCCACAGTAGTTCTCAGCAGCGAGAAGAACGGCAACGGTGGATAAATTTATCGAAAACAGAAGAGGGAAGACTTGAAATCTGGAAAATCAATTTCTCGTCTCGGCGCCATATTGAATCTCCCCGATCCACGTAACTTTTTGCAACGAAGGCAAACAGATTAGCATAAAATTTGCAATTCAATCAAATTCAACAAGCAATAGTCAAGAAACGGTGGAATTAATGTTGTAAAAACAGAGAGAGAGACCTCAAAAACGTTTCTGATGAATTTTATAGTAAAGTAAAGAATAACTCAAAACTGTTTTTTTTAAACGTTTATTATTATCACAATGAGTTTTTGCTGATCACGTTCGTAATCTGGGAGGTGGGGGCTGTGCTCCGGTGGTTAAGGGGAGGGGAGGGTGGGGCTCGTACGTTTATCGGACATAAACTGAGCAGCAAACATGAAGCCATGAATGACATACTCCGTGTTCCGCTGCCCCGTCACACTCTCTACCCACCCGGGGCGGAAAATTGCAACCTGTTCTCTGAGTATTAAAAACCAGTTCTGCCTAATTTTTTTCGTTTTTTTTTTAAGGATCCTTTGCAAACGATCAAGACGTCGACTTCTTACGGTTGTGAAAGATGCAGCTAAATTTGGACTGATATGGGCGATCAGACCGAGTAAATCTCGGTGGGTGCTTGTTCACGATGCGGCACTTAGGCGATGTCCAGAAATACCGCAGCTGGTTCCATTCTTCCTTTCGTTCCGTTTCCGAGCCAGAATCCTTTTGGCCATCGGCGCTGACCAAAATGCGCATGCGCAAATGCTCTGGTGCTCTGACACCCAGTCAACCACAAGATAAATTTAAGTTTTTTACAAATGGTCATTCGTGCCCATCTTGAAGCAAAGCGTCACCCGGTTCATCTGAGAAAGGGCTTCACCCAAACTTCAGATTTTCTCAAAAAAAGAGGTTCAGGCTTTAGGAGATAACAACACAGTAGCAAGAAAGTGAGTAAATACGCAGCTATTACAACGGCTCTCCGGATTGGCTCAGAAAACAATGGACCAAAACAAACAACCAATCAACGATGGACCCTAACCCTAAAAACAGTGGAGCTGCGTCCTAAAGGGATTCAAGCAAATTAGTTGAAAAGAGCTGCGTCCTAGAGTGGGTAAAAGCGAACGACGTTTTGACGGTTGTATAGTCGTGTTTGTCAAACTACACATGAAAATTTCAGAAACCAAAATGAAATTTCGGAACAGAATAAAAGTAAACTGCAAATATATTTGCAAGAAAACAAAAAAGAAAGACATAGAAATAACAAGGAAAAGTTAGGAATTTTTTCTTAAAAAAACTTAGGGAAAATACGGTGATATCAGTATACCAGTACATACGTTCTATTTACCGACCGTCCCTCGCGGCCCAATAGGCCATTTCCGAGATCATGTCTACCTCCTTCTCAAAGCGAGTCTGAGTGCGAAGTTTTTGTTGTGAAAATTAGTTTTCATTCATATGTAAAGTAGAACTAATTACCATCACAAAAACTTAGCACTTAGACTCGCTTTGAAGAGGAGGCAGACATGAACTCGGAAATGGCCCATTCAGCTAGGGATACTAAAAAGAAACCAACATTGTGTTCTTTGAATCTTTTATTGAACGTCTGGCTTATTCGCCACTAATACAAAATGAATGCAAGAAAACATTTGACAGAGGTCACTTTATGAACACTCCTTCTTTCTTGCTTGGCTTCTGATTACTTGAATTGGGCCATTTTGTTGTTAATTGGGCGTGCCTTGAATTTGTCGGACTTCCTGTATGCAGCGATGGTTGGTAGTTCCTGAAAATAATAATAACATCAAAATAAACGGATGCTAAAATAAATAATTCATTATACGAGTTATACTCTTGGTTGTATTCAAGTTATATAAAGAATAAATTCACTTTTGCACTTTTTTTTACCTCGATCCGGGTTGCGAATTCCTATGGAAAGAGAAGGCCAATATTAAAAACGTAGCTATAAAAGTATGAACGCTAAAGACAAGAACAGCAAAGAGGGCATTAATTATTACTCCACAAACCCCATCGTTATCTATCTAGAGTAAATGCATCTTTCCGCAAAAAAACTGTATACAAGAAAAATTAATAAAGCTGAGATCGCTAGAATTTTCTCCGTTCATGTAAAATGTCACAACAACGAGTCACCCCGCCGGAGTACGCCTGCACTGCAGGTTAACAACTGGACCACAATGACAGGCCAAAAACTCTCATCTTTGGACGGAAAGTGTAATGAAAAATAATCAACGACAGAAACGTCACGTGCTTGAATCAATTATTACATTACAGCGGTTTTGAATTGATGGCAAAAGAAAGTTTGCGGTTGCTTCGCACAACTATGCGTACTAGGGATTGGCTTAAAAATCTCGTGCCACATTTTCAGCCAATCAGATTTAAAACAAAAGGCAATTGTGATTGGCTTGCGCGCGTTTCCCGCGCTTGGCGCCGGCTGCATAAATTTGCTCCACGTTACGATTGGCTCATTTCATTTTCTGTGTCTGTTGTGATTGGGCAATTTCTTTCAGTCGGTTTCATTCAAACAGCACTCAACTGAAACTGATTTTAATTTAAAAAACCAAATAATGCTCACCTTTAGATTGTCATGGGGTTCTAGCAGGGAGGCATCCAAAATCTTATGCACATCAAGATACTCGAATAACATGAAGTCAACGTAGGAAATCTGAAAAGTAAAAAATATCCCAAGATGAAGATTAATAACAAACAGGATCTCAAATGAAGCAGCAATATCAACATCCTTTTTTCAAAAAAAAAAAAAAAATGGTGAAGTGAAAGCTTGTACATCTTGTAGGCCATGTTGCAATGCAAATTTAATGCAAATTTCCTCCAGCCTCAATTATATTATCTAAGTGTAATAGTCCAGTTTTAAGTTCTCCATGACCTCTGAATAAAAACACTGAGGGTGCACTTTTACAAGTAGGTTAAACCTCCATCTGAAGTAAATATATTCACAAACAAATTCCAGTCAGAAGATGACTTGCTTGCTACTCTGTATAGTGTTTAGTTTCAGGCACCTTCCTGCCAGTATGCAACTCAGTCCTGCAACTCAGATGGAGGCGACCCTGTAAAAATGAATCCTCTGCGTTTTTATTCAGCAGTCATGAAGAACTTGAAACTGGACCATTAAAATGTGTGGAGAGACTAAAGATTCCACCGATGAACTTTAACACTGACCAGGGAAATAATTGGAGACACTGTGCAGAATACAGAAATGATTTTTGAGTAGAGGGGAAAGCCAGTAGAGTAAAGGGAGAAAAAAATCTCACAGCAGAGAAGAGAACTAACAAATTCAACCCACATAAGACGCCGGGTCTGGGAATCGAAGCCGGGCCACAATGGTTCGATGCAAGTGCTCTTATCACTATGCTAGCCATGCTTCCCAGCAATTGGTCACTTATAGAGATCATCATTGGTTACTTATAGAGACCATCATTGGTTACTTATAGAGATCATCATTGGTTAGTTATATGGAGATCCTGTATGGGTGGCCATAAAGTGAAACAAGGAGGTGTCCTGTCATTTCTCAAGGTAAAGACTGAGAACTGGTGTTAAATTAATTTCCAACAAATGTGACAAGTACATGTACTCGACAGAATCTTATTTCATTACGAAAACAGAAAAGGTCACAAAAAGTTAACCAAATATTCCATTGGCAAGTAATTTTTTTCACAAAAATTCTAAAAGAATGCCCCAAATTATAAAACCAGTAAAAGCACTGTGTACATTTGTACCTTGTCTCCTGCCACATACTTCTTGTCTCCGAGAAAGTCAGAAAATTGTTGTAAGATGTTCTTTGCATCCTTCAGGTACTCTGGTTTCAGCTTTTCCTTTATTACAATACAAGAAAGAAGAGAAAGAGAATGTTATAAACCATTCTACAATGTAATAAGGATACATATAAATTAAATGAAATTATAATTAAAGTATATTTAATTTGACTAAAAAATAATGTATTATTCAACTTATTAAAATTTTTTGACACGAAAAAATACATGTAGATCTTTCATCAAACAAGGATTGTTCACCTAGATCTGATACATTTTTTCTCCTTGTACAGGAATTTAACTGTTTGATTTCCCCTGCTTAAAATTAATTTATTGTTCTACAAAATTTCACTACACATGGACTCTCAATGCTGGTTTTAGAATCAATATTTGGATTGGTGTTGCAGCTTCACTTTGAGACTATTTTATAAATGTGTTACAACAACCAGCGGGTCTAATTTGCAGGTCGCAGGTCGCAGGTCATTGTTTCACCAATACAGAAAATATCCTAAACATTCATAAAAGCTTAAACCTTAGGCCTAATTAGGCCTAAACAAAAGCTTTTAGGTCTAAGGTTAGTTTTAATGAATGTTGCGCGACCTGCAACCTGCAAATTAGACCCGCCGTACAACATCCTCATACATATTGTTACAAAATAATATTAACTACACTTTATCCTCTACATGTATCATTTTAAGCTCCCATGTATAAAAGGGCCAGCATTTAAGATACATGAATTTAAGCACAAGACCCGATACTCACAAAGTCTGGGTTGTATGCCGTTTTGGTAAACTTGGTACGCCAATCCACAATCTGTAACAAAGTAAAAGAAACAAGAAACTCAATCATTACATTTCTTGAATGTCATTTACAGTGTAGGTCATTCAGCAAAACTGCCCACTTTAAAACTTGTTTTTATATACCACACATAGAGGTAATCCCCTTTACGCGAAATGGTCAGTAGGTACCACGAACATTATGAATACTCCTTTTTAAAGAACAAGTGCAATGTAGAAGCCCCAGCAACTTTTCACATCTAAAGTAAAGAGCCAATTAGTTGGCAGTCAGAGCAAGATTTTGTCCTGTGCCAATGAATGCAATTCAACACAAAATCTTTAGTGACACTAAAATAAAGCCTGTTGGAACTTTTCAGTGATAATACATGTACATGAAAAACAACTGTTACAATATCATTAAAGGTAAGGAAAGGAACTCTGTTTATTTAATGACTAGTAGTTCTAGGACTGGAGCTCTAATTGGGGACACTGTAAACTGAGGAGGAGAGGAGAAACCAGAGTAATCAGAGAAAAGGGGAAAACTGAAGTGTTTTTATTAACAACTAAAATCACTACTACACAGTGTACGTTAGAGCAAATACAATAAACAAATTAAAAACTGTTTAAATTAATTAAATTCTTATGGGTAAAAATTAAAATGCCATGGATAGTTTTAAGTCTTCAATTATTGTTTCATAAACTAAATTGATGATCAATTTACTTTTCAATAATTATTGCTGTTTAAAGGAAGCAGTTGATGTCAAGGTCTTAAAAGTACTCACTCAATTAAGTTTTCCAAATATTTACAATTTATGACAATATCAAAGGTCCTTTCCTCTACTATGATCAGCAAAAACTGATTCATTTTAATAAGAATTTTTTCTAATTTAGTAAAAAATTACATATGTAATTCCTTTATTGTCTTTTGCATCCTTCTCGACAATCTAATGTACAAGTCAATTTTGACTTGACCATTCGATTATGCCGAACCCCCCAAATGAATTAAACTATCACAAAAGATTCCAGAAATACCTGACTTTCGGCAAGATCAACCCTCATTTTTTCCTCTTCAGTGGATCCACCTTAAAATCAAAGAAGGAAAACATTTAATTTTCTTCCAATGTTGATATTTCTTTCCTGAGATCACTGCAATAGTCATGTGACTGAATCTGGCAAGACTGACTGAAATGAAATTTTGGTAATTCTTCACTAAGACTGACCATTCTCTCATTTCTCCTAGGAATACCACCCCTAAACCAAACATACACTGTACAGGTCACGCCATGATAATGAAGGTAATCAACAGTCAAGACTACAGAATTGATTATTATTTAAATTGCTAACAGCTACATCAAATGTGTATAGAAAACAGTTGAGAGAATTTTGATAGTAAGTCTTAAAAGTTTACGGCATCTTTTTCGGTAAATAACAGCTCCCCTCCACCTACGACAGCATGGCCGTAGGCAGAAAAAGATTATGACTGAGGCAATGTCCATGGTTAAACTCTCATCATACGTATTTAGTGTGTTTTTGATGCCTACATTTAAAGACAGCACTAAGAACCCGCCTTGTATATAAATCACGAAAAAAAAAAATTAACTGAGGAAAGTGCCTCGGATAATGTTCTTATTCTGGCTACGGCACTGGACAGTCCATATAAAGCTTTCGGCCGACTCTCAGTGGAGGAGAGCTGTTCTTCACAATTACCTCTTTTTCTATAGTAAAAAAAACATAGTCTGCACTGAAAATGACCTGTAGACCAGTATGTTTCAATCTCTAACCTGTAAGTGCATTGCCATACTAAGTTTATCCTTAGTTGAACCATTGCAAGACAATAACGTTAGGTTAGGGACTGGTACAAACAATTTCAAACTTACACAAGTCATGTAATCTGGCAAGGTGACGTGTTATCTGGAAATTTGTAAAAAAGTTGCAAATAATGTATGAGTTCACCAGCTGGAAGGCTATGTTGCCAGAAAAACTGTGCTTGAGGTCTTGGATATGCCAAGGGCTGCGAATGCTCAAGAAAAGGGATACAGTTTCCACCCCAGGGGATGTCACCCTAGGCTAGCATAAGTAACTGTATGTTTTATGAGGTAGATAAAATATAAGAGGGAGAGCTGTATGGGTGTCTACAACAGGGATCTTTAGATTCTAGGACGAGGAACGAATACGAGATTTGACTGCCGCCCGTTTTCAGAAAAAAATACAGGGTACGTAGAAAATTTATGACCCAGACAAATAAAAAATTAAATCTTACATGTACTCTTTGTTAGCTGCATAGGATGCTCAGTTATTCTTATTGCTGGTAACTGAACCTTTTCCTGTCGGAAAAATGCCAAAACTGCTAGCTACCGTGTTCGTGGCTTGTTTTGACACAACGACATTTTTTCTAAAACGTTTTTCCAGCCAAAATGACGCTTGTTTGCACGCGCTCACTGTTGTTCAACGAGAAAATCTCATACTCGTAGTCATTTTCATCCTAGAATGTAAAGCTCTCTAATGGCAAGCCAAAGGCAAGCCATAATTGTAAATGCCCATACACATTGGATATGGAATATTTTATTGCAACTTGTGGAATAAACAATAAATTGGATACAGTAGAGATCTGCATCAAAAAACATCTAATCTTAAATAGTTGGTAAACACTTTAGTTTACACAATTTTTTTTTTTACAAAAAATATAATTCCTGTTTGCAGCAAAGAATCAAAGTATGTATTTCTAAAATTAATAAACACTTACTGCCAAACTCTGAGTAAGCTTGATGTCTCCATCAATGTAATAGGGAAGCTACAAGAGAAAAACAAGAGCTTGCATCTAAAGTGTATTGAGGGAAAATTGATCATTTTAAATAGGCCGAACACAAGAAATAGGGTGCCTGGGGTTATCTAGTATGTGACAGACAGTTAATGACAACAGGAATCACACCTGCACAGAGGAGAGAGACATGTGACATGTGAAACATGTGACAAAATAACACACTCATTATAGGAGGAGCCATAAAGAACTGGAAGCAAACTGTTGGCGCCAGACTGTTAGCATCAG
>NC_090875.1:28175252-28185252 GCF_036669935.1 Montipora foliosa
GGCGCATGCGGAGGTGGAGGGTGGACACTGGTCATGAAAATTGATGGCCATAAGGTATAACAAACTACGGTAAAAGCAAAGACCTTGGTTTATTTAACCTCCCATATTATTATAAATTGAAGGACGTTTTACTTGTTAGGTGGAAAAGGCACAAGAAAAGTTCAGTAACGTTGACAGGGTTTTGAAAATGTGCTTTTTTTTCTTTCTTTTCGTCTAGCAAACCTTCCACTACAACTCCCAACTCTGGGCCAACAAGAATGAGTTTAACCGTCCGGGTGGCAAGACTGGGTTTGATTTCCAACAGACCAAGTTACCGACCTACTGGAACACACCCTTCTCCAAGATCTGTCTTGGTATGAAAATCGGCCATCAGATCAAGTTCATGGTCATTAACAGGCACGCAACCTCTCTGCACTCACTAATCGCTGACGGGCTGTACCGCCCGACCTCACTGGGTCGTCACACGTGGAAGACGTTGATTGGTTCACAGGCTTCCTTGCAGACCAACTGTAACAAAGAAGGCTTCAATGCTGTAGGTAGTGCTCAGGGCTCGTCCAGAGCAAGAATCGGTTTCTTAGGCAACAACGAAAACGATTGCGTCACTTCTGACTCAAGAATCGGGTTTGGTACAGGAGGATATCATGACGACTCTAACACGTGTGGAAACGAGGCTGTAGATAACGGGAATTCCGATAATGGAGGCAAACACATCAAGGCCATGGGATACATTTTGGTGCACTGACAAAATGTACCTTAACGTAGTAATTGATAAGCCCGAATTTTGAGAGAATCGGTCTGTTCTAGAACAAATAAAGAGTGGTGATGGGAGAAATGTCGAAACTAATGTTGTGTTGTTTTACGTCAGATTTTTTGCAGACAAAAGAAAGTGCTTTAAGGCACTGTAATGAACAGCGGTCTGTTCTCACTGAAACTCACATATTTGCGAGAAATAAAATGAAAAATCCTCTTGCCCAAATATACAAAAAATGTTTCAGTTTCTAGTAAGAATTACATTTGGAAACATAAATAAGCAAAAAGTAAGCGATGATGGCGTCGATATGACAATAGAACGTTGTTTCGTTTTCCGCTTATTTTTAAGAGTGTCCAGCTGAAGACCATGTAGGCAAGTATACAGTGCACACCACTGATTCCACTGAAACTTAGGGGTGGCGAGTGGTAGCTGCGCGACGGCGAGACACAGGCGTTTTTCTCTGCGAGCCCGAGACAGTTTGATTTTTCAGATTGCGAGACCAAGACCTCAAAGTGTTTTGAGAGCGATCCCCAGACGTGCACACTGGAGGATCCAGACCTTGAGCTAAGAGGGTAGGGGACTGGGGCCGGTTTTGGTTTGCTCGCCCTTCCAGCTTTTCGTCCTTCTGTGATCATGTTCTTCTTTTTAGCCAGGATAATGGGGGAGGGGTGGGCCCCCCCGGGACCCTCCCCTAGATCCGCCACTGGTTCAGACTCTTAAAATTCGAGCTTCATCTTTAGTTGAGAGCTAGAATGAGCTTGAACAGCGTGTAACCAGCTTCTTCAAACTAGATGAAACTGGAAATTAATTCGATTAAAAAACACTACGTTATGATATATTAGAACAAACAGCCCTTTTTCTCCCGCCAAAACAGGCGTTGCGGTAGGTTTCGGAGCTTTTTGTGGAATTCGGACAATTTTGGAGAAGTTAGAATTAACTTTTCCTCGGAGATTTGTAATTTGTTCATTGAAACAGGCTCAGTATCAAGTGACTAGTAAACGTCATTTACAAAAACAGACGAACAAATGGGTGGGGTCTTCGAAACCCTTACCCTTGCGAAAAATCGAGACTCTGAGACAGCTTCGTATAAAAATCGAGACAGCGAGACCCGTGAAATTTCACTAAAAAATTTGCAATAGCCAGAGTTTTTGAAGGACCATTCATCACCCCTGAAGTTTAGCACACTTGTACAACATCACTAGTACATTAAGTACAACCGTTTGGTACAACTGTCTATTGCTTACGAGATATATCAATCAAACTGTCAGACACTGAAAAGTGTTCAGATTTGTAAGTTTGATCACTTGTTGCAAGCTAGAAACAACGGCAAATGGCATGATTTTCTACATAGAATAGTTCTAACGTCTAGCCGTGATAAAACAACGTTGGCTAAACATCTGTAGCTTATCTCATGTGGCCAGGACCTAAATTTCAACTTCCCTTAGTTAAGTCATATCTAAACAGTAGGGTCTCAAAAGTTGTTGTTTTGTAGAAATGCGGCACTTTTCCAAACGAATTAATTCGAAGCTATCTAAAGCTTGCCAAAGACATGACCTGTCAATTTAAAAAGCCAAAACTCTGTAAAGGGTAAAGGTTAAGTCTGCATACGAGCCAAGTGGCCCATCAGGCCGGAGCTTATCCCGGTTTCTATAGTATGAAGCGACTAGGAGTATTTCTACTCCCCCCTGGATGGGATGCTGGTCCATCGCAGGGTTACCCTCAGCATTAAATTCGCCGGTACCCATTTATACACCTGGGTGGAGAGAGGCACCGTGAGAGTAAAGTGTCTTGCCCAAGAACACATCACAATGTCCCCGGCCAGGGCTCGAACCCTGACCGCTCGCTCCGGGGTCGCGCGCACTGACCATGAGGCCACCGCGCCTCCCAGGGGAAAGGACTCTGTGGGAAAAGCTTTCTTTGCGTCAAAGTAATGCTGGTTTTTGACAATACACAAATGAGTTCGACAGGGAGTACCGTCAGGATGGAGTGGAAATAACTAAAACGCTACTTAACGAGAAGCGAAACATCGTTCTGAAACACTTTGCAACTCCAGTTTGGTTGTTTTGTCTCTATTTAAGCTGATGTTAGCCAGTTGGCATAGAAAAGCCGCAAACGTTATAACTTATCGTAGAAACCTGCTGGTTGAACTCTCGCACCGAAGTGGGGTGTTTTCGTAGAAGGCCGCATCATAGCATTTAGAAATCACATTATGTTGGCATTATGTTTTCTGCATCTGTATGGATGGGGCCTTGACTGCTTTGTCCGAAAAGAACAAGAAAATATTCTTGTTTTTTGGACAGTCAAATACCCTGTTTGACACTGGTAGTTTAAGGACGTTGGCATTTTAAAGTGAATTGAAGGGTTCGTTTTTGTGAACTTGCCCTCCGATTGTATTAAATCTGTCAAAATTAAGAGTTAGAATCGGAGGAAACATTTCCGTGAAATAAAGGGCATTCAAGATAAGAATTTTAAAAAGATAAACGTTCATAGTGTGATATTTAGGCGAAAAATACTGAATTATACTCATTGAAGGGAAATTAGAAGTCTTAATTCCTACTTGGGAATTTCATTTTAAACTAATAGGCAATGTAGCACTTCTTGTTCGGTAGAATGTGATTGGTTTGCTACCCAAACCGAAAACAAAAAATAACTCCAGAAATATGGACTTAGACTTAAGAACAATGAAAGCTGCTACTGTACCAAGGAATAACTGGCTTACAAAATCTTCTTAACTCAAAGTGATAGACGTTTTGGACTTTTGAGGCGGTCTTGATTTACACGAGGATTTGTTCATTTGCGCATTTTCACGTGCGTGTCAACAAATGTGTATATTCAGTGTGGCACGTGCAATGATGTTTTTTTGTTTGTTTCCTGGTGTGTAAAAACTTCTGGGAGAAATTTTGGTGAGTGTATTTGACAAACTTTATCTAGAGGTAAAGTAATTGACTAGATGTAGTTGTTGAACGCAAGGTCGCCATACTTTTCTTTCCTCTAAAGCCCTGGCCAAACTATCGAACAAATTAAAGTTGGATTCCACATGCAATATTTCTTGATGTAAATGTTGATGTAGTGGCAAACACCATCCAACATTGCTTCACGAAACCCGATTCAAGTTCAAGTTGGCGCTAAATTTATAAATATGACGCTAACACTGAAACGAAAACCGCTCGTAGCGCTTGTGTTACTGAAGTCGTTAGAGGAAGGAAATGACGGATTCAAACGAGGAAAATCCAAAAAATGGTTAAGAGAACGCGTAGAAAAGGGTATGTTCACTGCAAGATACATCTGCGTTTAGGAGATGAGCGGCCAAACACTGCAACGTTCCTGCGTCGAGCAGAAATTGTTGGTCGCAATGTTTGGTCATGCAAAAGCAAACCCCATCCAACGCTTGATCGCACAAAAAATGTCGGATGAACATCTTCCAACATGGGTATGTGGCCAAACGGTCGAACAATGTTGGATCGAGCAAAGTTGGAGCGTTGAATCCAACTTTGTTCGATAGTTTGGCCAGGGCTTTAGATTCTCGCACAAAGGCCCAAACTACAATCTTGTAAAGGTGTACTTAATCCTAAAAACATATAGTGATCAATCCTCTACGTTCTTCTTGGTGCTAAAATATTCACATACCCCAATTTTGGCACAGACGGAAAACATAACATTTTGTAAACTGATGTTCTTCGCCCTCTTTCGTCTCATAGATTGTTTGATAGAGCAATTTTAAATTAAAGCCAAAGCTAATTACTGTATTTAAAGTGATATTTGAATTCCAGAAGTAAGGAGTTATTTTTAGTTACTTTATATTTGGTTATGTTGTATATATGTGAAAACTACGTGCGTTTTTAGTGCCAATTGTCCAGTTGGATGTTTCGAAAAATAAAGTTGATAATTTAACCATGGCTCTAAAAGTCTTTGCTCAAAGAACAGAACAAGGCAACTTGAAGATGTTAAAGAATCATTGTCAAGAGCATCCTAGAGTATGCACCCTTCGTTTCTTCAGCGCGCACAGACAATTCCTAAAAATGTACGTGGAATTAATTTCGACTTTCCACTCCAAAGGCAGCAATTCCTCTCGAACTTAGAATTGCCCCTTCGACCATCAACAAGATTTTTATCCGTATTTTTTACGATGCTTAAGCCACAGAGCACGCCCGAACTCATAGTCAAAATCTCTCATCATATTGTTGTCGCGAACGAAAGTGAGAGATTCTGTAGACAAGGCTCCGATTGCAGAGCCCGCGAAAATGAAAGCCTATCAAATTTCGCTATTTCAGTGATGTAATGATGCAAGGGAAATAACCAATCAAATCATGTTCCACAAATTCCTGAAAAAGTCACGTGGGCTTTGAACACAATTATCAACCGTAAATCACAAATGACCCTCTCCGATTTTTTTTAGGGGAGGGGCGGCTGTACACAGGCTAATATACTAGCTGCTCTATTATGTGAGCAATTTTGCCGATTCGCACGCGAATGGAGGTGCCAAGATATCGATCAAGTCCTACTTCATGAGATCATTTTTTTCTCAGTGTATTCAGCAGCACTGACTGAAGTATTAGGCAGAAATGCTTCCAATCGGAGTAAACTGCCGACTGCAGCCTGCTAGTCTCGGGAAGAAGAGAGAGGAAGGTTAGGTGTGAAGCTAACCTGCTTTATGTCGAAAGCGACTTCGATGCCACAGAGAAAATCATTCACACAGTTTTCTTCGCCCGTTGAGGCGTTAAATTTGATCGTCAAGTCAAAATCTCTGACCGTTCAGTTATATAATTCGACCATTAAGTCACATGTGCCGTCGAGGCGAAAGAAAAGCTTGCAATCATATTGTTCTGTGGATTTTGATTTCCTTGCGTTATTAAAATGCGATTTGATGTGACCTTTGATGTCGCGTTGCGTGGCGGCTCAATTTTCGGTAAACTCAGGCTAATTTTTAAAAAGAATGCTTGTGGAAATCCATCTGCTAAAGGTTTCCAAGGTCTCTTAAACCAAGTTCTAGCAGTTTTTACGTTCTTTTCTTTACTCAAGAAATATATCTTGGGGCTCTGTTGTTGTTTTGAAACTTAACTACAATCCTCGCCAAAAATCCTTGAAACACCCCCTTCCCCTGGACAGTGTTGAGATGACATTTTACTGTTTGACTGGCTGCAACAACATTGAAAAAGGGAGGGGGACGAATACGGTGCGAGAATGTTCAAAGTGTTTCAAGGTTTTTGTCGAAGATTGTAGCTGGAAAAATCGTAATTCTCTTTTGAAAAGCTACACCAACCCCTATTATATCGTTTATTAAAAATCGCATTATCAGTATTTCCCGCAAACTCTGACGCCAGCACCCACTTTCATATTGAAACCCCTAGTATTAGATTTCTTTGCGGAGAAAAAAAATGCTTTCACTGTTTGAACAAAACACGGGATCGGATAGTAAAACAAGTCGGATAAGTTTTAATATTCTTGGAGGTAATGCCGCCTGCTGGCCGAGTGGCTCGATAACATCTGTTAAGCAAAATTATTATGGTGTTTGAAATACGACTAAATGAAGTTTGGCTGCCAAACGAGCTACGTTATTCAACCTTAAAGGCAGTGATTTCTAAATGCTATGATGCGGCCTTCTACGAAAACACCCCACTTCGGTGCGAGAGTTCAACCAGCAGGTTTCTACGATAAGTTATAACGTTTGCGGCTTTTCTATGCCAACTGGCTAACATCAGCTTAAATAGAGACAAAACAACCAAACTGGAGTTGCAAAGTGTTTCAGAACGATGTTTCGCTTCTCGTTAAGTAGCGTTTTAGTTATTTCCACTCCATCCTGACGGTACTCCCTGTCGAACTCATTTGTGTATTGTCAAAAACCAGCATTACTTTGACGCAAAGAAAGCTTTTCCCACAGAGTCCTTTCCCCTGGGAGGCGCGGTGGCCTCATGGTCAGTGCGCGCGACCCCGGAGCGAGCGGTCCGGGTTCAAGCCCTGGCCGGGGACATTGTGTTGTGTTCTTGAGCAAGACACTTTACTCTCACGGTGCCTCTCTCCTCCCAGGTGTATAAATGGGTACCGGCGAATTTAATGCTGAGGGTAACCCTGCGATGGACCAGCATCCCATCCAGGGGGGAGTAGAAATACTCCTAGTCGCTTCATACTACAGAAACCGGGATAAGCTCCGGCCTGATGGGCCACTTGGCTCGTATGCAGACTTAACCTTTACCCTTTACAGAGTTTTGGCTTTTTAAACAACAGACACAAAAATGGATCTAAACGCTGGTGGAGTTATATACAGTTGAGTTTGAATTATTGGCTAGTTTAACATGTCCTTTCCTTTCTCGGCGTTGCCACAATACCGTTGGAAATGACCCCAAGTCACTCGGTAAACTTAAAAGGGCGTGGCACTTAGAGATGTTTAAATCTAATCCTAAATACGATTGAACTGCGTCCTGTACGGATGCAGTGAAATTTATGTTTGTAGAAAGCTGCGCTATGCTTGGATCAAGCAGTATGCAATCGTTGGAGATGAAGAAAGCATTTGCCTCTGTTTGCGTGTCGAGCGGAAGGAAGATCAGGATTGTCCTGAGTTTTTAAGGTGTAGAAATTTGCCTCGTTGGCGATTGTTGCAAAATTGTCATTTTTGCCATATTTGCCAAATTCGCCAACATTTTCTCTTTTTTGCCATTTTTGTTGTTGTGTGCATTTCTGGACATATCTCATGGTTCCGATCATCAACTAAGTTACTATACTATCCCAAAGTTTCCTATCCCTCTCCTTTATCTTATCATTAAAAACAAGATTACTCGTATAACCATACTTATATGCTCTTTTGTTGAATTTATCAATTCTACTGGGATACTTTGCATTGAATGCAGCCCCCCACACCTCGATCCCAAAGTTAAATAAAGACATAATTAAACTATTATATAACGTAGTCAGCTCATTGAGAGAATAACCATAGAATTTACAGACTCTTAGAATGTATAATCGTGAACTAGCCTTACTTAAAAGGGTGTCAATTTGTTTATCCCAATTAGTAGGATTTTCCTTAAAGAACACACCCAGGAGCTTAAGTTCTTCCCTTCTCTCAATATTTGGTATTTCCTCTGGGACAAGTTTCTTAGATTTACCCCGAATGACCATTTCCCAAGTTTTCTTAAGATTCAATTTCATATTATTCTGTGTTGACCAATGATTAGGTTGTTTACTTCTAAAGTGGAAGTGTCAATAAGGCCCTCTCTAATTGGGATGCTAAGACTAATATCATCTGCAAGTTTCACCAACTGGCAACTGTTAGGCTCAACAGGCGATATATCGTTCACCATCACCGAAAAAAGGACAGGTCCCAGCACTGTACCCTGTGGAACCCCGTGATTGATGTCTAAGAATTCAGTTATATTACCATCTACTGCAACCCATTGTTTTCTATTACTCAAGAAATCTATTAACCAGTTTACAACATAAGGGTTGATTTCAAGATCTTTAACCTTATTGCAGACAATTTTATGTGAAACGGTGTCGAATGCTTTACTTAAGTCAAATGAGAAAACTCTAACACAGTTAGATTTCTTATCCAAGGAATTCAACCAGTAATGCTGACATTTGATCAACGCCAAGGTACTGTTACAGTCCTTTTTGTAGGCCAAATTGATCTGGTCCAATAGCTTGTTCAAGACATCCGCATATTTCTTTTTTGTAGACAGCTTTCTCAAAAATTCTCATGATGATAGGGGTCAATGAGATGGGTCTCAGTCGATTACATTCACTGAATGGCGATTCTTTGGGAATTGGTGTGATATTGGCAAGCTTCCAAAGCTGGGGTACACATTGCTTTCGCAGTGAGCAGTTGAAAATACTGCAAATTATAGGTGCTAGATGGTGGGAACAGTCACGCCAAAGCCAGAAAGGTAAATCATCAGGGCCACTAGCTGATTTTTTTTGTTTGCTTAATAACAGACTGACAGTTCTTTCGTCGATGTATGGTATTCTACATCCTTCAGGTATTTCAACTTGCTCGGGTCTGCTATTAATCAGGATCAGTACTAATAGACTGGAAACATAAGTTAATTTCGTCAGGGCTAATGATATTGCTCACTGGGGTATTTTGACACCTCCCAGTCAACTTGTTTAAGGTACTCCACCAGCGTTCAGATCCATTTTTGTGTCTGTTCTCTTTCTTCACAGCCGCAATTTGGTTTCCTCTTATTGACTTGTTGATTTTCTCTTGAAGAGTTACTTTTTCTTGTTGGCTTTGGATATTGTTAAGTTTATGTCTCATCTTTGGTAGAGATTTAACTAAAGGAGACATATAGGGGGGATCCCTCGATGACATACGAATCTTTTTCATCGGAAAGCACTTATCAAAGGTAGACCAGAGTTTTTTATTCAATGTTATCACAGATTCAGATGGATCATCTGATGATAAAATATCGCTCCAATCCATGTGTTGTAATTTTTTATCCATTTTAATCTTACGATGTTCCCGTACATCTCGGAAGTACACTGTTCGTCTGACTGGCTTTATTGACATTCTTGGGGGAAAGAGCACAGCTAGATGGTCTTTTTAGAAAATTTTAAAAATACGATTGTATTCTATAACTATCAAGCTTTCAGAAAATGTATAGGTTGATGGGGTTTTCTTTCAAAGCGCCAGCGTAAGAGCGCGATTTCCAAACACTGTCAATCCACCTACCATGATACCTTAAAGCCTCAAAGTAATGATTTTGGCACAGAATTGACCTTGTGACACTGCTCCTTTAAATCGGCAACCGAGTGGTTAAGGAGTGAACTGGCATTCGTATTTTCATTGAATTGAATCACTGGTAGTCTACCGAATGAGTAACAACAACAGCAATAATATTAATTTATACCTCAGAAAAATACTGATAATTATATATAATATATTTGACGGCAAAAAAAGGTAACAGGTCAACTGAAAGACCTGTACTAACCTAAAGTAGTTAGATGCCCGTCCAACAATGCAATTAGAAAAAAAAGTTTGGTCAGTACACACATTAAGGTACAGTTTGAATAGTGAAATAAAATAATCTAGACTAATGAAATTAATCTAGTTGTTAACAACAATTTTTATGTTATTACCGACTAATGAACGTACACAAAAAAATCAACAAAGTGAGTTAAACAGATAGTATAGATATCAAAATACAATCGTTCTTGATATGTGCAGGAGAATATTACATGGAGCCTTCATCTTCCGGTGCGATAGCATTTTCACACCTTGAGCTATTTTAAAAAAACTGTTTCCTAATGGTTCGCATGAAA
>NC_090875.1:28195252-28212752 GCF_036669935.1 Montipora foliosa
CTAGGACAAACGGACCTCCAGCCAGATATTTTTGCCGTCCGGCTCTCCTCGACTCAGTCCGCACATGTATGCTCATAGTATTTCAGAAAAAATTGTATTCGATACTTTTTCATTACATCCTCACCCCGTCCCCCCCCCCCCCCAAAGAAAAAGACACTTTTAGAGTGGCGAATGGCTTATGACTATCCTCCTCACCAATGTCAACTCTTTCATTGTGGTAATTACAACGTCGTCGTCATCAGCAGTGACAACTGGGGATGGTTTCTCTTCCGACAATTTCGGCAGCTTCTCTTCTTCAGTAAATGAACACAAAATTTCCCTGCACTTTCTGCACATTCCTGAAACAATCAGAAGTTGGTCAAACTTTTTGCATACCAGTAAAGAATATTAACACGAGTGGGACGTCAAAATATCTACCTGATCCGACGTGAACCAGATGTCCCGTTCTTTTCATGATAAACTGGGAAAAGGTTTTGTTTATCCCCCGGTCGGCTTTAGGCCATTTCCTTCTGACTTTAATATGCTCTGAGATCTCTGGAGGGACCCTACACCTCTCGGTTCCCCTTGTCCAACCAAGACCAAGGGATGAACGATGTGATGGACAAATCGTCATGGTATTGACATTTTGTGGCATGGTAAAGATCGCAGCACGCGCAAGAATTAGGTCTACTTCATTCTTCACATCTTGGAATTGCCAGAGTGACTTGTGCCGCGTTATATCTTTCCTACATGATAGTAGTGGAACTACCTCTATAGACTGACTTCTGTCTCTTCGATCAAAGGAACACTGCCCACCAACTACTGACTTAAATGAACAGCAAACATCCATCTTGTTTTGTTCGCAGAAGCTGGTCATGGACTGAGCGAATTCAATTAAATATGTATAATTTGATCAAGCAATTAGCCAAAATAGCTGGTGGTCGCCAAAAACGATCGTTTTAAGACTGAAGAATAAAATACTCGTCAAGATATTATTATTGAGCATTTCAGTTGTTTGAAAAGAAACATTCGCGCACAATGCGTATTAAGGCGCATTTACACTACAGAAAAATTTCAGTCCGGACCCGTCGAAAAAAGCGAAGAAATACCGGAGTTTCCGCAGGACCATAGGAGCCTACGGCCCTGCAGAAACTCCAGTATTTCCTTGCAAAAGTTATGTGTCCGTACCGCTTTTTTGACGGGTCCGGATCCAAATTTTTCTATCGTGTACATGCGCCTTTAAACTATATGTACAGTAAGTGCGTAACCTGGAAATTAAAGCAATCCGTCCAGCATAGTAATTGTTCAAATTAATAGCTTATCGAGATACAGGCACTGTTGAGGTCTCTTATTTATGATTTAAACTTTTAAGATTTGTCGAGGTTTAGGTAGCTTCTTTTTGCATTTACCTTCGCCAACTTTTTAGAAGAAGAAAAGGCGCCAAATGCCGACAAGCTGACTGGTACAATCGATCCGTGGAAATCAACAAATACAAATTTAATCACTGCGGTGTTCCTTCAGATCACGTAATGCTACAAACCAACAATATCAACTTGTTATTACGCTTAACAAATGAACTTAGAACGATTTTCTTTCTACTAGTAGAATTCGTTCTTGTAATTAAAATAATCCAAGAAAGAACGACAGCTTAAAACGACATAGCAGTAACACCCGAACACCAAGTAAATTGCTTTTAATTGGCGTTTTTAATGCCCGAAATTTCTAAAGCGATGCCTTTCAAAATATTAAAGTTAAAAGTGGTCCATTATGTTTTTCTTTTTTCACCCAAATGTTCTAAGATAGCCATCTCATCTGCGGTTTGTTGGAAACGAATTTAATATGTATTCAGGGTTACCGCCCGCGTCACGCAATTGTTTACATTCCCACGGCGGATTCAGGGAAAATTGATGAGAAACACAGGCCAAGGCGGGCGACTTAAAACAATTTGCCCAGAGATATTTTTTGATTTTCAAACACGTGGGTGTATAGTTAACCCGTATAAAGTGTTTTTATGGCATTTAAAGTTATAGCCCATAAAAAAATGTGGCGATATTTTAGTGCTATAATTCGTTTGCATCACCTTCTAATATTTTGCGTTTCTGATCTATCTCGTTTCGGGCTCAAACGAAACCTCGATTTATCTTATTTTTCGCCCAGTCATACAATGAAGACCTGAACTGAATATATAAGCCCTTGATAGATTCTCAAGTAGCTGTTGTGCGGCGCGCGAAGCAATCAAACATTCAGAAACTTCAGCATAACCGGAAGTACATTTTGAGCTCATTCGGGGCGAAATCGTTTTTCGCAAATTTCTTCCAAAAAAGGCTGCGTTAATGAAAACTAACTATGGTCCGTTTCTTTTCTAGCTAGGGCCAATCTACGGGCAAAAAATGAGCGAAATCAAATTTTCGACTTGTGCCGTTGTTTGGTCCATATTTATAGGCAGTGGCTCTTACGTGTTGCAGACTGGCAGTGGAAAGATCCCTGTGTATTGTCACATGAACAGCCACAGTATTGGCGCATGCGGAGGTGGAGGGTGGACACTGGTCATGAAAATTGATGGCCATAAGGTATAACAAACTACAGTAAAAGCAAAGACCTTGGTTTATTTAACCTCCCATATTATTATAAATTGAAGGACGTTTTACTTGTTAGGTGAAAAAGGCACAAGAAAAGTTCAGTAACGTTGACAGGGTTTTGAAAATGTGCTTTTTTTTTCTTTCTTTTCGTCTAGCAAACCTTCCACTACAACTCCCAACTCTGGGCCAACAAGAATGAGTTTAACCGTCTGGGTGGCAAGACTGGGTTTGATTTCCAAGAGACCAAGTTACCGACCTACTGGAACACACCCTTCTCCAAGATCTGTCTTGGTATGAAAATCGGCCATCAGATCAAGTTCATGGTCATTAACAGGCACGCAACCTCTCTGCACTCACTAATCGCTGACGGGCTATACCGCCCGACCTCACTGGGTCGTCACACGTGGAAGACGTTGATTGGTTCACAGGCTTCCTTGCAGACCAACTGTAACAAAGAAGGCTTCAATGCTGTAGGTAGTGCTCAGGGCTCGTCCAGAGCAAGAATCGGTTTCTTAGGCAACAACGAAAACGATTGCGTCACTCCTGACTCAAGAATCGGGTTTGGTACAGGAGGATATCATGACGACTCTAACACGTGTGGAAACGAGGCTTCAGGTCACATCAAGGCCATGGGATACATTTTGGTGCACTGACAAAATGTACAGTAATTGATAGGCCCGAATTTTGAGAGAATCGGTCTGTTCTAGAACAAATAAAGAGTGGTGATGGGAGAAATGTCGAAACTAATGTTGTGTTGTTTTACGTCAGATTTTTTGCGGGCAAAAGAAAGTGCTTTAAGGCACTGTAATGAACAGCGCTCTGCTCTCACCAAAACTCACATATTTGCGAGAAATAAAATGAAAAATCCTTTTGCCCAAATATACCAAAGATGTTTCAGTTTCTAGTAAGAATTACATTTGGAAACATAAATAAGCAAAAAGTAAGCGATGATGGCGTCGATATGACAATAGAACGTTGTTTCGTTTTCCGCTTATTTTTAAGAGTGTCCAGCTGAAGACCATGTAGGCAAGTATACAGTGCACACCACTGATTCCACTGAAACTTAGGGGTGGCGAATGGTAGCTGCGCGACGGCGAGACACAGGCGTTTTTCTCTGCGAGCCCGAGACATTTTGATTTTTCAGATTGCGAGACCAAGACCTCAAAGTGTTTTGAGAGCGATCCCCAGACGTTCACACTGGAGGATCCAGTCCTTGAGCTAAGAGGGTAGGGGACTGGGGCCGGTTTTGGTTTGCTCGCCCTTCCAGCTTTTCTTCCTTCGGTGATCATGTTCTTCTTTTTACCCAGGATAAGGGGGAGGGGCGGGCCCCCCGGGACCCTCCCCTAGATCCGCCACTGGTTCAGACTCTTAAAATTCGAGCTTCATCTTTAGTTGAGAGCTAGAATGAGCTTGAACAGCGTGTAGCCAGCTTCTTCAAACTAGACGAAACTGGAAATTAATTCGATTAAAATACACTACGTTATGATATCTTAGAACAAACAGCCGTTTTTCTCGCGCCAAAACAGGCGTTGCGGTAGGTTTCGGAGCTTTTTGTGGAATTCGGACAATTTTGGAGAAGTTAGAATTAACTTTCCCTCGGAGATTTGTAATTTGTTCATTGAAACAGGCTCAGTATCAAGTGACTAGAAAACGTCATTTACAAAAACAGACGAACAAATGGGTCGGGTCTTCGAAACCCTTACCCTTGCGAAAAATCGAGATTCTGAGACAGCTTCGTATAAAAATCGAAACTTCGAGACCCGTGAAATTTCACTACAAATTTTGCAATAGCCAGAGTTTTTGAAGGACCATTCAACACCCCTGAAGTTAGCACACTTGTACAACATCACTAGTACATTAAGTACAACCGTTTGGTACAACTGTCTATTGCTTACGAGATATATCAATCAAACTGTCAGACACTGAAAAGTGCCCAGATTTGTAAGTTTGATCACTTGTTGCAAGCTAGAAACAACGGCAAATGGCATGATTTTCTACATAGAATAGTTCTAACGTCTAGCAATAAAACAACGTTGGCTAAACATCTGTAGCTTATCTCATGTGGCCGGGACCTAAATTTCAGATAGATAGATAGATAGATAGTTTATTCACCTTAAAAACTTGCAGCCAAAAGCTGAATTGCGATAAGGCTTACAAATACAAAATTTACAACTGCGCTTAACTACAAACTAATTATAGGACTTATACTACATAAAAATTGTTAAAGAATCACACATTAAAAGCATGCGTCAAATTCCTATATACAATAAGAAAGACATTTATATCTAGTTCTCAGCTACTATGAACAAAACTTAAAAGAAAACTATTCTTGCATCTTTCAGTTTTACATTTCGGAAGAATAAATGTTCTTTTTTCTCTCAGATAGTAGCTTGGTTGGTATCTACTTGGAAGTAGTTTGTGAAGACTGTGAGATTGATTTGCACATATTTCATCGAACAACTTTGCTGCAATTGACTCTCTTCTATCATACAGTGTTGGAAGTCCAGACAGCTCTAGAGCCTTAGCATACGATAGTTCGGGGTAAATAATCTTCATAGCGCGTTTTTGAAGTCTTTCTAGGTCTTCGCTTAGATAACTTGGTAGACCGCGATGAAAAACTGGGCTGCCGTACTCCAGAATAGAGCGAATGCATGTAATGTAAAATAGAAGAAGCTCTCTTGTGGCTACATGCGATTTCTTAAGCTCTCTAAGAAAATATAAAAATATAAAAATATTGTCAACTTCCCTTAGTCAAGTCATATCTAAACAGTAGGGTCTCAAAAGTTGTTGTTTTGTAGAAATGCGGCGCTTTTCCAAACGAATTCGAAGCTATCTAAAGCTTGCCAAAGACATGATCTTTCAATTTAAAAAGCCAAAACTCTGTAAAGGGTAAAGGTAAAGTCTGCATACGAGCCAAGTGGCCCATCAGGCCGGAGCTTATCCCGGTTTCTGTAGTATGAAGCGACTAGGAGTATTTCTACTCCCCCCTGGATGGGATGCTAGTCCATCGCAGGGTTACCCTCAGCATTAAATTCGCCGGTACACATTTATACACCTGGGTGGAGAGAGGCACCGTGAGAGTAAAGTGTCTTGCCCAAGAACACAACACAATGTCCCCGGCCAGGGCTTGAACCCGGACCGCTCGCTCCGGGGTCGCGCGCACTGACCATGAGGCCACCGCGCCTCCCAGGGGAAAGGACTCTGTGGGAAAAGCGTTTTTTGCGTCAAACTAATGCTGGTTTTTGACAATACACAAGTGAGTTCGACAGGGAGTACCGTCAGGATGGAGTGGAAATAACTAAAACGCTACTTGACGAGAAGCGAAACATTGTTCTGAAACACTTTCTATTTAAGCTGATGTTAGCCAGTTGGCATAGAAAAGCCGCAAACGTTATAACTTATCGTAGAAACCTGCTGGTCGAACTCTCGCACCGAAGTGGGGTGTTTTCGTAGAAGGCCGCATCATAGCATTTAGAAATCACTGCCTTTAAGGTTGAATAACGTAGCTCGTTTGGCAGCCAAACTTCATTTAGTCGTATTTCAAACACCATAATAATTTTGCTCAACAGATGTTATCGAGCCACTCGGCCAGCAGGCGGCATTACCTCCAAGAATATTAAAACTTAACCGACTTGTTTTACTATCCGATCGCGTGTTTTGTTCAAACAGTGAAAGCATTTTTTTTCTCCGCGAAGAAATATAATACTAGGAGTTTCAATGTGAAAGTGGGTGATGGCGTCAGAGTTTGCGGGAAATACTGATAATGCGATTTTTAATAAACGATATAATAGGGGTTGGTGTAGCTTTTCAAAAGAGAATTACGATTTTTCCAGCTACAATCTTCGACAAAAACCTTGAAACACTTTGAACATTCTCGCACCGTATTCGTCCCCCTCCCTTTTTCAATGTTGTTTCAGTCAGTCAAACAGTAAAATGTCATCTCAACACTGTCCAGGGGAAGGGGGTGTTTCAAGGATTTTTGGCGAGGATTGTAGTTAAGTTTCAAAACAACAACAGAGCCCCAAGATATATTTCTTGAGTAAAGAAAAGAACGTAAAAACTGCTAGAACTTGGTTTAAGAGATCTTGCAAACCTTTAGCAGATGGATTTCCACAAGCATTCTTTTTAAAAATTAGCCTGAGTTTACCGAAAATTGAGCCGTCACGCAACGCGACATCAAAGGTCACATCAAATCGCATTTAATAACGCAAAGAAATCAAAATCCACAGAACAATATGATTGCAAGCTTTTCTTTCGCCTCGACGGCACATGTGACTTAATGGTCGAATTATATAACTGAACGGTCAGAGATTTTGACTTGACGATCAAATTTAACGCCTCAACGGGCGAAGAAAACTGTGTGAATGATTTTCTCTGTGGCATCGAAGTCGCTTTCGACATAAAGCAGGTTAGCTTCACACCTAACCTTCCTCTCTCTTCTTCCCGAGACTAGCAGGCTGCAGTCGGCAGTTTACTCCGATTGGAAGCATTTCTGCCTAATACTTCAGTCAGTGCTGCTGAATACACTGAGAAAAAAATGATCCCATGAAGTAGGACTTGATCGATATCTTGGCACCTCCATTCGCGTGCGAATCGGCAAAATTGCTCACATAATAGAGCAGCTAGTATATTAGCCTGTGTACAGCCGCCCCTCCCCTAAAAAAATTGGAGAGGGTCATCTGTGATTTACCGTTGATAATTGTGTTCAAAGCCCACGTGACTTTTTCAGGAATTTGTGGAACATGATTTGATTGGTTATTTCCCTTGCATCATTACATCACTGAAATAGCGAAATTTGATAGGCTTTCATTTTCGCGGGCTCTGCAATCGAAGCCTTGTCTACAGAATCTCTCACTTTCGTTCGCGACAACAACATGATGAGAGATTTTGACTATGAGTTCGGGCGTGCTCTGTGGCTTAGCCATCGTAAAAAATACGGATAAAAATCTTGTTGATGGTCGAAGGGGCAATTCTAAGTTCGAGAGGAATTGCTGCCTTTGGAGTGGAAAGTCGAAATTAATTCCACGTACATTCGTAGGAATTGTCTGTGCGTGCTGAAGAAACGAAAGGTGCATACTCTAGGATGCTCTTGACAACGATTCTTTAATATCTTCAAGTTGCCTTGTTCTGTTCTTTGAGCAAAGACTTTTAGAGCCATGGCTAAATTATCAACTTTATTTTTCGAAACATCCAACTGGACAATTCGGACTAAAAACGCACGTAGTTTTCACATAATATATACAACATAACCAAATATAAAGTAAGTAAAAATAACTCTATACTTCTGGAATTCAAATATCACTTTAAATACAGTAATTAGCTTTGGCTTTAATTTAAAATTGCTCTATCAAACAATCTATGAGACGAGAGAGGGCGAAGAACACTAGTTTACAAAATGTTATGTTTTCCGTCTGTGCCAAAATTGGGGTATGTGAATATTTTAGCACCAAGAAGAACGTAGAGGATTGATCACTATATGTTTTTAGGATTAAGTACACCTTTACAAGATTGTAGTTTGGGCCTTTCTGCGAGAATCTAAAGCCCTGGCCAAACTATCGAACAAAGTTGGATTCAACGCTCCGACTTTGCTCGATCCAACATTGGTCGACAATTTCTGCTCGACACAGCAACGTTGCAGTGTTTGGCCGCTCATCTCCTAAACGCAGATGTATCTTGCAGTGAACATACCCTTTCCTACGCGTTCTCTTAACCATTTTTTGGATTTTCCTCGTTTGAATCCGTCATTTCCGTCCTCTAACGGCTCCAGTAACACAAGCGCTACGAGCGGTTTTCGTTTCAGTGTTAGCGTCATATTTATAAATTTAGCGCCAACTTGAACTTGAATCGGGTTTCGTGAAGCAATGTTGGATAGTGTTTGCCACTACATCAACATTTACATCAAGAAATATTGCATGTGGAATCCAACTTTAATTTGTTCGATAGTTTGGCCAGGGCTTTAGAGGACACAAAAATTATGGCGACCTTGCGTTCAACAACTACATCTAGTCAATTACTTTACCTCTAGATAAAGTTTGTCAAATACACTCACCAAAATTTCTCCCAGAAGTTTTTACACACCAGGAAACAAACAAAAAAACATCATTGCACGTGCCACACTGAATATACACATTTGTTGACATGCACGTGAAAATGCGCAAATGAACAAATCCTCGTGTAAATCAAGACCGCCTCAAAAGTCCAAAACGTCTATCACTTTGAGTTAAGAAGATTTTGTAAGCCAGCTATTCCTTGGTACAGTAGCAGCTTTCATTGTTCTTAAGTCTAAGTCCATATTTCTGGAGTTATTTTTTGTTTTCGGTTTGGGTAGCAAACCAATCACATTCTACCGAACAAGAAGTGCTACATTGCCTATTAGTTTAAAATGAAATTCCCAAGTAGGAATTAAGACTTCCTTGCCTTAACGCTCACAGGAAAAACGAATTTTAGTTCTAATTTCCCTTCAATGAGTATAATTCAGTATTTTTCGCCTAAATATCACACTATGAACGTTTATCTTTTTAAAATTCTTATCTTGAATGCCCTTTATTTCACGGAAATGTTTCCTCCGATTCTAACTCTTAATTTTGACAGATTTAATACAATCGGAGGGCAAGTTCACAAAAACGAACCTTCAATTCACTTTAAAATGCCAACGTGCTTAAACTACCAGTGTCAAACAGGGCAGTTGACTGTCCAAAAAACAAGAATATTTTCTTGTTCTTTTCGGACAAGCAATCAAGGCCCCATCCATACAGATGCGACATCAAGTTGAAGAACATGCACTGTCATTCAGACAGCACGGGCAATAACGTCGTTATACCCACTCTAACATAAAAAAAATTAATTAAATCAATATTAACCCATTGACTCCTGGGGGTTCCCCATTGACGAGTAAAATCGTCTGGCGTTAAGGTAAAATAATCTGGCGTTAGACAGAGTAAAATACTAAGTATGGCCGGTTTTTTCAGCGAGCGATTAATACCGATATAATAATTTTACTATGGAAACCAGTTCCGTCTGAATAATACATACATGATTATATACTCTGTCAAGAATACTTTTTACTACCTACAGCTACGACTAAAACTGGCCTCAGAGGATTTCATCTTTTTCGTCTCTAAATTAGCTGTGCAAACTCTGAAATTGTAAATTGGATTTCCTGAAAGATTCACGCCATTCAGAGTTGAAAAAGCGCTTGAGGTCACATAGGGTCTCGGTAAAAGCTCAGTTGTGACAACACATTACCTGCAAATTGCTTTTCCTGGAAGAAATTTTGCAACGTACATGTATCTTTGTAGGTGAGAGAAAACACATTTTAAAAAGTTAAAAAGAGACAGGCCACAGTTGAGTTTGAATTATTGGCTAGTTTAACATGTCCTTTCCTTTCTCGGTGTTGCCACAATACCGATGGAAATGACCCCAAGTCACTTAGAAAACTTAAAAGGGCGTGGCACTTAGAGATGTTTAAATCTAATCCTAAATACGATTGAACTGCGTCCTGTACGGATGCAGTGAAATTTATGTTTGTAGAAAGCTGCGTTATGCTTGGATCAAGCAGTACGCAATCGTTGGAGATAAGGAAAGCATTTGCCTCTGTTTGCGTGTCGAGCGGAAGGAAGATCAGGATTGTCCTCAGTTTTTAAGGTGTAGAAATTTGTCGTGGCGAAGAAAGACAGCAGGTTTTGCGTCAATTGTGTAAGTGTTGCTGGAGCCCCGTAAATGGTAAACAGAAAGAAAACGTCGCCCTTGTGGTTCAATTTAATCGACGAGCCGACTGAGCCACGTAAGGCCCGTTTTAAACGATTTGCGTTAGATTCGATTTGCGTTAGATTCGGCACGTGTAAAATGCGACGTTTAAAACGGGCCTAATAGGTTAGATTGTTCAAACACATTTCTAGCATTCGTCATATGCTTACTCGGGGATAGGCTTCATTTCTGTCATTGCTAGAATTTATCCTTTTCTGAGCCAATCTCCTGAGCATTCGCACGACCTGCGTGACGGGACGAAGGCACTACCTTTGCGCGACGTGCGTGACTCCGCTGATTACCACCATTCTTTTCCTCACTAAAAGCTGACGTCCTTGTCTCAGGGAAATTCGTATGACACTACTCGGCTGTGGTCACGCAAAGCAAGGTTTGTCACACCAGATGAATCGAACAGCCAGCTTCTATATATTCCACCAAAGTATCATAGCAGAATTCATAATGCCCCTGAGGAACAAAAAAGAGTTTGAATTTCCGAGTCTCTACTTGCCCCTTGATGTCCCTCGTCCAAGGGATCTACGAAGTTCGGAACACAATGTAAACGTTTTCTATTCCGAAGATATGAGTATTGAGGAGCCAAGCATGGCGAATGCCATGCATTCAGCTGCTAAGAACCACACCCAAACTGAATGCACGAGAACCGAATAATTTGTTTTTTCTTTTCGATCTTTCTAGTACTAAGGCCTTTCTCCTCCCACGTAGACAGTCACTTGATGACCTTTCGATTCCGCATCGCCAAGAGTAACGGCTACCTGTAGCCTCCTTTTAGACCTGAATCAGATCGAGGTTTTTGTTTTGTTTGATTCAAAGATTGTTAAAATGTGAGAAAAAGAAAAGCACTGTATTCCTCTGATAAAACCTTTGTAAAAAGCTAGCAATTTCGACAACGCTTACCTTGTCTGATATGCATTGAGGTCTCAGGTGATTATACAATCGCGCCATTTGATAGATTGACACACTTTTCTCGCGAGCGATCTGGTGGTACATTGTATGTAGAACGCAATACACACCGGTGCGACCAATCCCGTAACTACAAATGACAATTAAAGATGGCGTAAGGAGACGAAAACGCAAGTGTAATTGTAGTTTTCTGTGCTCTTTTCTGTATCAGCTAAAGAAGCCCGCCTCGAATTATATGGGAAAGGAAAGGAAACGAAACGAAACGAACTTAATTTAAGTGTCTAGACTTCTAGCACTAACTGGGGACACTGTAAAATCAACAAATTAATCAAAATGTTGGTTTTTGAGGAGAGGGGAAAACTGGAGAACCCAGAGAAAACCCTCTCGGAGCAGGGGCCCGTTTCTCGAAAGTCCCGAAAACTTTTCGGGCCCGAAAAGCCATCTGTGAAATTGCCAACCGCTCGTTTTGGAAAGCCGGTCTTTCGACATGTTTTCAAGGTAACAAAAAGAAAAATAACTGTGAAGTTTGACGAATTAAACCCTCTCCGTTCTTGAGATACAAAGGGAATTGTGACCCTCGAAAATGACCCGTAAAATTTCGGGACTTTCGAGAAACGGGCCCCAGGGCAGAGAACCAACAAATTAAATTCAACCCATGCGCATATGACGCCGAGTCTGGGAATCGGACCCGGACAACATTTGTGCGAGGCAAGAGCTCTCACCACTACGCCAGCCCTGCACCCAACAGCTAAGCCAGTAGCTAAGCCTGCATCCAATAGCGAAGCCAACTGCGGGCTACCAAGGTCTTTGTATTAAAGACTGAGAATACAGTCCTTAACTTACTTGCAGTGTACGACGATGGGACCAATAACCTCGAATGGCTTGGCAAGTACTTTGATCTCCTTCTCCCAGTTGTCCACTTTGTCGATGAGCTGTAGAATGGTTTGTCCTGACCACGGGTTGCCGTCCTCAGGCCAGCGAAGAAAATGAAAATGCCGAACGTTTCTGTACTCACTCGGATCCTGATGAGGAAGGAATTGTGAAGTATTGTTATAGCACCTTATAATTATCCGAAGAAAACAAAGACTCAAACTGCTTTACATCAGTTTCTGGGAGATTTGTATAACAGCGCAAATGACAAGCTTTAAAACCTTATAGATAGTACGAAGGCCCGGTTGTTCGAAAGCCGATTAACTTGATCCAGGATTAGCGTAAACTTTGCTTTCAATTTTTCAACTTTTTGGTGAAAGTCTTCTTTGATTATTTTAGTTTTTCAAGATTGACTTCTTCTGACTTAAAATGTTGCCGAATATCAGCGCTGAACAGCATTTGGGAGTATAGAAATAAACTGCTTGGTTAATTGTTAATCTGGGATTAGCCTTCATCGGCTTTTGAACAATCGGGCCAAGGAGGATGCACAGGTATTCCAACACAAAAACCGATGCACAGGTAGCCCAAAACAAGACGATCGAATGACCACAACTGGGAATTCCCCACCAACTCAACTCTTTGAAACAATGTTCGGGTAAAGTGTTTAGAAAAAGGGGCAAAGGATTTATTGTCCACATCTGCAAAGACTATAGAGTCTAACTATTTGCAGACTATGCGATTACATAGGCAGCTACCCGAATGTTTGTTCGGCCACCCATCCCCTCGCAAACCGTCGTCTGAATCTCAACCAACCGATTGACATCTCCGTCTTCTGTTCTATTCTACGTCTTGGAAGAAATGTTAATGACATTATCACAGTCTTTCAGAATAAGTTTCCAAAGGACAGAGCCGAAATTCTGCCAAGCTAAGTTGAAAAAGAACTGATTATAAAACGTCCAATGTTTTACCTTGATGGTAGCCATTCTCATTTCACTGATTGCAATATCACCCAGCGTTTGCACGGAATCCACTGTAACTTCGTATTCGCCAAACCTCTTGGTTTCACACGCAGTCGGGAGATAACTATGATAGTAATCCTGTCGTGGAAGAAGCAATAAACTCAGAAATAGATGCACACGCGGACTAACACCCAGAAGAAACTCTCAGAGAACGGCAAAACAAATGGGCAGATGAATGGCTCCTAGATTTATCTAAAAGATACTGTAACTCTGGTGGTGCTTCGGTGGGTGAATGAAGCACGGAAAATGGAATTGATAAAAGTGAATCCTTCTCTGTAGACATAAGAAGTCCGCCGTTTCGAGCGTTCGCACTTCGCTAAAGCGCATAAGCTAGCACATGGACTATATATATGGCTCCCAAAAAGAACGCAATTGGAAATAAAAATACTGAGGGATCGGCCGACAGACAAACTGAAGGACCGAGAATCATAACAGAGAAAAGGGAATTTAAGATCTACGACAGCGACGTCGACGAAAATGTCACCGCAAAATATAATTTTGCACTGTCGTATGTCTTTCGCGATTATTCCATGTCGTTCACGTCCTACAATGTGGGCAAAGTATCCTAAAAATAAATTGGTATGAGCGGTTTAATTAGGAGCAAAAATGTAGAATGATAGGTTTGTATTTGTACGCTAACGTCGTCGTCAAATCCTCAAATTAGGGAGCTTACGAAACGAGAACGACTACGAGGACTTCATTTAAAAATACGAGTTCCCCTTATTTATATCACTGCGAAACTATTTCATGTCGTTTCGCGTTAAAAATGTGTAGTAACTGGTGAGGAATTAAACTGGTACGAGTGGGTCGGAAGCGTAGAGAGAGAACTGAAAATTCATCGTCATGTGCTAACGTCCTCCACAAAACCTTGAATTTGGTCATTTCACGTCGTCATTTAGGAGATGACGGCAAAGAAATGTACCAAAATGTAAAACGCACGTGCAGAGCGTGCAGAGCCATTGTTTTTGCTCACTAAACCTATTGTTTTGTAGCGTCGTCGTTGCCGTCGGCGTCGTCGTTTCGTAAGCTCCCTTTTGGTGATTCTACGTAGTCGTTGTGCAGAGTACCGCACGAATATGTGGTAAGATGCGTGCGCACGTGCAGCACGATTATTTATGCTCTTTTAACCAATGATATTCTTGTTTCGTGGCGTTCTCCTTGACAACCGCGTCAAAGATCTTGAACTCGCTATTTAGCATTACGTTACGCAAAACGGCCAACAGAAAGTAGCAGAATGCTGTCTACGATGAAAGCACGAAAATTTTATCATTCTAACTCGTCTCTCTGTCCTGAAAAGTTGACCGATACCTGTAGCTGACAAGCTTAAGACTTTTGTTCCATAATTTAAAACACTTTGTCTCATTTTTGGTCACAAAGAATTTCACCATGACGTTCGTTAGCCGTTCGCCCTTCATCTTACCTGTTCAAGCTCAGTCTTGCTAACCAGCATTACAACTGAACGACAGTTTTCTTGCCAAATCATCCGCCAAAAGTCGTCTGTGGTGTCCTCTAAAGGATACTGCGTGGCGATGAAAGCTTGGGACTTCCAGAAACCCTACGTAGGAGTGCAAATAACACTGAATGAAAAATTATTCGCCGAAGGCGAGGTGAATCGAGGTTTCAATTCACCGATATTCACCGAGCCTGAGATGAATAATTGTTTTACTTTAATTACATGGTGATTATTTGAAAAATGCTTTTTCGCGATTTTAGGTGCATTCTAAAAGGGCTTCACTTTTACTATCCAAAAATAAAAGGGCCATCTGGGCTTCATCATCGTTGTTTCTTTAAACAAGAAACATGAACATTGGAGTCCAACTACAAGTCCGACTTTTCCGTTCCGAGCATGCGCACCTCATAAACCCGATCTCAAGACCTAATGCACACGCCCAGGAATGAAAACTTCAGTTGTACTTCACTCCTAAGTCGCCATAGGCCTTTTTCGATACATTAAAATTCAGCTTGAAAGAGAGGTTTAGAGGGCAAAGACGAAGGAAAGTGGATGATGTGCAAATATTTTTCACATTCATTCCAACGTGTCTCTATTGTTTTTGTCCTCATTGCCTCACTATCAAGCTGAATATTTGATATTTTAAAAATGGCCTATTGATCGGGTTTGATAAGGCAGAATGTTAATTCCACGTCTTGAATAGGCTGGAAGCATTTGATACTGAAATAAATGAAAAACTTATATTTTGAACAGTGGATTGTGACGACTACAAATGATGATCATTGCAGTTTAGAACATATATTGTGCATTAGTAACAAGAGCGCTATACACCCTTTTAATAAGTCTAATATATGCCGTTTTCCGCTAATGACGTCGAACTCGTGCTTTCAAATTTTATTCAGAAATGTACAAAGGCCTAAAACTTTTGTTGTTTTAAGCCTTTGTACATTTCTGAATAAAATTATTAGACTTAAAAGTGTGTATACCGTGATCGTTTAGGTCAGCAACTGGAAGGCACCTAGAAAACGAGATTGCTTATCTACTTACCGGAAGATAAGTTGCATTAACGTAATCTGACCCTTCTTCTCTTGGACGCGGAAAGAGTTCAACTCTAGCACTATCAGCTGTAGCAAGAAACAAAGCAGCCAGTAAAATCGGTTGACTTCGCTAGCATGTAACATTGCCGTCAACTGAAATGCCGTATTGAAAATGCTGTATAAAGTTTATCTGAAGTCGATTGGAATTCGTTAAATGGGTATTTTATGGGCGGAGAGGGCAGATGAAGCGACTTGCATAAAACAATAGAGTAACACAGAGTTAAAGGGGCTAGGTCACCCTGTTTTAGGTAATTTTGTTTAATTTTGTTAGTTATGAGCTCTAAACGTCAAATTGGCAGAGCAAGATTTTTTCATTTGCAAAATCACGGCCACAGAACAGCTGAGAATGATTTTCCAGCCGTTTAAATGACATTTTGATATAAACTGATATAAATTTGAAAAAAAGTGGGCCGACGTTTTTCAAATACCCAAATGCAATCCATTTCAATCCTCCCCAGTTTTGTCCATCCTTGTCCCTTCTTAGCTTTCCTGTGTTTTGTTTGAGTTCTTCTAAAGTTTTGTGCCGTTATTTTGTTGTTTCAGTTAATTCTATGACCATTTGATCAATGCTGAAATTGCCTAAAATTGCGTGACCTAGCCCCTTTAATAAAATGGAGTAGTTTTAACACCGAGACCCAAGGTAATTCCTCTGCTGTCAATCACACATGAAGACCACTAAAAGACCCAGTCACATCCTGATGTAACTCTGAGCGCGGAAAAATGCGTACGATCCAATCATAATTGGCTTGCCTTTAAAGTAAACTCTGATTGGCTACGAACTAAGCCAATCACAAAGCGAAACGAAGCATAAAATATAAACGCGACAATACTTTCGAAACTCATATGACAGCGGCTCCCCTCAATTCAATGAGCTTTTTTAATCACGGCAAGGCCCGACAAAACAAGACTTTCAAGAAGATTTGAAAGGAATTAGGCTCCCACTTACAGCTTACCTGGTATGTAATCCACAGATCTATTTTTCGCTATGTTACAGCCTCGTTTTGCTTGCTTCAAATTGTAATGTTTAACTTGAATCGCTGCTAAATGCTAAAACACAAAGCCACTTATTCATAAGATTGTATGCATATCTTTATAAGTCTATAGACAATTCAAGTTACTATAATATATATATATATATATTATATTATGGCCTCGTGGTTAGTGCGCTCGACTCCGGATCGAGTGGTCCGGTTTCGAGTCCTGGCCGGGGACATTGTGTTCTGTTCTTGGGCAAGACACTTTACTCTCACGGTGCCTCTCTCCACCCAGGTGTAGAAATGGGTACCGGCGAAAATGCTGGGGAAACCCCAGGGTAACCCTGCGATGGACTAGCATGCCCCTCCGGGAGGACTAGAAATACTCCTAGTCGCTTCATGCTACGGAAACCGGAGATAAGCTCCGGTCTGATGGGACTTTCTCCGCTCGTAACAGGGACTAACAGAGACAATATGTTCCGTTTTTCAATAAGCTAAGGAATACTAGCATTTTCACTGGCTTAAACTATGATTCAATGGAGAAAAGAGGGATTGATGACACCATTAACAAGTTTTTTCGGCTGGTTCATATTTTTATTCAAATGGGACAAAAGTTTGAAAATTAGGAGTGCATTTTCCAAGTTACTAGAGTCTCCTTCTCCGTTTATATTGTGACAAGGAGCTAAAACAGACTGCTCTGGCCCGCGCTAAAGTTAGCCGTGAAAACAAACATACGAAGTGTAATCTCGGGGTAAGTGGCACTCAGGACATGGTTCTAGGATGCGTGCCTTTCGAAAGCTTTACGAAAACCAATTTGCTTCGTCCACGATCTTCAACAGCATTTAGGGAGAAGAATGTAGCAAGCTAG
>NC_090875.1:28215252-28220252 GCF_036669935.1 Montipora foliosa
TCCAACTTTGTACGATAGTTTGGCCAGGGCTATAGGGGACTGAAGCAACGAGAACGGCACGAATTTGCATATTTAGTGGGCAAAAACAATAGCTTTGCACGCACTGCACGTGCGTTTTTCACTTTCGTCTGTTTCTTTGCCGTCGTCTACAAACCAACAACGTGAAATAGCCTTTATCAAGGACGTCAGCACTTGAAGATGTATTTTTATTTTCTCCCCTAAATTAGGTGCATACAACACCCTTGTCATATTAAAAAGGTTTAAATAGTCAATAACGCGAATTTATACATGTATATTTTTTTTATAGCAGGGATAACACGAATAGGCCATTTCCGAGTTCATGTCTGCCTTCTCTTCAAAGCGAGTCTAAGTGCGAAGTTGTTGTGATGGTAATTAGTTCTACTTTACATAGAGCGGTTTTCAATGGGCCTTCTGCAACTAACGATCACACAGTACAAAATCCGCCATGCTGGAGGGCAAGCTCAATTATTATTCCCCCACTGGGACATTAAAACAAAGAGACCTGAACCAGTCAAGCTTGACTTGCCTTTGTGTTAATGTCCCAGTGGGGGAATAATAATGAGCTTGCCCTCCAGCATGGCGGATTTTGTACCATGTGATCGTTAGTTGCAAAAGGCCTATTGAGTGTCGAAAGTAATTAGTGAATTACTTTGGTTTATGATTACTTCACTCAGTGATTGGTTCAAAGTTTTCGCGCCATTTTTTCAACCAATCAGAAGTGAAACCAGAACCAATCGTGGTACGCGCGTGCACATTTTCCCGCGCTTTGTGTCGGCTACGTGTAATTACTTCGAGTTTTAATTGGTTTACTGGATTGTCTCCGACCTTTTTGATTGGCCAAAGTAATTACTTTGGTTTTGGTTTTACGACACTCAATTGAAAACTACTCTATGAATGAAAACTAATTTTCATGACAAAAACTTCGCACTTAAACTCGCTTTGAAGACGAGGCAGGCGTGAACTCGGAAATTGCCTATTACACTAATACAAACCTCTTCTTGGACAAGGTGATTTCTTTGTTCCCGGATGTGTGACAAGAAGTCAAAGACATTCACATCGCCACTGACATTCATTCTTTTCGCCATGCTGTGGATAACAATGTACGCACCGCTTCTTCCGACTCCAGCGCTGCAAAAAAAAATAATTAATTAATTAAATTAATTAAATGGAGAACTGAGACATTGCTACACAGCATATACAAACACATGAATAATTTACAGTACAACCGAACCAAAGGCTCCACCCAGCCTACACTAGCCCACATTTTTACGAATATATATGCAACACGGGTCACGCATCATCATGACCGTTATCATCATTTATTTATTTATTTATTTATTTATTTATTTATTTATTTACTAATTTATTTATCTGGTTATTGACAACGCCATAAATTACGAAAAGAACCGAAGGAAGAATCCTGTACGTAGTTCCTTTGGACAGAGAAAGCAATTGATTAAAAAAGATAAATATTAATATATGAGCAGAAGTTGGTCGCAGGAAACGAGTTCAAATGTGCGGAAACTCCATGATGTCGTCTTTGCACCAGGTTTCCTGTAAAACATCTACTTAATTGTGGATTTCCACTGTAAGAATCAAGTTATTACAGGGTCCCTCCGGATAAAGCTCAAATAAAGACAGCTTGACTTGGGAAATGCATTGTTTTATTGTAAACCCCAATCCATCTCAGTACCTGCAGTGAACAATGATGGGACCGGCTCTATCTTGACTAGAAGAGGCTGACTTGAGAATAAAGTTAAGCGCCGGATATTCACAGCCAACGTCCGGAGCACCGTGATCCGGCCAACCCGTAAAATGATACTGACAGACAGTCATCGGCTTTACTTCATCTTCTGCCTTATCCTGATGGGAACAATATAGAGAATAGATAATTAACTATAGCAACGGCAAAAGACAGGCTGCTAACAATCATTAGGGAGTTAAAAGGGAGCTTAAGCAACGACGACAGCGACGGCAACGAGAACGTCATCTCAAAATTTAAATTTGCTTAATTTTAATCGCTACGTGACTATTTCAACCTTTCTAATATGACAAGGGTGTGGTAGTTCCTCAAATATAACACTCGTTGGAACGGCACTTAATTTATGGAAGAAAATGAAAATTTATCGTCAAGTGCTGAAGTCCTTCATAAAACCTCAAATTTGGCTATTTCGCGTCGGCAAAGAAATGGACAAAAGTGAAAAACGCACGTAGAGGGCGTGCGAAGCTATTGTTTTTGTCCACTAAATATGCAAATTTGTGACGTTCTTGTTGCAGTCGTCGTTGTCGTTGCTCAAGTTCTTAAGATCTAAGACGGCGAAGGCCGCGAAAACGTCATTTAATATTGCTAGTTTACTTTTTTAACGTTTTTCGTGATTATTCCAGGTTGTTCTACTTCCACAAACAATCCGAACTACCCAGGAACTGAATTGGGAGGAAGAATGTTGAAACTAAGAAGGAAAACCAAAGATTTGCGCTTGTGTGCTCTCGTCTTCCTTAAAACTTGAGATTTAGTCATTTCACCTTGCAGATTGGCAGAGAAAGGAAAGAAATGTACAAAACTTTAAAGCGCACGTGCAGAGTCGTTGTTTTGCTCATTAAGGCCTGGCCAAACACTCGCAACATTTCAACGCAACATCTTGCAACATTGTGGCATGATGTCGCGACATGTGTTGAACGGGCTGGCCACACGCACCCAACATTTCTAACATTTTCAACGCAACATGTCGTGGTTTATGTACCCCAGGCCCCTGGCACGCAACAAGTGGACCTAGCGCGCATACCCTAGTGCAACAACGTTGCGTGAAGTTAAGCGTGAAGTGGCCAAACGAGTACAACACCATGCAACATCCAAAATGTGTGAGCCGTTTTGCGCAAAAGCGCAATGATCACCTTTGCGACTGAGCCTTGCGTCACTTAGGATTTTATTTAAGACCTTTATTAGCTATGCCGCTTGACCCGCAAAGTGCAGTTGTGGGTTTCAGGATTCGCGTTTAGGTTAAAAGATTTATCTTCATATCAAAGTTTACAAAAATCGCGTCCAGAATTCGCCACAGTAGTTTTTAATAAACGACAGCGGTGTATTATGTTTAAGATGGGTAAGAAGGGAGAGTCATCTTCGTTCTGAGTGCTTACTCTATCAGAGATAAAAGATAAGTTTGGTTTCATAAATCACTGAGCGAAATCACCCCATGAAATGGAAATGAAATAATGAAGCGATTATACTTACTATGGAAAAGGTTTAAGAATACCGGTTAACATGGACCTAAAAGTCTTATGTTTGACTGTTTTCGACAGCAAAAAGTTGCCTTTTTACGTAACTCATTTAGCTCCTTTATGGCTATGTTTAATTTTGCCCGTGATTTTCTCGTCTCGTCCCGACCCGACTGAGTGACCCTGGGTTTCCGAGGGAGGCTTTTTACAACACGACTACATTATAGAGTGGTACAATACTTAGAAGTAATTCATTTAACCGCAGACGTTTCTTTGTAGTGTAAATTCATTTCAAAATTTTTAAAAAGAAGTTTACTAACAATCTTATCTCACAGATTTCTTACCCAGTTATTTCCACGAGAAATCACTGCGGCAGATGTATATTTACACTTCGCATGCAAGAAGAAACACATTACCAAAGCTTATTAGTTGAGAAGAATTATTCCTAAGACTTAAGCATGGTTAAAAGTGGTTACATCACAGTGGCAGTAAATTTATTTAAACGAAACCTCCTCTCCAGCAACAAGGTACTTTAAACCACAGAACATAATGTTTACGATCAAAATTGCTTGAACTTCTTCCAAATAAAGCCTTTGTACCCGAAAGAAATCAATTTTAGAATTGCTTGCTTTTGTTTTCAAATTTTCCGGGGCGCAGCCATCTTGAATAATTGTGCGGTGTTACGGATCTTTGGGTCGGTAACCATAGTAACAACCGCGGCTGCAGCCTGAGACTGAATACCAGGCCTCTCGTGAAGCTTTGTTGAATCAAATGTTGATGATGTGTTAAAACCGTTTGCCCACCTCGGCTGTCAACATCGTTCAACAAAATCGAAGAGGGTTGAAGCCGTTCGACCGGGCCTTAAGTCTTTCCATAACGAATAGAATATACATAGCGATACTTTCCTGTAGTGCTGTTTATAAAATTTCATATACTAAAAAACGGAAGGTGCGTACTTACTTGACGATAATGGCTGCTTAGGTCAACAGGTTCCACTTCAAACCTCCGCACAGTGTAAAAGGCAAAAGCTTCCTCGTCTAGATGGGTTATTCTTAATGGCCCATGCACTTCGGTCTTCGTTTGTCTAGATGGCCAATACATTGCACACTTGTGCTAAAAGGAATATGGTCGTAAAGTAAAACTTCAAGGTATTGTTGACAGTAGACAACCACAAAGATGACAAGTGGAATCGTAAGCTCCACAGAATCGGAGATACAACGATTCCGTCTTCGTCCGATCCCGCTCCCGAACGCTTCCGATCGTCAGTCAATCACAAAGCAAAAAGCGAGCCTCGTAATTGGCTGATTTTTCGGATTCTTTCGTCACTCCGACAATGAAGTATGCGATAATAGGGTGGCAAGCAAATAAGAAGGAATAATCTATACTCTTACAGAGACAAAATAAGATTTTGGCCAGTCTTTGAAGACCTTGTCGAAGATTACTTCAAGATCTTGGCATGTCTTGATGCAATGGTAAAATAGGGCTAACACCTTCAAAGGGGTTACAGTCAAGCTACGTCACGCGGTGAACAGTAGTTTTGAAATTTGAACTAAGTATTCAAATCTGCGTGCCAGTTTTGAACTACCTCTCGAGATTCTGAATTTCCCATGGATATTTTCCTGATATATCGCAAATAGTTACCTATGCACTTTCGCTTTTATTTTAAAATAAACGGTGTTTGAAAAGCGAAAACTATTTCAAGCGTTTGATGAACTATTGTTCAGTTATTGTGAATTTTTCCCACTAACTTTCGGAGAAATCTTCAT
>NC_090875.1:28225252-28232752 GCF_036669935.1 Montipora foliosa
CAGTGGCAGTGGCAGTGGCAGCGGTAGTAGTAGTAGTAGTAGTAGTAGTAGTAGTAGTATGCGCGTTTGCACACAAAAGGCATCGCGCTATTTACAAATTGACTTCAAAAGGTAAAAGAACTACCAGCATTTGATATCATTACAAGACAGTACTTTCCCCTCAGCTATCCAAAGACGTAAATTTTAGTAAAGGCAAAGCACACAACAAGGTCTATTTAGTTTGGAAAAAAATGAAAAACGTATACCCCACATGTGCTACAATCTATGGCTACTTACATCAACATAATTTGCATTAATATAACGAGACTCTGGTTCATTTTCCATCAGAGAAAGAATTACTCGAGAGTGGTCGTCTGCAAAAAAAAAAGAAAAGAGTACAGAAGCAAGACATAATCTAGTTTCCTTTCGCGTATTACTAGATAATGTTTAAAAAACAAACTTACATGCCACTATATTTCCGTATCTATTTTTTGGTTGATTTTCTGGTCTGTCACTGTGACTCCATGAGCGCATTTTCAAGTGGACATTTTTCAAAGACTGCAAAGGAAGTCAAAACAAGAAAAATGTGAAACATTGCGTATTTAGAGGAAAACTTTTTTTTTTATTTTTTTGGCACAAACATGGCCTTCCTATCACGTGAGTGCAATCAAAAAATTCAGAGAGTAACAACAGATTGACGCAAAAAGACACCGTTCTCCCTTCTCAGTTTTCGCTTTCTAGCATCGACTACGAAGCAGCAAACCTGTGCTGTACACGTGCTGTACACGACTTACAGGGGCGAAAGATAGATGTTGTGCGAATTGCCATGGTTAGCTAGGTCGGATGGTCAAAAAGTTTGAGGATCTTTGCGTAAATGATGACATTGATGCTGGAAGTGTCAACCATATTTCCAGGAGGAAGATTTGTATGAACGATGTGAATGTTGAGGTAAAAATTACCGGGTAAAATGCGCGACGTTTCGACCGAACTTCGGTCATTATCAAGCTTAAAAGTGAAGATAAAATTTTGCATACATAAATATAAAACTAAGGAGTAAAAGTATGTAAAGTATGAAAATGTACAAAAGGGGGTGTTAAAAACATGCTAGAATAAAAATGGATTAAAACACTTTCGCACGAATTGAGTCTGACTGTACATTCAGGCTTGGTCTCAGTTCATTAATTAAAAACATTTCATAAATGAGACAGTCAAACTTGCTCTTGCACTTTTTTAAGATAGTAAAATTCCTCGTAAGGTCATTGGGCACATAGGAATGTTCCACACGGAAATGCTTTCCAATGGAGGAAGACGCATTCTTGTGCTCGTCAACGCGTTGATGCAAATGCCGCCGTGTGTAACCAACATAACCTGCATCACACAGGTCACATTTAAACTGATAAACAAGGGATTGTTGGTTGACAATGGGAGGCTTGACTTCGCGCGGTTTCAGATGCTGTTTAATCTTGTGGCTAACAAACACGGGCCGGACGGTCACTTGAATTTTCTGGCTCAGATCTCTAAGTTGTGCTCTCACAATATCGGCTGAAGACTGGTCCTTAAATGGCAGAACCACAGGAACCGCTTTTAATTCGTTGTTAACAGCTGGTAACTCGCGAACAGGTTGATCAGAAGCTTTGACTGCAATAAAGCGCGAGATGGTGGAATTAATTAACCTGTCTGGATAGCTAAGACGAGAAAACACCATTTTGAGCCGATCACATTCACCGGAAAAGTATGACCAGTTAGATGAGAGGCGGAACGCACGATCAAGCATAGTTTTCAATAAGCCGCGCTTGTAGCGATCATCAACATGGCTCTTGTAATGCAGCAAAAGGCCAGTGTTGGTAGGTTTGACATACACTTTGGTTTGGATTTGTGTAGATTTGTTAAGGAGCTGTGTGCCCAGAAACGGAAGCATTCCATTATTCTCAATCTCCATAGTGAACTTAACCGAGGGGTGGCAGTGGTTAAGAGTCTCGAGGAATTCATTAGCTGATGCTATATTTGGCACAATAGTTAACGTGTCATCCACATATCTCCTGTAGTATGCGGGCATCTTGCCATCGCGCTCGAGCGTTTCTTCTATGCTGCACATAAAAACGTTCGCCAATAAGGGTCCGAGCGGGGAGCCCATAGCGACACCATCTGTCTGCTCATAGAGTTGACCGTTGAACAGAAAAAGTTGGTCCTTCGTTACGCCTCTTAGGAGATCAACCAGGTCTTGCTTACTGAGGTTGAGGCCGTGCGTTACATTGAACCAATCGTTCATGAAAGCTTTATCCGCAAGAATATGTATTGTCTCTTCCAGTGGTACATTGGTGAATAATGAAGAGACATCGAAAGAAACGAGCATATCCCCACTATTGATTGTCCTATGTGCCCAATGACCTTACGAGGAATTTTACTATCTTAAAAAAGTGCAAGAGCAAGTTTGACTGTCTCATTTATGAAATGTTTTTAATTAATGAACTGAGACCAAGCCTGAATGTACAGTCAGACTCAATTCGTGCGAAAGTGTTTTAATCCATTTTTATTCTAGCATGTTTTTAACACCCCCTTTTGTACATTTTCATACTTTACATACTTTTACTCCTTAGTTTTATATTTATGTATGCAAAATTTTATCTTCACTTTTAAGCTTGATAATGACCGAAGTTCGGTCGAAACGTCGCGCATTTTACCCGGTAATTTTTACCTCAATTTGTTTTAAAAAGCCTTTACTTATAAGGATGTGAATGTTTGGGAAGAAAACTGAAAGTTTCGCCCAGAGTGCTGTGACGTTCTCCACGTAACGTCAAATATGATGATTGCACGTCGTTGTCAGGACGATAACGGCTAAGAAATGTACCACAATGTAAAACGCACGTGAGGGGCGTGAAGACCGACGATTGCTTTTGTTCATTAAACAGTGTCAAACATGTTCAATCGAAGTTCAGTTGAATGAGTTCAAAAGTGTTTAAACTTTGCTTCAACAACCATCCAACATTTCTTTAGTTATCGCGAATGTTGAATGAAGTTTCCTCTTTCAAGGTTGTTGGGTATGCGCATGCGCACTAATCGGTCTCTCACTGACGTATCCATTTCCGTATCCATAGTAACAATCACGACTGGCGCCTGGGACTGACCAATGAGGCCTTCAGATCTCTAATGACGACATCAGGACGATGATAAAAGAAGAATGTATCATTCTAATATTCAACGCGTCGTCGAATCTCCGAATCCGATCTTCGATGGTTAACAAACAAAATGAAGCTTGCGGAAACGAACCACCCAGGATTGAATTTAACCCTACTTTCCAACTTCTTAACCAAACACATTTTTTTCACATTGGCATTATTTTTGTGATGTTTCCTTTAACAAGTCACGTTAAAGAATGGCAACGAAGTAACAGCAAAAACTAAGTACTTACTTCAAATTCCTGATTGAATCTGTAGTCATCGTCGAGGTGCAAACTTTTTACATGGCGAGAAAAGTCATCCACTTGAATGGCACCATGTTTTAATCCTGTACAAAAAGGACAACAACAACAATCTTTATTTCACATCCAAACTTCAGAGACAGGATAGGTTTACATTCTTTAATGATAATGGAAAAAACGAGGGAGAAAGAAAATGAAGTTAAAGACGGAAGTCTAGAAACTAAAGCCCCTTTTAGGGCCGATTTACACGATACGATTTTGTCGCATGCGACAAGCTCACGACAGGCCTACGACATGACTTACGATTGTCGCAGTGTTTTAAAACATGTTTTAAATGCTACGACATTTTTTCTGGCGTACACAACAATCGTAAATCATGTCGTGGGCCTGTCGTAAGTCGTTGTCGCATGCGACAAAGTCGTACCGTGTAAATCGGCCCTTACACATGCCGACCTCCAGAGATGTGCTCGGCATCTCTATAATTTCTGGCACAGGTGCTTGCTATGCCTTTTGCAAGCTTGTAATGTTTGGACACGAAACAATTACCATGCCGTGCCCGAAAAACATTGGTGCTATGCTTGCTACGCCTTTTGCAAGCTTGTCCTGTTTTGACACGAAAAAATTACCATGCCGTGCCCGAAAAACATTGGTACGGTACCAAGATCTGGGAGTGCCGTACCAGATTTTAGTGCTACATGTAGTGTAAAGCGGGCTAAAATGAAAAAACGTTTTCGTTGTAGCTCCTAGCTATTAAATGATATTTTTAAAGTACTACTATGATCAAATAATTAATTCTTCTTTTCTTTGGATTTCAATACTATGTTAACTAAACGCTACGCGACCCAAGACTTGATTTCAAAAGGACACCCAATTATCTTAACTGGAATTTTCCTATTTAATGGTCCGCCATTACTAAGGGTGTATTTAAATGACACCGCGACGAACTCAGACCAGCATGAGATTGTTTCGGCCTTCATACATTTCTTTTTTTTTTTGCGTTTTCATGAGAACGGCCTGACAATGGACTCGGTCCGGTCAAACTTCGTCTCGGTTGCTGGACCGAAACGAGAAACTCTCGTACAGATCTGAGTTCGTACCGTTCGCACGAAAATAGGGGGCTTTTTGAGTCACGGATGGCAACCGGAAGTTAACTTGTCTTCAAACAACCACATTTATATTACTAAGTATGTTTTCTCTAGACCTATTAGAGCAAATTACTTTAAAACTATGAGAGACACAACTATCCTGGCATGCGGAAAGTCCACTTCCGCTTGCCGCCCGTAGCTCAAAAACCTCGTTTGCTGAAGCAAATCTCAGGCCGGGTCCAGATTTTTCGAGCCTGTATACTTTTGGGCCAGCGATATAATTTTTAAACAAAACATATCATTTCGTTCCGAAACCAGGCACTAAGCATTCCGTCCCGGTTTCATGTAAACGGGTGCAAAAATTTCATGCCGGTAAAAGTTCACACCGGTTTGATGTCGTCCCATTCTCATGTAAATACACCCTAACTTTAAAGTCTTGAGAGAGCTGGATCGAGGAGAAAATGATGTCAAGCACTCACTAGTTTAAGACTGCAATACGTGTGTACGCGGTTCAATTAATATGCAGCACAGGAGTTTCGGGTTTTCAGACTTTTAAATTCGTGTTTTTCGTATACAATAAGCTGCATTTACAAGCAAGTGAGTAAACGTCACTTTTCCACAGATCCAACCCTCTGAGGTCCGTCCAATCGGTTACTTTTGAACGTGAGTAATGGCGGACTGTGAAAACTAAAACTTACACGCAAATTAAACAGCCTTTGGATAAAATTCAAAGCTCAAATTTTTGCCAGTCTGGTGTTAAGGTGATTCCTCAGAAATTAAAGTTCCCGATGAATTTTTTTAAAACTTTCCCTGAATGTTCTCTACCAAGCACTGTTTCGAAAAAAACAATAAAAATGATAGGTCACCATTCTCGCTTAAGAGATATGATGGGCCAATCTTACCCAATTTATGCTTGTACTCGTGCTATTTAATTTAGGCGCATTATTCATCAGTCCACGTTACATTTTGCGGTAGCTCGATAGGTAGTTTATAAAAGTAATACTCGGAAAAAAACTTAACAGGTAGAAAATGTCGAGCATATAGAACAATATTATATAAAATTTGTGGAAACAAAACACTATTTGAAACGACGTGGACGTAAAGCGTTCGTAGAGTCGTTATTTTTGCGGTCATAATTTGCATCACAGAGTAACGGGTTCCAACATGCTTTCGCCTAGATCTTTTTTTGCTTCCGATAATTTTTTTTAGTTTTCTTTTAAATTAAGGGGCACAATATGCACACTATTATTATGCAATAAAAAATACAGGTCACCATGCTCGTTTAAAAGAAAATGAGCATTTATTTCGCTATCGAGCTTAGCTTGAGGGAAATTTCTTTCGCTGTGTACGTGCACGCGCTAATTTGCGCGCGCTAATGACGCAAAAATCGTGCGCAGTAGGGATGCGCAATGCAATACTGAGGAATCACCTTAAGCGGATGTCCTTGCAATGAAGTGTTCTATTGGTGTCTCTCAGTGTGAGTGTCGCTGTCTGTTTTAGTTCCAATTCTTTGATTGCACCACTCAAACTCACGTGATAAGACGGCCATGGTGGTGCCAAAACGATAGCAAAATGTAGCTCAAGTTCTGCAAATCCCAAAAGACTTTCGTGTTATCGTTCTTTCCACCAACATGGCAAATGTGGACGTGAGGTACAATCAAAGAATTCCCCTTACCATGCGATTCGCCCAAATCTACAATAAACAACGCCGTTACAGGAACAATCCTTCAGCTCTTTTCTTACAGCAAGATTATCACCATAAAAACCATATTTTTAATAGTGAGGATTCTTTCCTACTTTATTACGAAAAATAAGGGGACAAATTCAAATTTCAAATAAAATTTCTTTCTGTATCAAAAGACCGACATCAGGAAATTTTAAATCTCAAAAAGGTAAGACTCTGACTTTCCAGTATAACTTTCTAGCGTACTAAGCGTTTCGTGGCTGAACATTTTTCAAAAACTAAGTCCAGAATCTCCTTCACTTTGGTTTCAACATTTTCATTCTGGTTTTGATCGAAAGTCTCATAAATATTTGACAAAATTTAATTCTTTGAATTATATACTTTGTCAAATTACAATCGAAGTCGGAAAAACGGCAGTTTAATTTGACTTTCGTAATACTTGCCGGAAATGTCACTGCTTGAGGTCTGGATAAAGCTTGTATCCTCCATATTGTACGCCTCGTTCGTCCAAAGAATAGGTTATGGTATATTTTATTCAGTAGCGTAATAGACCTTATTCATAAATGGCGGTCACATTTATAATTCTTTTGTCCGCGTGCAAATTAGCCTACCAAGCCTCATTTTAGAGCAAGAATTCTTTTCAATTCACTGTATGGTATCGAGGCTTGGTAGGCTAATTTGCACTTCGACAAAAGAATTATAAATTGGCCGCCATTTATGAATAAGGTCTATTGTTAAAAAAAATGTCTTGCATCTGTGGGATATTCAACCACAAATATTCTTCCTTCATAACCCAAACAATCTGGGATCATTTAAGTTCTGTTCCTATTTTGTTCCTTACAATCGTTCAAAAATCTAAATTTCAGAGTTCAGTTCCTTGATATTCTTGCTCACTTGAAAACTTGAAAGTAAGAAAAACTTGATTCATCATTTCCGAAGTCCTTTTCGCTAGAGCCCTCACAGCAAAGGCCATGAACTGCGCAAATTCCTTGAAGAGATCTCCAAGCACTTAAATCCAAAATCCTTAAGCTTTTCTTGAAAAAACATATCATCTTTGTATTCAAATATGTCATTGTCTTTGAAAGCATTTTGTACGTAGTGGAAGCATGTGACCAGTGAAATATTCTATACCATACCTTCATCGCTCGTGGTATACAAACACAACCGATGACAGCTCAGCTCTACGGCAGTACACAACGCATGCGCAAGCCTAGATTTTTTCCGATGCCGAAGTTGTTTCATTAACTGTAACAATCTTTCGCTAAGAATTCGTTTCAACTCCTTCGCACTGTCATAGGTTCGAGACTTTCTCAAGCCTGGATTTTCTAAGCTTT
>NC_090875.1:28237752-28262752 GCF_036669935.1 Montipora foliosa
CACAGCTGGAAAATCATTCTCAGTTGTTATGTGGCCGTGATTTTGCAAATGAAAGACTCATGCATGTCCCTGCATGTCCTCATGCATGTCCCTGTATACGCGTACAATACAGAAGTAAGAGCTAACAGAGTAGATGCAAGGTTTGTAGAGAAAGGAAGCACTTTACTTGAGATGAGCTGCCCTTGGACAGAAAGTCGTCACCAGGAAGACCAGGACAAAAGACACAAAAGTACGCTGCAGTACGCTGGGAGCTTAAACAGCAATACCCTGGATTCGAGATACGCCAAGTCAACTTAATTTAATATGTCTACGGGGGATACTCTAAGAACGTTGGAAGGAGTGTTAGAGAATTGTTAGGTGCAAAGAGAGGTAGAGAAGTCCTCCGCCAGATGCAGAAAGCTGTCCACAACGCCGATCTGAACATCGCCAGAACCTTTAAGGTTCTTCTTTAGCTTAGAACTCCCGCACAAGCCGCCAGCGAGCTACTTATAGAACTCATATAGATTTTTTTATAATATATTATTTATTTAAATTATTGATTTTACTTGACTTTTTTTTTCCTTTTATAGTAGATTAGCAGTTTCACGTATTTTTAGCATGTAAATAAGACTTAGGCTAGCCACGGTCAACGCCTAGCCTGAGTGAGTAGGATCGGCATCCAGATGTGTATATACTGACATAATAATAATAATCTTTATTAGGGCTCCAAGGAGGCTTTTCAGTCCTAATTTACAATATACATTAGTCATTATCTACAATAAATGAAGGGATTTCAGTCCTAATCTGCAAATATATAATAATCATAGTACAATGATATAATTAACTATTTCAAAAATATAATAGGAAAAGACTGGAGGTTAACTATCAATAGCGTTATCTCAGTAGAGTTATGACTTAGAGTTAGAGTTAACGACTGCCAAAATCCTGAATTCAAGATTTTGGAATGCCAAAATCCTGAATTCAAGATTTTGGAAGTCCAAAATCTTGAATTCAGGATTTTGGCATTCCAAAATCTTGAATTCAGGATTTTGGAAACTTAACTCTAAGTCTACGACATAACTCTATGAAAATAACTCTACGAATAGCTGTCCCCAAAAAACAGAACTGTATTTCAATTTCCTCTTGAACAGTTCGAGGCTGTTACAATCAGTGATAGCAGTCGGTAATGAGTTCCACATACCGGTAGTTACTGATCGGTACAGAAAAGATCGCTGCCAAGCAGCATATTTGTATCCTGGAATATCTAATTTGTTCTTATTTCTAGTATTCCGATCGTGTACAGTAGCCCTAGTAACAAAGCGGGAACAGAGATATCTAGGCGCTAGTCCCTTTACACGTTTAAACGTGAAAGTGCCAACAGCATATATCAGCATACTACTAACGGGAAGCCAATTAATTTTTATCCGTGCACACGGCTCGTAATTTTTTTTGAACGGATAACTTGATCCGTGCGCACGGATCGTACACGGCTTACGCACGGCTATCCGTGTGAAAACGGCAAATCGTAAGGAACGTTTTCGTGTGAAAGGTCACATTTAAGTCCCTCAGGACCGATGTTATGTGTTCGAATTTTCTCGAGCCTGTGACAACTTTTGCAGTAAAATTCTGGACACGTTCTTAGAATAACCGACTGAATTATTATACCAAAGCGTGGATAACATTCTCTAAAGACTTTGAGTCAAAGAGATCTTTAATTCTGTTAATCTGACATAGACTAGCGAAACAAGATGAAACAGTGTTTGTAATATGTTCATCAAAGCTTGGAGCTGCATCCATTAGTATGCCGAGATCCCTCACTGAGTTTGATGGAGTAAATTCTTTACCTAGTAAAGTGGCATGAGATTCTTTGGGGAGTCTTTGCAGCATCTGGCGATTTCCCATCACCAAGAGTTTGGTCTTATCACGGTTGATGAGGAGACCATTATAACAACACCGGTAGCATCGTTGACAGGAAAAAAGCGACAAATACAGCTTTGTGCCGTTAACATATGATTCCAATGAGCCACTTTCCGGGACGGTAGGTAAATCATTTATGTATAACTTAACGAGGGCTGGCCCAGTATCGAGCCTTGTGGAACTCCATGAGTGATCGGGCAGAGGCTTGAGGTCTCGGAACCAATCCTGACGTACTACTGGCGCCCGGTTAGATAACTTCTAAACCATTCTAGTGCAGTACGACCAATTCCAAGTGCCTGTAGTTTGGATAGAAGTCTGTAGTGGTCAATATTGTCAAAGGCTTTTGACAAATCCAGAAGGACCACAAGCCTCAATTTCTTCGAATCCATTGCTTCTAGTAGCTTTTCCGTCATCATAACATTGAGTGTTTCACATGTGTAACTTTTATTCCCACTTTGGTGTTCAGTAAGGCACTTGTTGTTCTTCATATAGGTAGTCAGCTGGTTCAGAGCTACTTGTTCGCATGCCCTTTAGATGCTACAGGCAGAGGCGAGACTGGGCGATTGTTAATTGTTAGCAATCTCGTGGTACCCTTCTTTCAATAATGGAATGACCTCAGATTTTTTCCAAGCTGTCGGAAAAACTGAGATCAATAAGGAACAGTTTACAATTGGAAGAATACATGGAAGAGCATCCTTAAGTACAGACATTGACACCTTGTCATGACCCAGGGCTTTGTTTGATGGTAAAGACATCACAATCTTCTGAATCTCCCTACTAGACACATGATGGAAACAAAACTTTTTCATTATCTGGAACGATGGCCAATGGAGGGGTCAGATTGTGTAAGCCCAGCAGAATCTTGGAAACCTCAGAGGTCCTAGCACCCATGGAAGTGAAAAATTGATTGAATTCGTCCGCAACCTCCTTCAAATCTCTCGTGTATACTTGTTGAGTTGTTTCCCTATGAGGAACACAACTTCTAATAACCTTCCACTTCGACCTGGTGCTCTCACAGCACTCTAGTTCTTTCTGTACATGTATCCTTGTGCTGCCTCTCTTAACTTGGTCTTCATTTCTTCATGTGAATCACGGTATAACTCCCAATCTAAAGGCATACCAGTTTTCTTGTAATTTACAAAATAAAGTAGGGAAGATTTATCCATAATTTGTGAGTGTTTTTGATCAAACAATTATTCCACTCGTGCTTGCTGGACATGAGATGATAGCCACAAGGCGTGTAGCAATGAGTTGGCTATCTACATGTATCATCTTACATCCAATGCGCCCTCGTGGAATAATAATTGCTGATAATCCGAGATAGCGAGCCAATGAGAGCGCGCAATTTTGTATAATCACCTGTGTATTTATACTAAATTATAACTATTATTTTATTATTAGGGACCATCATTCAGCATGAGTGGTACGCTGGTTGACAAGACCACATGAATAACTTACAGTACCAACAGTATCCAAATTGAAGAAGTTGAAGTGCTAAAACTCATAAACACGGAAACCTACAGGTACATGTGGACCCAAGAGCAAAATCTTTTCCTCATCAGCACAAGACTCATTGAGGTTATCGTTTTCCAAACAGTCAGTCAAAAATAAAGTACCGAGTATTGAGAGTGCACTGCGTATAATGAGCTACAACTGTACGTGTACAAACATATCTCTGCAAATTTGAACCTGATATCCCAGATAATCACTGAGCAACGATGCTTTGAAAATTTGAATTCTTACAAAGAATGTAACGAATCATAATAGCCCTTTGGCCACCCAAGAATTCATCAGTTGGCTAATAACCAGCTCGTTATCAAAGCTAACAGGCTTAAAATTAAGTTTAATAAGTTCTTTTACCTTTTGAAGTCAATTTGTAAATAGTATGATGACTTTTGTGAGCAAACGCATATGTTAATGGCGCAAAATATAAACAATGACATCAGCAAAGATTCCCTTGCATATAATTTATAAGAATGTTTCTTCAACATAAACAAGAAAATTGCAGTCTTACCTCCACTATCAGAAGGTGTTATATTGTGACCTTGAGTACTTCCCTCAGAAGGTGCACAAACAGCTGTACACACATCAAACAAAGAATTGGAAGGTGTTTTAGAAAGTGTCACACAATACAAGTCATGTGTATTGCCTAGAAACATTAACCCACTGACCCCTGAATTGCCCCATTGACGAGTGACATTGTCTGCCGTTAGACAGAGTAAAATCTATGAAGTCTCACTCCAAGGGGTCATTGGGTTAAAGGGGACATAGTTCTTGAGGGGATGTAAAGGTTGTTAATTAACCCATTGACTCCTGAACCACTTCCCCAACCCCCCCCCCCCCGTCAATTGACGAGTAACATCGTCTGCTGTACACACATTTGAGCCACCAGAATCTAAGGGGCCATACATGGCCGCAATTGACAAGTAACATCATCTAGTGTTAGACAGAGTAAAATCTACAGTATCAGTGTACCTCTTTGAAGGCAATTAATGGCAATTAATCTACCAGGGTGCCGTTTTTCAAAAGCAGGATACAGCTTTATGCGGTGGATAAGTCACTATCAGCCAATTTAAAAGTGTGTACGAAAAACTCGGCCAATGCTTAACATGAAGTACATTTCATTCTCTGGATAGTGATTCATCCACTGGATAAAGTTGTCCGACCTTTAAACAACAAGAGCCTGCAGCCAAGTTAAGGGAAGACGCCCTGCTCCTCCCAGATTTCATCAATAAACTAAAGTTAAAACACAGTGTTGAAACATAGTAAGAGACCAACAATACCTACACCTCTTTAACGATTTTGCTTATTAACTACGAGTGATATCAAGTCATGTTAACAACTGTCGCTTTCCTTCCTTTCAAACCGTTAATTTAAATACCCTGAATTTCAAAAAGAGGTAAGAAAAACATTTCATGTCCACTTAAATACAACCAGCACCTTAATTCATTTATTTTGCATATATGATTACATACAGATGAGGTGATAATGAAGGAGTTGCTTGGTATAAAAGGGTTTTGTATGTAGTGGTACTATATCGTATCTTAATATTAGTGTTAGTATTGTAAGTAGTGTAAGTACAATATTGTAAGTAGCACTAGTTTTGAATTGTAAAGAGTGTTCATATTGTAAATAAAAAAAAAAAAAAAAAAAAAAAACAACAACAAAAAACTATAGCCTGCAGAGTAGGCCTTTTTTCTAATGTTCGTAATGGTATACTGCCCTCCTCTTCCTGAGTGCAATTTTTTGACTCACCCCATCCTCTATTAGTCTCATTATCCAAAATGTTGGCCAATAATTTTTACCAAAATAATTATGCCTGCTTTGCAAGCTAAACAACTGGGGCAAGATGGGAAAAAATCATTTTGGAAAAAAAAACTGGATTCCCTGTGACAGTTGCACAGACACACCACTATGAAAGGGGCATCAAAAGTACTACTGCATTGCATGAATTGCATTGCATGAATTGCATTACTGTACATGTACATTTCACAGTGTAAAAACCAGTGAAAAGCTTTGAAAGAGTGACTTTCAAATTTTTGTTGAGTGTCAAAACAGCAGCCATCACCTGGTTGCATTGGTGTTGCATTGCTACATGTTGGCTTGATCAAATCTCAAAAATATTGAATAGTTCGACGATAAGTAGCAAATCAAAAACCAAAAGCAAAAATAATATGATAATCAGTTTAGCAGTTTTTTAACCAGTGGGCAGCTCTATATCACCTTCAAAACTGGCTCTGCTGATGATGCGTGCTTGGCTAAATCTGGAGTAGAACACTGTGTAGAGGAAATTGACAGGTGGATGATTTCAAAGAAGTTAAAGTTGAGTGATGATAAAACGGAACTCATTGTATTTAGCTCTAAATACCATCCAAGACCCTGTCTCAGCAACGTTCAGATTGGTAGTGAGTGTATAGAGCAGAGCAATACTGTACGCAATCTAGGTGTTTTGTTCGATCAAACTCTATCTTTTGGGGAACATGTAAGCAAATTATGCAAATCATCTCATTACCATCTTAGAAACAGTAAGATTAGAAAATATCTAGATGAAAATTCTACTGAGACATTAGTCCCTGCATTTGTTTCATCAAAGCTGGACTATTGTAATGCTCTACTTATTGGACTTCCAAAATACCAAATAGGCAGACTTCAGTCAGTACTAAATACTGCGGCTCATATTATAACTTTTACTTGCAAATATGATCATATAACTCCTGTTCTAGTAAGACTACATTGGCGTCCTGTTTCCTATCGTATAAGGTTTAAAGTGCTACTGCTGACTTACAAAGCACTTAATGATTTATCTCCTGAATACCTATCTGAAGCTACTTAATACATGTAAGCCTATGCATACCCGCAATCTTAGATCTCAGTCTCAACATCTGCTTAGTGTTCCTAAATCCAGAACTGTTACCTATGGCGATAGAGCATTTTCGATATGTGCTCCTAAGCTATGGAATGAACTGCCTTTTCAGTTGCGCATGTCGTCAAATTTACAAGCATTTAAATCAGGACTGAAGACGATTCTTTTTAAAATGGCCTATCTTTAAATGCGCATTTCCTTTATTATCTTGCATACTTTTATTTATTTTCTTTTGTTTCCTATTTTTTGTAGTGTAAGATGTAATTTGTAAATATTTTTTAATTATATATAATTATTATAGAAATTAGAATAGTAGAATGAAATTGTAAAAATTGTTTTAGAGTTAATTAATATAAGGTTTAAAATTGTAAAGCGCTATGAAAAATTAGTGTTATTTAGCACTATAGAAATGAATTACCGGTATATTATTATTATATTATGGATTGTTGAATATTCCTGATTGCACCAGTTGCGATTTGCAAGTGTAATATCAATCAGAGGTTCTACTTAAATTGCAATTGTGGAAACCACTCTCTGAGGCTTAAATAGCCTCTTTTACAAATACACTACACTATGTGAATACAGTAGCTCTCCAAGTTTTAATTAATATTACTCCAGTATAAATTGAATTGGATAATTCTACACTGTACTAAACTTCATCCTCAGATATTGAGTTTCTAGCATTCGGATTCCCTCATCAAACTAAATTGGGAAGTAAAATTTCCAAGTAACCAAAAGATACGACAAGGCTGCTACCTAAAAAAATTTTAAAGGGGCCCTCAGAGCTAAACGCTGAGAACTTAGGAGCCCAACATATGAAATGAAAGGTGTTGCTGTGAAAAATTAAGGCGCCCAGAGCTATTCTTCGGGAGCCCCAGGCTACTGGGCTCCTGTTAGGCAACAGCCTTGTACGAATTTATTAAACAGTTGACTCCTTGGAGGAAGACTTAACAGATTTTACTCTGTCTAATGCCAGATAATTTTACTCATCAACTGGGAGTATCCTCTGGCACCGGAGGAGTGAATGGGTTAACATCCAAAACAAAAATATGAGGGTAAATATAAAAATAATATAAATTACTGTATATAAAACAAACTTAATATAGAGCTTGTTGGATTGATACATAAAATTAGTTATACCTATATCAGCACCATGTACCACATTGGGAGAACACATGTTTTATGAGTCAAATGTCAGTCATGAGTCATGAGTCAATGAGACTCAGTCAATATAGCAATAATTTGTTGATTAAGCCTAAGCCCTCGTTTCAGTGATTAGGCCTACGCACTCTCTGAAATTTTAGCTTTCATTTTATGGTTTAATTAACTGCACTAACTCGTTGACTCATTGACTGATTGACTCATGACTCGTTGACTCATAAATACTTGACACTCCCACATTGGTTAAACTCATACCCAGTCATACACATGTATCTCTTTGAAAAAACTCTTTCACCAAATACAGGCACTTACATTCTACAGTCACATTAAATTGCTCGTATTCAGAAGTTGAGTTACGACATGTGTAAATTCCACAATCCTTGATGGTGATATTTGGAATCAGTAGATTCTGAACATTCTTGGTTACGTTTGATGGCAATGTCCAGTTTATTGAAGATCCACTTAAAGAACAGTTAAGGGTGACATTGACGCCTTCTTGTCTACGTATGTCTGAAAGAAATAAAAATAAAAACAAAGGAATTACTTTTTTACACAAATGTTGATGAAGTCTGACTACTGATGAGAGGTTGATGTTAACATTGTAGTTAAGATATTTTTCTTGGATAAAAATTTTTCAGACTAGTTTGCTTTTGTTTTACTTTCCTTTGTTTTAGATTATGATATGTCTATAAGAGAAAGAAACCAACATCATTGCTTTGTTGTTGAATCAGATGGTGCAAAGCAAACCAGCTACATGTAACATTATACTACCAAATGATCCTATAAATTATGCACTTGTACGGTGTTTGCTTCTGGCTAAGTACAAAGGTACAGGTGTGCAATGATTAATGTGACAGTTTACTGAGCAAGGAACAAGAAAGACCAATGACAAGATGACTGTGACAAGGATATGACTGTTTATTTTGTTTTCTCTTTAATGGAAGAGACCTTGACTCCAAAGGCATCCTAGGACGCTCCCAGTTGACAAGCAAACTCGTCTGTCTCACTCCCAGAGGTCAATGGATGACTGGGTCTTGCAAGAATGAGGAGTTTTAAGGCATAATGATGTCCAACAGCAATGACAAGTCAAAATCTCTGGTCCTTTGCAATAACTATTAACCCATCTCTGACTCACTTTGTACAGACTGTATTTTGCACAGACAGAGTATTATGTACAGAAACAGTTATTGCCATTGACTCAATTAAGCAATAATATTCCAAGTTTCCCTTTCATGAAGAGGCAGCCACTGACAAACGTGGATACACCAATTTTAGTCAGTTCAAATTTTTTGTCCCGCATAATTTACTATCTTTGACAACCTCTATGTGTAGCTTTTAAACTGCAGCATAATTATGATCATGACCACATAACACATTACCATCTTTGACGACCTGTATGTGTAGCTTTTAAACTGCAGCATAATTATGATCATGACCAAATAACACATTACTATCTTTGATGACCTCTATGTGCAGCTTTTAAACTGCAGCATAATTATGATCATGTCCACATAACACATTAGTATCTTTGACGACCTCTTCGTGTAGCTTTTAAACTGCAGCATAATCATGATCATGACCACATAACACATTATTATCTTTGATGACCTCTATGCGTAGCTTTTAAACTGCAGCATAATTATGATCATGACCAAATAATGCATTACTATCTTTGATGACCTCTTCATGTAGCTTTTAAACTGCAGCATAATTATGATCATGACCAAATAACACATTACTGACTTTGACGACCTCTTCGTGTAGCTTTTAATTAAACTGCAGCATAGTTATGATCATGACCAAATAGCACATTTTAAAATGAAATCAGAGTAGCCAATAGCATTCCTAACCAAAGTTGGTGTCCCAATCTCATTTTCTAATGCAAACAATTTCTTTTGTTTTGGTAAATTAAAGCAAAGCTGCTGATCACGTGAGAGAAAACAATGGGATCAAAGAAGCACATTTTCAGCGATGACACTTATACCCTACAGTCACCAATTAATTCTCCCCGGAACAACCCATAAAATTTGTGTTCAAGTTGAACGGATACATAAATATTTCACTGCAAACCAAAAACCATTAACTTAACAAAATCACATCACAAAAGAATGAGGTTGTAATATAACACTTAAGATAAGCACTTCACTTACGTAAACCACATTCAAGAAAATAATGTTCATCAATTCAGCTTCAACAATCCGCATTGTTTTGACTTCAAATAGAAAAATAACAAAACATTCCGGGGGTTGGAATTTACCAAAACGCTCGTACTTGTCTCAAGATTACTATTTATTAACAAAAATTGACTGCATGGAAGGGAAAGATCTTGTTACAAAGATTAATCTTCTCTCCACCGCGAAGTAATTTAATTCACGCGCTGGAGGACTCTGCATCGATCATGCAGTTAAGAAAACAAATAACAATCAGAAATTCTGCAAGATAAACACAATACTTTGGATAACGAAATTCGGGCGAGTAGAAAAGGTCGTTTAATTTTCGTTTTATGAAATCTGTGTCCTTTAGATCACAGAAATGGGCGCATATGCCAGCTTTGACTGTAATTAAAACATTTAGTCTTACTCCTTTTTAGTACAATACTGTACGTGCGTAAATTTCAGCGTCAGACAACCGGATGTCAAATGAAAACAAGTCCAGCTGAATGCCCACAAACTAGAGTTTTAAAAGTACATGTCCACAATGAAACTATCAGCTTATTAAGAACATCAACAATATAGGTGCAAATCTAAGAAGGAAAGATGCCATTTTTAGGTTTTATCTAAGAGAAATTTATATTACTGTAAATCCCGCCAGCTTCAACGCTGAAATCGATCGATCCATTTCATTTCATTTTCAGTTGACAGTTGTTCCATACGCTTTTAGTAAATTAAGAATGGCAAAAAAAAGGAGGCTTTAAGTATTCCGATTGCAAATAAACTCGTGCAAATAAAGCTTTGCCTTACCGTGAGAAGAAACCAGCTCACTTAGCCCAAAAGACAGACACGTAGCAAGCAATAAAGTCAAATAAACAAAACTGTCCGCCCAGGAACTTGAACTGAATATGTCACGGCCTCTAACCACAAATCTCTTAGTCATTCCTTTAATCCTTCAAAATGCATCAAAATCATGTCGCCCAGTCCACGCTGATAAAACTTTTCTGAAAAATCATATAATCTGTCGTAGCAGAATGCGAAGATGTGTTAAGGTGGCTTGATTTTTACAAGAACTTCCTTTTCTGCTACGTGCCGCCATCTTCGGTTGAATAGATCACGTGGGCTGCAGATGCTGAAAGCCCTCAGGTCACAGGCACCCCAAGCTGAGGACAAAGTTAGAGACTGACTTGAGCGGAAGTTGTTCCAAACAGAGTATTGCAAAATAATTCTCCGCGTTAATTTTGGTGGGAATCACTTCTCAAAAAACTGCACGGGTCCAGTATTCGAGCGATTTCCGGTACCGAAATCTCGTAATGCATCGATGGTCGAGATATGATTCTCGGACACCGTGTCCTAATTACCGGCAACAGGTCATTTCAGGTCTGAAAGTTTCTTTTCCTTCTGCATACTTACGGCATTTATAATAAAGACGACTTATCCAGCGGAGACTAGTTATCCAGCGATCACTTCGGCTTTACGCTTCACAATTGCGAGCAACCACTTGCAATGATAAGAGTGAGCCCGTAACCCGAGAAAGTGGAATAATTTCAATTTAAATATGAAGATGAGTTTCATTTGAGAGAGTCTTTGAGCTTCAAAATCAATCCAAAATCAAGCTTTGTCACCTTCTTACCGCAATAAGTAGAGGCGGTAAAACATGTATCGTTTTATAAGATCCCTTTTAGATTAATCTCTTTATAACTTGTGACACTGAGAATAAGTAAAATTCTTCAAACCCTTTAAGAGGATTCATAGGGTCAGCTAACAATAGTTTTTTATGTTCGTTTTTTTTTTTTTTTTTTTTGCGGCTTGATCCCCGGAAATGATCAGAATGTAAATTCACTGCTCCATTTCATAAGCCGTCATATAGAAAAGTATTGAGTGGGAACAGGAGCCCATTTGGAGCGTGCAACTTCCATACAGCGTCTGTGAAACGGCGTTTTCACAAGTAGGTTTATTTTTAGACTAGCCCTTCCCGCGAATTAGGTCAAAAAACAAAGGCAGTTCCGGTTCGGTGACTCTATGACGTCAGCTTAATTTCTTGTAATTGGTCATCGGGCTCCTGTGGGAGTCTAATTAGCGGAAAATTCAATCTAAAAATAACCTTACTTGTGAAAACGCCGTTGCAAGAACACAGTAGAGTTGTAGGCTCCAGATGGGCTCCTGGTGTGAAGAATGATTATCAGCTCAATGGTAAGCTCTAATCTCGTACCCAGATCTCCCACGGTCATTTCCAGTGACAGAGTGAGATCTGGGTACGAGATTAGGGTTCCTGATATAACATCAAATTCTCATGACCAACCAAAGAAGAAATCGGTGGAAGTACTCAGGAGAATAACCTATTATATCATGGGAATCCAAGGGTTAATAAGTAGTGCCACCATTAGGTAGCCTGTATATTGAACATCTCAAAAACCTTTTCAGTCTCAAACAAATATTTCGATTGTTAAGCCCCATAAAAAAAGTAGGGAAAAGATGGAGTAAACGTGGTGTAGTGGTTAGCACGACGAAGTCTTAACCCCAGGGCGAGTGGTTTAAGGCCTAGCTCTGCTATTATCTTGTTTCCTTAGACAAGAAAACAACCCCGCACTGGTGGCCATGGTTCAGTTGGTTGACAGCTACGAGAGTTTGCTTACAGCGTGAGTTTGACCGTGAGTTTGACCGCGGCCGGAACAACACACAGGATTTTTAAATAACTGAGGAGAAAGTGCTTCCTTTGTAATTACATCTGTAAATGGTTAGACACTCTATTCTTTTCGGATAAGTACGATAAACCGTAGGCCCCGTCTCACAACCCTACAATGTTCATAACCCCGTGGGACGTTAAAAACCCACACAATATTCGCAAAGAGTTAGGCATGGAGTTCCTGGTGATGTTGTCTGTGTTCTGTGGTCATTTGGTATTATAGGGGGGGGGGGGGGGGGAAGGGGGGATAAATGCTCGGAGATATTATTTACGCCGAGCTACTCTAAAATCCGAGGGTGAATAAAGATATGATGATGATGATGAGCGTGGGAAGTTTGAGGTCTATCTCTGCTACCGTGCTTCACTGTGTCTCTCCACCCAGGTGAGCAAATGGCTACCAGCGACCTTCTGCTGGGGGTACCCCTGCGATGGACTAGCATCCCGTCGAGGGGAAGGGAAGTGGCAATTCTCTTAATCGCTTTACGCGACAGAAACCGGGATAAGCGCTGGTTATGTGAGCCCTGAAGGGATCGTCTAGGGCTCGTGTGGGACTTTGCCTGCTTTTAATTACCTTGCCTTTCTGTAAAAGGAAACTGTAATGTAAACACGCTCGACTAGAGTTAAGCTGAAATTCAGGAGAAACTGGAAAAACATACCACATGGTGGGACTGAAACCCTTGGGTTTACTGTTGTTAGGATCAAGATTTCAGGCTGTAAGCAAATTAATTATTTTCGATCTGTGGCAGTTCATTTCCTCTACTTGGAAAAGACTGTTCATTCTTAACGAGAGATGGTTTTAATACACAAACTAGAGATTCTTCCCACATAGCACACGATATAAACCGTGGTAATCCAAAGCTGTTTCGTTCATGGCATTCGGAAGTCAATGCATGCAGACCCTTTCATTGGGTAGCGCACGTGCAAACCTCGTTCATATGACCTTTTCCAAGTCCTGGTAACGTAGCTGGTGCAGGCGTGAAGAAAAACCATCGAAAAACTGCGGAAAAACTGCTTTTGTAAAAACGTGCTGTTATATGCAAGGTACTTTTTGTTGTCTATAAATAAGCCTATACTTTCGTTTTTATTTCAGCAATTGCGCTACTAGTTAGACGTCTGGGCCTTTCATCATATTGGGTTTGCAAGCAACCGAACTCGATTATTTCCTACAGAGCCTGCTTAAAAAACAAGGAGCCCATAAAATAATACGGGCTCGAAAATATACCGCTACATGAGCTCGTCAAGATAGCCTCTATTGGGAGATGCAGTGCGCCCACTGTTGTAAAAGCCAATCCAAACAGAGCTATCTTGGCGTCAAGGTAAATATCATACTTGTTGCGTCAAAGTTGTTCCTAAAAGACAAATTTACTTGGGAAAGGGTTGCCTCAAAGAATTAGTGGAAATAGAAGCTCCCGGCCCTTGATGAGCTCCTGACTGCTATTATACCCATACTGAACCCAGTCTATCATTAAGCCCAATCGACCCTTACGCGGTGCCCTTGTGCTTTAATGAACTTGAACAGGCCGGTCTGCTCATCTCGGAAAAATCAAGCCTGATTTCGATTGGATGGTTCAGTTTAAATTTTGAATTGGGCCCAAACTCCAATATCATGTTTTTTTTTTTTAGTAAGAGATGTGAACGATCCGTGCGTCTTCAACCATTTGTCGTTTAGTTTCCTCATAACATGATAACGCCTTCATTCACTGAGAGGTGCATGGGAGGGGAGGGCAAGATGATGTTACAGGAAGCAACTTATTCAACGCTCTCGTTATTTTAACTGATGAACGAATCATTTCCCAGGCAATCGTTACAACAGGAACGACCTACTACAAATACATCACTTTTCTATTCAGTACATGATTGGCTACATGATAAGCTTGGCCAATCACAGGGAAGTGACGTCTTTAAAATTCCAGAAATTTAAGGGGAAACAGCAGCATGTGCTCAACAGGCCCCAGTTGTTCAAAACTGGGTGGATAACGCTATCCACCGGATAAATCACTATCCATTGGATAGTGCAATTGATTTCGCTAATACTCAGTATCAACAGGATGTCGAGGGCTGTAGGTTTTCACCAGCCTTAGGTCGTATGCCGCATGCTACATTTTTCCATGGCTTAGACCAGGGTTTTCGTTTGAGTCCGGTGGCCGGACCTTTTGTCAGGTTGTTAACTATTTCACGTCCGATACTTTGACGCTAAATTTGTAGATTTGTCGGATTCTTTTTTCTCTTTTTCTTGTTTTTTTTTTTTATGGTTTTGGATCTGAAGAAACATAAGACAATCACGCGCAATAAACCCTTCAAACTAACAATAAGTCACATCGCCTTATTTTCCTTACTAAACAGAATAATCGATTTGTTGGCATTTCATTCACGCGATTAGAGGGTCCAAAATAGGCTTTTTCATTCACGCATCCCGCCGCTATTTCTTGTTCCATCCCGCCATCCCGCCGCACTGTACATTTTCATCCCGATCCCGCCTGGTTGAAACCACGTTGCTCCAGCTCAACTGATCAACAATTTATATAGCTTCTACATTACCAAAGATGAACTCTTATTAAACAGTGATGTAATGACTTGACTTAAACGCAAAAGTTCAGTTAGACTGAAAACGCCACTTACAGAGGATTGAAATGAGTGAACATTATGTTCTTGCATTTCTAGATAGAAGTTAATAACATGCAGGTCTGCACGTGCTCCATCAGTGCGTTTTTTTGCGGTCGTCGCGCATTCTGCATGAGAGCCTTAAAATTATGTTTTTGCTCAGACGTGCGTGTCTTTAACAGATTTACCTCTTTTTATGATATTATCGGAGATTTTAGACTCCATTGTTTCATCAATATCTGTTTAAGATTTTTACCTGCTGGGTGGTACGTAGTGACAAAAGGCAACAACCTCTCGTTTGCCTTTTTCTATGGTTGTGTTTGGATAGCCACGCGCTCTCAGGCGTTGTTTGAACTCCTCAAGGGTCTCTTCAAATCATGTTGTTTTCGAAGAGTTAGTCCTAAGAAGTCTTATTGCCTCACCATTAATGAAGCCATTTTTTACGCCTGGGGGGGGGGGGGGGGGGCTGGCCGCATGAATTGAAGTGTGTATATTGAAAGGTTTCAGTCGGCTTATAATGAGTTTTAAACTACTGTGTCGAGGAAAATGATTTCGTTGATGGTCATGGAGGGGTAAAATGGGAGCTGGGATTGGCCTGATTTTCGGTGGGAATCACTGGGAACTGGGATTTTGTTACTGGGAATGGGAGATAAAGAGTCCTTGCTGAGAATGCGATTTGAATGGCAGAGAATGGCGTTCGTGGCCACTGCTATGTGAGAGTGAGGACCTCCTGATGCCAACGGACTTGTTTTTAAACCTCAAAGCTTCCTACCTACGACATACCTCTTTTAGGGCCTGACTAGCACGAATCGGCTTCACTTAATCCACTGCAACCAATGCAATCACTCGAAAAGAAGAAGCTCAGATGAGGTATTGGCATGGTGGCATGGTAAATTTGTCAGGCACAGGAACTGAAACGTCCTTAAACGTACCCTACCGATTTGTAAGACCTTCGGGCCTATCGATTGTTGTGGTCTAGTGCACGTGAAGAGGGCGATTTCTAAAAAACTTCAAAGGTTGCCACTGGGACTGGGAATTTGTCCAAATTCTTCTTCGTTCTCTGATATTTCAGCCGTGAATTTGATGGTAGGGTAGAATTTATTAGTTTGTTTGATAAAATGGTCCACATCTTCTTTATCGCTGTCCCAAAAAGGGAGAAATTCTCATCAATGTATCTTTTCAATAGTTTTTTGCTTGGTACAACAGACAAACTAACGTGATGTTTTCCCGGATTTTCTTTAGCGTTTTTTCCTTCTTCAGTAACTGCCCGAATTCTTTCCTTACGCGGAGAAAACTGCTTACAAAGGTTCCCTTTTCATAATAAATTGCAACGCAGTTTATATTATGTCAGAGGTTTCAGAGGAGGTTGGCGGAGTGAGACGATGTCGCCATCGCGTTCATGTCAACGAACGCAACGTGGTTGAAAGAGATTGACTTACTTTTAACCCGCGTCACGTGTTACTCCGAGAGAACAAACAGAAAATTGGGTGAGCGGCATAGGTTGGAGTATTTTACTTTTTTACGTGGTTTCTATGGGTCTTAGGGTCTTTTGGCCAATTTTCCTTCTCCAAGCAAATTAAAGCTTATCAACTCATAACGTGAGGTTACTTACTACCCCGCATTTAACTGTCCTATCCCGTATCCCGCCTACGAAAACGGAGTATATCCCGGTCTCGCCATCGTATTTTCATCCCGCATCCCGCCTTTAAAATTTTTCATATCCCTCATCCCGCCTCGATTTTAAGCCCCATCCAGCATCCCGCCAAACCTATGTTGGACCCTCCGATTATAATTAGTTGTCTTCTTTTTTGTCTTTTTTCTTCCTCCAATCTCAATCTCAATTGTAGGTTTTTCTTGCTATATGTTCGAGTAGTGTAAGTTTAGGGCCGATTTACACGGTACGACTTTGTCGCATGCGACAACGGCTTACGACAGGCCCACGACATGATTTACGATTGTACGTTGTGTACGTCAGAAAAAATGTCGTAGCATTTTAAAACATGTTTTAAAACGCTGCGACAATCGTAAGTCATGTCGTAGGCCTGTCGTGCGCTTCTCGCATGCGACAAAAATCGTACCCTGTAAATTGGCCCTTACCAAGTCTTTGATCAAGCCAAAAAGTGAACACCTTAAGAAGTGGGAGAGGGGGCAGGGTCTGTTTGTTGTAATTTATAAGGGCCGATTTACACGATACGATTTTGTCGCACGCGACAAGCTCACGATAGGCCTACGACATGACTTACGATTGTCGCAGCGTTTTAAAACATGTTTTAAAATGCTACGACATTTTTTCTGACGTACACAACAATCGCAAATCATGTCGTGGGCCTGTCGTAAGCCGTTGTCGCATGCGACAAAATCGTACCGTGTAAATCGGCCCTAAGAGACCCATACCTCCTTGAGGGAGGTTGAATGCCAAGGCACTTGGTGAAGCCTTACGAAGGAAACCAAACATGTCCGGCCGGTATTTTCATTATCAAATCCGGTACTTTGAAAAGCTATCGAAATGTCTGGAAAGAGCCAATGATAAGTAGCCAAATACACATATTTCTGTTCACTCTGTCTCGAAGCGCAAAGTTTCGTATGAAAAATCTGCTTTTGTCATGCGAGTTGCCAAAGAGGCCTAGTTAGGAGTTATCGGGATACGGGACAGCTTAGGTAAAAAATTATAGGGATACGGGATATTTGAGGGTAAAATTAACTGCATACAGGACATTTAAAGAATACTGATTCTGGCATACCGAGCATCAAACTTGTCATTTTTTACAACTATAAAATAGGTTCTTTGCTCAAATAGAAGGCACAAAAAGAGAAAACGTTACTTGCAAATGCTGTTATTTGTATTTTTCCATCAAATATTTGCAATATCTACCAATATCGGCCTCTCCAGTGAATGAAACGCCATGAAAAATGTTTGCCATTATCTAGTACCCAGACAGATTGCGCACAATGACGTCAACACTAGAAACTGGCATTATAGGGATGCAAATCACAGAGATCGGAGTGAATTTGCTTGATTGATAAAGCCGAAAATAACGTTAATCCATTATGCGGAAAGGTTGGTCCACATTGTGAATTCATCAAATTTGATTAAGTGCTGGAGACTTCTCACCTTTTCTGTGTTTACAACGGTAAGAGATGATGGATCTCAAAGATAACAGAGGGGCATTAAAAAGGCAATTTGGATGATTGTGCATTGTTATGCATAAACAACACAGCACTTGGGACTAGTCTCCTGGGGTACCTGTGCTCGTCATGTTTTGCTTTGCATTCACTTGCACATAGACAGACAGACGATTCTAGTAATGGGCTCTTGGTGTTCCTAATTAGTTGAAGAACAAGGAAAAATAGCATTTTTAAACTTGGTCTTTTGTTTGTAATTTACATGTAGAACAAGAGATCGATGGAATGACAACTCCTCTCCCACTTCACACCATGCAGTTTGAGGCCCCAAATCTTGTGAATAGAGAATATGAAATCCCTCACTGCTTCAGTAAATTAAGCAAACTTCCAGTGTTTTGATGATCATTAGCACCTGGTCCCAGTTTTTTAATTAAAGGCTGGATAACTTTATCGAGTGGATAACACGCTATCTGGAGTGTGAAATATACTTTGCATTAAACATTGACAAAGGTCTAAAGTTGAGCACAGCTTTAGATGTGCTCAGAGTAAGCATTTTCACAGTTACACAAGCAAATTCTTAAATCTTTGCACAGGTTGAAACTGTTTGACAGTGACTTATGCACCAGATAAAGTTAGGCCCGTTTTAAACGCCGCATTTTACATGTGCCAAATCTAACGCAAATGAATGCAAAAAAAAAATAGATTTTTCTCATTTGCATTGGATTTGGCACATGTCAAATGTGCCATTTAAATCGGGCCTAAATGGCACCTGGACACTAATTAACAACTTGTTAATGAGTCTCCTTATGTTTTGTATGCTTGTTTCTGCAATAAAAAAATATATATATAAACAGCCAACAACAAATAGGAATGAATCCTTATGAAAAGTTTTTTAGTCAACGCTGGATAATATACAAACTGTATGGAACAAGTTGTCTACTTCTTACTTTTTTTTCAAATTACTAAGAACGTTGCAAATTTCTACTTTTGATAATTACAATAATAATTCCATCTACTTATTTTCAAAGCGTTACAATTTAAAAACAAGAGACAGTCCACGTTATTTAATTTTAAGAAATCCAATATACACGGTGTGATTTTAAGTAATGCGGAGTTATCGAAAACAAAAGGTGACCTTGCATTCTCCAAAAACAAAACAAAGTTATTTGAAATTTTCAACTGTCTGAACTTGCTCAGCTGGAAAACGGAACTTTCTAATGCAAATATGAAAATATCACTTTCAGAGATTTGGGCTACTCGGTTTTATTTGCACTACTTATGGCCTTGAGAAAATTTTATTTAGAAACTTAATTAATCAAGTTCACTCAAAAGATATAAACATGTCGACTTACTTAAACAATGAGAATTATGAAGAAGCTGTCACGGTTACGAAAAAAAAAACACGTTTTTCTCAACCGATTGTGTATTATTTCCGTTCAGTTAAATTTTACAGGGATTGTTTCAACGGCGAAGGTTGACTCTCAATTTATTGCAATGTTCTACGGTTTTACGGTGTATCTTCAATTTTCTGATAGCCTGACGATCCGCCTGGTCGAAGGCCATACTTCTTGCGAATTTCATCTCTCTTGACTTCCCTTTCACTTCGTTTCTGAGCATTGATCGCCTGCATTTCGGCCCGTTTTCGCTTCAACTTGGCATCTTCTTTTTCCAGTCGTTTTCTTTTGCACTTCTGGCACTGCCGACAACAACAGCAATAAATGCAACAGCCGATTACAATCAAGACGACACAGACCACCGAAGGAACTAAAATAATGAGGACATTGCCTGCGATCCAGCATTGTCCATAGTACCATTTCTTGCTGGGACAATCTCTGGGAACTATCTTCGTCCAGCCTGGATAGTTGTTACATTTTCCGGTCGAGGAACACCAGTAACAAGCCGTATTCTCGGTACAATCGCCGCAAGAGGCGTTGAATTTGGTGCAGTCGGTTTCTTCCGCTGATACAGGCATCGTGGCGTAAATCAAAGCTGCGAGAGTCACAAGCGAAATGCACAGTAGACGTTGTTCAAAATTCATGACGAGAATTCAGTGGAGATTTAAAATTGAGATGCCTTCAGCTTGTTATTTCATTGATGTTGTAAAGTCTTCGCTCCTTGTCGGCGCAGAAAACACACCGTTTCCGAGGCAAAAGCAAATATCGATGCTCTCTTGAATTGAACTCTTTTTCTGTCCTTTCTGCGTAATGTTTACTCTCCACTTCGCTCGGTTGGTGACATAAAAGCACTCCTTCAGCACAGTCAAAAGCCTCCTTTAAAAACTGGCTCGTCCGCGTAAAACTTACAGGTGTGAATTAGTACCAAAGCGCAAATTCTTCAACCAGGAATTTAAACTGCACGAAGCCAACACAAAGTGGAAACGTTCGACTCATATTACACGCTCGCTCTTACGTCAATGCATTCAAAATTTACCATTACTCCACCAGGGGCAGTGTTAAATGCAAAAAAAACTATTTCCCTGGAAAAATCATGCTACATAAAAATTAAGAAATATAATACTAAAAGATGCTGGAAAAACACACATATCAATCAAACGGGGCATATATTTGATACATTCTATCGCAAAAGAAGGAATTTTACGTGCAAGAAATTTATTCTGCTTAGGCCTCCCCACTCAACAATTGTTCACGCTTCGGGAACCATGAAGCGGAATATTTTCGTGAATAAGCTGCAGGTAAATAAAGCTCTTTGTAATGTCCACGATAGCAGTGACAACAATATTACGTACAGAATATTAATTGAAATGCCGGGAATAACGATAAAATATTGAATGGATTAAAAACTGAGTCATAAACGAGAATAACCCATTGGGACTGGGTGGGAAAAGTTTTACGAATTGTTATCATGTCTTCTTTTTTTCCTTTCAAATCTTTTTTACGGTTCAATAATAAAAACAAGCTAATTAAACTCCTCCTAACGCAAATATATTAAAGGATGCTACGTATATTTCCTCCAAAATCAAATATCAATCGTCGCGCAAAATTATGCGCTCCACTTTTTTTGCATTGTCAACATGAGGAAGCAAGGAACGGTACGATCACTGAAGGGGACGAGTGGTCTAAATATATATTTCAAATGTCCAACAATATTTTAGTAATTCAATGGGCAAAGAAATTCATGGCTTTATCTTATTTTTGAAAAACTGGTGGGAGCCCGAGAACAATATTCAAATCTTGGTTATCTGGGAGCATGCAGAACTTCAAGTGTTCGGGCTTCAAGTGAAGGCCGTAATCGTAATCAGCTTCTAGCGGATTAGTCAGTCAGTCGATCAATCATTCAACCACTCACATGTTAAACCCCTTTTGCGACACTCGCACGCACACTGCACGGCACTCCAAAATCGTGGCACCAATATTTGGAGTGTCTAGCACACCTCCAGAAACGTGCTCCAGACACCCCTATAATTTCTGGCACAGGTGCCTACTGAGATTTAGCTAGCTTGCTCGATCTGTTTGCACATGAGAAATTGACCGTGCCGTGCCCGAAAAACATTGGTACGGTACCAAGATTTCGGAGGGCCGATTTTTCTACTAATGTATCCTGATGTAACTAAAGCTCGGACTTAAATCAGCCAGTCATTCCTCTACTCTCGATTATCACTGCCCACAGGTTCTCGTTAGCTGACCGTTCCCACAGACACGGTCAAATTTTAGCTTGCTGTTTTTAATAACCCCCTTAACTTCAAACGCTAATTGATGCACATATCACGTAACCAAGGCCTTGCTAATTGACTAGCTGAGGCGACAATCAGACTTTGTGAGAGAGGCCTTTTCGAGATACCAGACAAATAGATGGTCTGGACGTTACTCAAAAGAAAGGTATCTGAATATTGTTGTTAAGCCCTTACTCATGGTCTCCGGTTACCGTAACTTGTAGCGATCAGGCGCAATAACTTGCTAGCTGAGTTTTCCTCGAAAGGCAAGAGGTATTTTTGGCCCAAAGTTGGTGTCGTAATTTGTCACGAGTTACTTCCTGAACTTCTCTAAAAACGGTCATTTTCAAGTTCTATGAAGGGTTCTCTCAGGTGGAGGAGGAAAGGAGTTGCCAAAAAGAACCGCGGAAGTCAGTTAAGATTTCGTCAATTCAATTTTCCCCTCCCACAATCAACGTAACACAATTCCAAAAGCGTGGATATTGTTCTTATCCTATAATTTGGACAAAATTATGGAAGTGCAACAAGCACGTGCAATATATTGCTTTTAGTATCAATTCGGCATTTTCGCTGAGGTATAATTTTTCTTCAAATATACGCTTGAAGTGTATAAAATTAGGATCATACCATATGTGTAGGCAACGTTCACCTTCACAAACAGGATCACCGGATTCTGGTGAATCGAAGGATCTACTCGGAAGAAAGAAAATTTATATCGAAATGATTAAAAAAAAAAAAGCAAGAAAGAGCTAGAGCATAAGCGCGCGGGGGTTGACTAGCAATAGAGTCATTTTCATAGAGGTTTTTTTAATGACATTAGAGTTGTAAGAGTTAAGTTTCCAAAATCCTGAATTCAGATTTTGGAAGGCCTAAATCCTGAATTCAGAAATACAGAAAGTATCCTAAACATGCATAAAAGGTAACCTTAGGCCTAAGGTTAGCTTTTATGAATGTTGGTTGAGGAGTTTGGAAACTTAACCCTAACCTTACGACATAACTCTATGAAAATAACTCTAAGAATAGCTGTCCCCAAACGCGCGACTGGCGGGTACCGTGACGAAAAATGAAGGGATTTCGGCACACGAGTCCCTTAATCTATTCCTGTTAGAATCTCGCTAGCGCCAAAAAAACCTAAAATTGGAAAAATTATGGCGCGTCATTAAAAATTATGCTCCCACACTATGCTTGCAAATCGATAAGGGCATATTTTGCAGCTTCAAAAATCTTCGCTGTGCTGTTAACTGAATTTGATCACTGTGTCCTTTAATTAAAGTGGTACTATGATCAAATTTTTACCCTTTGATTTTTTGAGTGTATCACATAGAATTCCATGAAAGAACAAAAACGCCACTTACTGTTTGCAAATATCTTCATTAGTTCCGGAGATGTTTCAGTTTGAAAAATGGGTAAAATATGCAACTGAGATGACTGATGACGTCATACAATCAACCCAATATTATATGGAGTATATAAATAGAGCTATCTTGGCCAATTTGCAGCGCAGACCTTTGAAACTGGGTAGTTTAATAGTTCTACAGGAAACACACGTATGGCTATAAAAAATTCTGTTCCCGTGGAAACTCACTCTTTTCCAGTCCCCACCCACTTGATTTCAATATGTTAGTGATTTTTAGCTTGAAAAATGTTAAAACAAGGCCCCAAACTCGAGCTAACATATTTATATGCATGCTGGGTCATGCATATGAAGTGCTGTTAGCAAATATTAAAATGGAACGCCATAGCTGGCCAGAAAAGCTTTTAATATGGGGGAGGTCTGGAACCCAGTATGATGCTATGGTAACAGAACTGTTAAGCTCATATTAGGTGCGGTTACACTAGACCTCTTGCCCATGGGGAACCTTGGGGTTACAGCTTGGGCTGGGTTTACCCTGGGTTATGATCGACTCCCCATTTGCGGTTACACACTTGTAAATTACCCAAGGGGAAGGTAAGCGTTGGCCTGTTTTGGTGGGAAACTTACCTTTAAGATAAGACAAGATGAGATTTATTAGTTTTTCCACTAAATGGTTTTTGAAAAACTAATTACAATACAAAATACATGAAAATTGAGGATCTAAAAAAAAAAGTAAACATCGAAGATCTACATCTGAACGACAAACTTTTCTTTGGCTTATTTTCTGTAATTGTCATGATCGGCGCCTCTCTTAAACTGTCCACCTCAATTAAGTTCAGCGATTCATCGCTTCATTTTAAGAAGGCAGCAAAGACGTCGACTTCAGTTACGCTTTCTCTAGTCCTTGCAACTCTCCAATTTATAATTCAGACGTCGACTTGCTGCTGGCCAGAAAAGGCGTGCTTGGGTATTTCCACGTCCGCAGTTGTTTACACAGTTCATCACAGCATGTATTTTCCTCGCGTTCGGCAATCTTGTGATTGGTTGAGCCGGTTTGGGGTTTTGTTAACCATAAGACGATTTTCGTCATAGTACCACTTAAAGGTTCGCCGTGACAAGCGACCCCTGTAAAGTGTGAGGTTCGTTCAGCGCAAAGGCTGGTATCCATATACAGGGGTCCCGTATCAAAAAATACTGAATTTTCAACAATATATCAAAATACATTATCACCTAAAGTTTGCACTAAAAGGAGCCAAAGAAAAATAATTGCCATGCGCTGTAAAGAACAGTCTATGAAATGAAAATCGGGAAACTTCCCTTGGTATGAAATGGCAGAATTACCCAGAATTCCTTTTGGGCAGGCACCTGTTTGAGAAGCAAGCGGAGACTGGCCCTCATCAAATGAGGAAAGAGTAGTGAGAAGATTTCTAGCCAAATACTAAGGACAACAACAACAACAGAGACTTTAGCTTAACAATAATGAAAAAGGCCTTTGCAGCCCGCAGTTAGCAGAGCTATTCTAGGCGGGCTACTAAAACTGACACTGTATAATTAATAAGCTCTTACACACAGACACACGCACTCACACACATTAAATAAATAAATAAACAAGTAAATAAAAATAAATAATAAATAATAGAAAATTTATAGAAAAAAATAGCCAAGATGCGTGCTGTTAGCGTAGATTTTTGATTTCTGAACAAGTTTTTATTATAGAAAATTGGCGACAAAGTAGTGCCGGTTTTCGCTGTTATACCCTCCTAGCAAACAAATGGCCTTTAGTTATTTCTTGTCAAAGAAACGGTATATTTAATAAGAGCCAGGTGAAGAGATTTGTATTTGCAATTACCTGTCCTCTTACCACTTAAGTCAAAGTATACATCTCTATGCAATAAACGCAGTCAAAATTTCCTCATATTACTGTATAAATTAAAAGTAGTTAAAGAAAAAAGGAAAGGGTTTTCCTGCATATATGAAACATGCGTTTTCTCTCCCG